>NC_050577.1:116220561-116542117 GCF_011100635.1 Trichosurus vulpecula
GGCTGCTTCTACTTGATCAAAATGAACATTGCATCGATTTTAACATCAATTGACTTTTTGAACCCAAGTACAGAACTTACATTTAACCTTATTAAATTTTATCACAATAACTTCGGTCCATCATTTCAACCTGTTGATATATTTTTGAAGATCAATCCAGTCATTGAAAATGTTAACTCTCTCTCCCAGCTTTGGGCCAGCATCATTAAATTTGATAAATTTAATAGATTTGTTTTATCCAAGAAATAAAAATGATTTTAAAAGGCTGAATAGAACACACCCAAGGATAAAACACTGCAACATTCTACCTGAATCTACTAGTGGGCCTGGAGCCAACAACTATCTCTGCTTCTAGCCACTTTCACTGCTATTCTGCTGTCCCACTGGAACATTTCTGCCATCTTGACTGTGTCCTCCCTCCACCTCCATTTCTATTCCCTAATAAAACTGCCCCTACTCTTTAGCTCTACTTACTTTAATATACACACGCAGATTACAGCTACATTAAAGAAGCCTGAAACATACCATAGCAGAACTAAAGCAATTATTATAATGCAGCCTTAACAGCAGCTGTAATGAGACAGAATTAAAAATGTACCAGCATAATCACAATTCACTGTTCCCAACGACCTTCCAGGGGTTGCTTTCATTTGGAAAGCAACATCCAAGCCTGAGCTGCGTGAAAGAGGAAAAAATAGGATGTACATAACTGAGACTTCAGCTCCAGAAGCAAAGAGACCATGCTTTCCAAATTCCACACATTACAGTGGCTTCCACAGTTGGGAGCAAAGGAGGAGGTACATCTGAGCTGTCTGTTTGTCAGTAGCAAGTAAGGCTCATCTTTGCTTCCTTTCATTTGTTACCAATGCTTTACCAAATAGAGCTGGAGCCGCTTCAAGTATGCTTCTCATCTTCAAAGTGCCGAACACCATCCATCCGTCCCTGTTTACTGAAGGCTCATAACATGCTAGGCATGTGGAACACTCGTATAGGAAACAGACCCTGGCCTCAAAGAGCTGGCATCCTCACGGAGAGGAGAGAGAAGCAGACATCATTCGGTTTTCAATTACTTCATGTTAGTGGGACAGGATGGTTAGAATAACAGAGAGAAGTTATAGAAATCCGCCTCTTGACAAATGCTACCCATGGCTCCTAAACCTGCCATTTAAGGCCAAGCAGAACAGTAATAATCCCTACTTCACATGACAGTCCTTCAAATATTTGAAGTTTTCTTTCATGTTTCTCCTATGTCTTGTTTTCTCCCAGTTAAACTTCTTCAGTCCTCTCCCCATTCTGGTTTTGTGCTCCTGGAATGTTCCAGAATGTGGTGCTTATTTGGGAGATGAAAGCCAAGTTCCATTCAAAGCCTCCTAGGGGAGTCAGCTTCTGACCAGTAAAGAAAGGAAGAGAAAGGAAGAAAATGAGGGGTTAGTTTATATGATGATCACTAATGTTCCTTCCAGCTCTGGAAAATTATGATGATTCTAATATTTTGAAAGATAAAGCAAGGCATTGGAATTTTAGGGTCCCAGGGAAGGAAGGCTATCCTTAACCCCAGAAAATTTGCTGTCTTCTCACCACTATAATGCTCAGAAATGAAGATCCAGCATCCTTGAAATAATGCCCCAATACCATTAAACATCAAGATAGCTCTGAAGAAAGCATTTTCCCAAAACTCATGTGCCTCAGTCAATCAACAAGCATTTATTAAGCACCTACTGTGTTCTAGACACCATAGTAAGTGCTGAGAATACAAAGAAAGGTAAAAGATACTCCCCGTTTTCAAGAAGCCTATAACCTAGTGCAGGGCTGTCCAAAATGCAGCCCACAGGTCCCATGTGGCCCTCAGTGCGATTTATGTGGCCCCCTACAAGCATAGAAAATTACATAAGTGCTTTAGTAAATGAAGTCAAGCTACCTCAGAGCTTTCACTAAAATGGCAAATCAAAATATATTGTCTGTTGTTTCAATAAAAACCTAAGGTCGGACAGCCCTTGTCTAGTGGGTTACAGTGTAATGTCTTCTCAAGAAACCAGTAAGTTTTCTTGCCTTTAATTTGCATTTTATTGTTAAGAAGCAAATAAACATATACAACATAAATTTATGCTCTCTCCCCCTTTTAGAACATAAGCTCTGTGAGGACAAAGACAACTTTGTATTTGTATGCCAAGCACTTAGTGCCTGGTGTATAGTAAGCACTTAACAAGTGCTCATTGACTGGCATATTATGTGTTTAACTAGTGTTTTTTTATTCAAGTTTGAGTACTTATATTTTGAACTCATCAGTTAAAACTGGGGTACCACAATGCCCAAAACGATCCCCACAGCTATAGTGATAAGACCATACTAAGGAATCCTGACTTAGGTGATCCCTCAAGAGCCTTGATGAGTCTCTGCAAAAGGTTGTCACTTTCAAAGCAACATGGTGTAGTGGGGGAAAACTTGAGTGGGAAGACCTGTATTCTAGTCCTAGTCCTATTCTGTCCCATAACTACCTATGAGATTTTGAATGTCACTTCATGTTGCTGAGCGGCAGGCTTCTCATCCATGAAGATGATAAGTTACACCTTTTTAATGTTCCTTCTAGTTCTAAAATGCTTTGCTAGTCTATCTGCAGTGAACGCTTTAAGATCTCGGGCTCCAACCTATAGACAATGAAGTTCTAGGAAAAGTTTTGTGAACCATCATAACATGAACAATTGTGATTCACAGAGTTTTACACTGGCCATTTCCTAGGAGGCACATCAACTTAGTCACTTTGGTAGGTCTCTGGTTTCATTGATATAGAGAACTCCCAATGAGAGGATACCCTTTACCAACACTGATTGGCACTGCCCAGCAACTTCAAAGTCTTATAGCATTGCCTGAAGCACTGAGATTTCAAGTGACTTGACCATGATCATGCCGTCAGTGGGAGTCAGAGACTGGACTCCAACCCAGGTCTTGCCTAATTCTGAAGCTGACCACTCTGTCTCTCAAACACCCAAACTGTCTGGTTATCACAACGGAATATCTTCTCCAAGCAGGAATATGTTTAGGGAGCCATTATCCAAGAATAGATCCTTGAGGTCACTCCCAGACTATGCCGAGAATGGATTAACGAGTCAGAGAGTTAAAGATAGAATGTTTCTGCTTCTTACGCCCTGCTGAAAGTCAGTCCTGTAACACTGTTTCCTGCTGCCCGTTCAAATAGCTAGTTTAGATAATTCCCTCCCTCAAATAAAGAGTGAGAAATTCTTCAAGAGCCATTTCAGGAAACAAAACCATAACCAGTAATTTGTGTTAATTTCATTATATTCATGGCACAGCTAGGTGGTACAGAAAAAAGAGTCTGGTCCTGAAGTCCGGAAGACCTGAGTTCAAATATGGCCTCAGGTACTTCCTAGCTGTATGACCCTGGGTAAGTCATTTAATCCCATTTGCCTCCTTTTCCTCATCTATAAAATAAGCTGGAGGAGGAAATGACAAACCACTCCAGTATCTTTAACAAGAAAACTTCAAATGGGGTTACAGAGAGTCAGACAGGAATGAAATGACTGAACAACATTATCTGTGCTTGAGGCAAGCAGCATGAAACAAATCTTTAAAACAATTTTAAAGACAGATTCATTTGGCCGGTGAATGGGAGACACACCACAGACAGATAGCCCCATTGTTAGAAGCCCCAGAATTTCGGGGGACCCCTGCTGAAAGGCTAACACTCCAAGGGAAGAAGGGCCAGCCCAAAGTAGAGCATGTACAGGTTGTGGCTATCAGGAGAAGAAATAGGACATCTGGTAGCCTCTTATTTTAACTAATTATTCTTGCTAGCTACCTGCTAAGTTAAAGTGTTTCTGTGCTGCTGAAGAGGTGTAAGTGTTGTACACACACTCTAAATTTTAGCGCGCCTGAACAAAGTCCCAGTTGCCCTGCCCAGTTATGGATCTTTTTAGAAGTATCCCTTTGGAGCTAAGCTCAGATTCCTATAATAGCTATTGTTACTATAAGAACCCCTTACTGCTTATGCACTCCATGTAGTGAATACTGTAGTGGTATAAGAAAATGGACTAGGGGAGGATTTTTGTTTTCTCTTACATGAAAAAGCACTAGGTTTGGAGTCAGACAATTTGATTCAAATCTTGGCTCTTCTTTGGATAAATCATTAAATATTGCATATCTCTGGGTCTCAGTTCTTCATCTTTCAATAAGGAGTTTGGGTTGAATTATCTCTAAGGTCACTTCTAATTCCAAATCCATGATCCTATGAATTATATGTGTGTTTGCTGAATTATTAGGAAGGAAAAAATCTTGGAGTTCATTGGCTGTCCTTGCATCTCTCCATACCCCCAAAATCCACATCCCAGAGAAGTGCTTAGATAGGCTGGTCAAGACTCTGGAACAGAGTGTAATTTGAGGGTCATTTAGTGCAGTGACATCCACGGGGGCCAGTTTGGCTCAATGCCAGCTAATAAAGTAGGATGTCACCAGCCTGTGGGAGCCATTGGAGGCCCAAAGACTGATGACCATCTATATCACCAACAACCTTTGCTTATTAAAGTTTTGCTAAGGGAGGTCATTCTTCAATACTTAATCCTTCAATGCTATACAATTATCATGGCCAAGCTTGTACCTAAAGAAGAGATAAGAAAACACATGGTCTAACTTCTTTTCAAGGGTGGAGAACATTGCATATATTCTCAGAATCAGTTGATGCATTGGTAAGTTTTGCTGGACCGCTTGTAAAGCATTCTTTGTTACAAAAGAGATCTCTAGGTAAGGGAGGGGGTTTACTTGGAAACGAAGGTGATGGAAAAACAAAAGATAAACACAAGCATTCTTTCAGCATCTAGGATTTTGTTGTTGTAAGGATTCCTTCAATAGATACAGAGAACAATCTCCTCATACCTTAGTAGAGAATTTTCAAGAGCTGCAATAGCCAAAATACTTGTCATCATTGGGTGAATTAATGATCGGACTCTCTGAACTTAGTTAGGCTGGTCCTCAGATAACAAACAAACATGGACACCATCCCCAGGTCATTGGGAAGACCTGCCGTAACTCATGTCCTGCCACAGCAGGCTTTGAGAATTTAGAATCCCTCCCAAGCCGGGATGAGCCATCAGAGAAAGACTTTGGAGGTAAAAAGAAGTTTATAGCACCGTGTTCTTGGTACTGCAGCAGCCAGGTAGTGCAGTTGACAGAGTACTGGGCCTGGAGTCACGAAGATCTGAGTTAAAATCTGGCCTCAGACACTTAGTAGCTAGATGACCCTGGGCAATTCACTTAACCCTGTTTGCCTCAGTTTCTTCATCTGTAAAATGAGCCAGAGAAGGTGATGACAAACCACTTCAGTATCTTTGCCAAGAAAACCCCAAAAAGGGGTCATGAAGAGTCAGACATGAATGAAAATGACGGAAGAAAAATGTTCTTAGTAGAGGAGGTGGGAGATGTTATCTTTCACAAAGGCCTAGGAACCCGGAACCTTCAAATCACAGAATTAGAATTTCAGAGCTAGGAGAGACCTGAGAAATCATCTGATCCAAATGCTTCTCATTTTACAGATGTAAAAAAGCAATGTGGTATAATGAAAATGGACCTCAGAGTCAGCAGAGACCAGGGTTGGAATCCTAGCTCTCATGCTGGCTAGCTGTGCGACCAGAAGCAAGTCTGTGAAGCTTACCTATGGGACCTTGGGTCAGTGTCTTAACCTCTCTGGGCCTTAGATTCCCCATCTATAAACAGACTAGATGGCCACAGAGGTCCATTTCAGCTACAGACAGATCTCTGTTAAGAAGTCAAACCTCAGTTTTCTCATCTGCAATACAACTAGGTATGTGAGAGAAATGACGCCTCCCTCCAGTGGTCTCATTATTTGAATTCACTTTGCATATTTCCATTAGCCTGGAACCAATTACCATGTCTTACATAATTAAAACTCCAAATACTTGCAACCACTTCAGGGGATAGATTATTTGCATTAATCGGGACCTGGCTGTATACGGATAATAATAGTTAAAGTACTTTTCTCACAGGCTTGTTGTATTATCAAATGAGCTAGCCTTTGTCAAGTGCTTTTGAAACCTTAAAGAGGAATATAAGGGTCAGTTATAATTATTGTCACTCATAGGATCATATACCTAGGGCTAGAAAGGACCATAAAAGTCATCTGTTTCAATTCTCCCATTTTATAGACGGGGAAATGGAGACTCAGAGATGTTAACATAATTTACCCTGACTCACACAAATAGTTAAGTGAAAGAGGAAGAATCTGCATCCAGATCTCCTCCTTCCAAGTTCATTGCTCTTGAGCCATGGCTGTTTCCCCAATGTTTTTATTATAGTTACACATGAGGAATTAGAAAACTGAGACAGTAAACTACCTTCTCCAGGTCATGGAGCTAGTCAGTGGCACAGCCAGAGTCCTAATCCAAATCTCTTGCTTCCCTGCCCAATTATCTTGTTATTGCACCATGGATACTGCCTTTGTAAACACACACTCATTCCTTCATGTGCGTGCACATACACAGAAAGGAAGAAATAAAAACATAGAACGCACAAGCCCTTTTCAGAGTTGAAAGCTGGGCCAGATCCCACCCACCTCCAGTACCCTGGATTGGCTTTCAGGACACATGGGCGTTGGCAATGCCTGGCAGCCCCCTCTCCTCCCACCCCCAGGTGCTAATGAGATGCAGTGAGGGTCCACAGCCCTGACAAGTGGCTTGCATTTTTTTATTATTGTTGTTTTCAAAAGTGCCTTTATCTCAGCCTCTGCCAACAGCTTGTTAGCACATGGCTTTAGTGAATAGGGAGGCACTGGGCTCACAAGATGGTATGATGTCCTTCCATGGTCCCCAAGAAAGGATACCTTCTCAGGATACAGCCTCACAGCTCTGTTCCAGACAGGTGCTCCAGGGTCTCTCAGATGGTCACTGTCATATGGTCATTAGCTTCCTAGGCCTATCCAGACCGGTCTTTATCCAAAGGTCTCTATTCTCCTCCCCCACCCTCCTCTTCTCTTCCCATCTGTCTGGCAGAGGTGTGAATCGTTCTGACAAAGGATGAGGAAGAAGGGAGGGATAAAAGGAAAATTACCACCCCCCCAAAAGAAAGCACATATACACAGTCACACAGACAGCAAGCAAGCTGTCAAGATAGGATATGGCAAACTGCTTGGGCAACCTAAAAGCTAGAAGGATAACAGGAATTTGGGCCTCGACCTTCCCTTCTCTCTCTGAACTCTAGCTTTAGGTAAAGAAGCTGCCATGTTTCTCTTCTCCCTCTCCCTCCCTCTCTTTGCCTCTCTCTTACTACTCAGTCTTTCTTCTCTTTTTTCTGTCCCTTCTATGTGTCTCTGTCTCTCTGTGTCTCACTCTTCTGTCTCTCTCTCTGCTTTATTTGTGTTTCTGTTTCTCTCTCTCTCTCCTAATTAAATTCCTGGCTCTACTCGTAAGGCATTCAGTACTCTTGGCCTATGTCTTCCTGAGACGTTTCCCAGAATATTTGGAGCTAAAAGGGATCTTAGAAGTCATTAAGCCCAATTCTCCATTTTATAAGCTGAGGAAGCTCAGGTATACAGACATGAAATGACGTAATCAAAGTCATGTGGGAGTGTGTAGACCCAGACTCAGGTGGAGCATCAGGTGCTTAAGTGAAAGACTTAAATCCATCTATACTATGTGCTCTCTTCTAATTAATCAGTCAAAAAGCATTTATTAAACACCTACTACACACCAAATATTGTCCTAAACATATATAACATATATATACACACATATACATAGATATGTATATATGCATTTATACATGTATACACATACACACACACAGATTAGAAACAATGTCCATGGAGGGGGTATGGGGGCAGTTAACTAGCAACTGGGAAGGGATCAGGGATGGCCTTATGTAGAAGACAGTGCTTGAACTGAACCTTGAAGGAAACTAGAGATGGAGATGAAAACAAGCAGCCCGACTAGCCAATAATGCGGCATGTAGCATAAGTTGCTGTGAGGTTCCCTGTAATAGAGACAGTTTTGTGAGCCATCTCTACCAACAAACCCAACGCCATCTAAGGGTTGGCAATTTTTAGGGATTAAGGGCAGCATAAGGGTAGTAGATAAAGGTATAGCCTGGGAGTCCAGATGATGTGGGTTCAAGTCCTTGATTGACACATACTGGCTGTGTCACCCTGGGCAACTATCTCAACCTCTTAGTGTCCCAGACAACTTGAAGGGTATAAGTTACAGAAGAGTGGCTGGTCTGTATTGGTAATGGGAAGTTCCCTACATTTAGTGGGCACCTCACTATTCTCATGAAGTCAATCAGTCAAGTAGCATTTATTAAGTGCCTACTATGTCATAGGCACTGTGCTAAGTGCTAGAATCAAACTTAAAATCACAGGTGTGAACCCAAAAAGGGGTGGGGGTGGATGGTCATTGTCTCTGGCTAGGAAATGAAGCAAAGGATATTGGCGTATATGACATGTACCATGGCAGAGTAGAAAGAATTCTAGTCTTGAAATCTGGGTTCAAATTCTACCTCTAAGTTTTTGTTTTCCTGTCTGTAAAATGAGGATGACAATACTGCCTGTGTTAGCTATAATGGGAAGTTCAACCACAACATAATCTTACCCACTAAACTAAGGGTCCATATTCTGTTCCCCTACCCTACTCTTCTTCTGGTGGCACACGTGCGCATGCACACACACATACACAAATGTGTACCACATGTGTGCACACACCATTGGAAGATCCCAGAGAAGGTGTAAACACTTTAAATAGATTTTTCAGTCAAATCTGAAAAACAGAGCCATAACTGGGATGACGCAATCAGGGCTTTGCTACAGAGTGATGAATTTAAAGATTGTTGACAGTACTTTTAGTCCTTCATAGAAAGGACTGAACATCATAGAAACATCACAGAAACAGCAGAGCTTAGCATCTAGTTAGCAAGAATAATTAGTTAAAATAGATAACTACCAGACTGTTCCTCCCCCCTTCCAGGTCGGAGTCCCTTCCTCCCTACAAAGTGCCTGTCATTCCAGATGTCCTTTGTGGTACTTGCCCCAGGCATGAAAATTCCTATTCATGTCTCTGCTTGAATGTGAACTCCAGATCCATTGGCAAGTGCAGATAACCTAACTAATCTTCATCTACAGCAGCAGCATCATTAAATATCACAGAAGGCAAATCTATTTAAAGTATCCAGTTGTGTATCATGATTCCACAGTCTTCGGCTCCAGCTGACAGCTGTGGAACTGTCTGCAATTAGAGGTCCGGAATAGAGCCAGCTTCCATGGTTTGTGGTTGGCCCCTCTCTCTTTCTTATTCCAGTGTTTAGTCCAAATAGATGTGCCCTGAAGTCAGCTACCACAGTCAGAAGTTGGGAGGGAGGTGCCAAATTATAAGCATACCACACTCTCCCAGTCAGGCACCAAAGCAGGGGCTGGTTAACCCGCGATTCACTCAGCATCGTCCTTCATGCTGGCTCCAAGAAAAAGGAACATTGATCCCCTTAATAATGGAATCATATTATCTCATTGATAATAACTCAGACCCACAGCTGAAAGCTATGGGGACATGGAGCATTCATCCCTTCAGTGATATTGAATGGTGAGAATAAAGCTCATGGGTGGTATGTTAATGCTTATAAATTTTTTAAAGCCATATTGAGGCAGCTTAGTAGTATTTTGCATAGAGCAAAGGACCTGGAGTCAGGGAGACCTCCGTTCAAATCCGGCCTCAGGCACTTGCCAGCTGTGTGACCTTGGGCAAATTATGTAAATTCTGCCTGCCTCAGTTTCCTCAATTGTAAAATGTGCATAATAATAGTATATATTTGCCAGAGTTATTTTGAGGATAAAATGAGATATTTGTAAAGTACTTTGCAAATATTAAAGAGCTATATAAATGCTAGCTATTATTATTAGCAATGTTTATGCAAGGATATTCTAGAATTTTTCAACAACCATCTCTGAAATGCATGCAAACTTTTAAGTTTCATCTGCGTTGCTAACATTTTCTCCATCATCTTCTTAGGCCCAGACAATCAACAAAAGAAAGCCCTGGTTTGTATATTTACCAGTTTCCAAGACAGAAGTGCTCACACTGAAAATGTAACAACTAGTTCTCATGAGCCGGTTTGAGCTGGCTCCAGCACATGGCTGGGTGTTTGGCACTTAATTATAATTCCTTTATGATATACCTCATTGATCGTTTTCACATTACTTCTACCCAAAATGGTGCGCCTTTTCCCTAAGCCTTTCTGACCACCCTAAACCACAGAGACCTCTTCCTCCTCTCTCTGCCACTCCGACATCCTCTGATATTTTTCTGATTCATTTAGCCTTTAATAATCTAATACCTTTTCTTGGGGAGATAAATGAGGCATAGTGGAAGTACATTGTCTCTAGAGTCAGAAGAACGGCTTTCCAGTGCTGGCTCTTTCACTTACCAGCTGTGCAATGTTAGATACATTACTTAAGCTCTCAGCCTCAGTTTCCTTCCCCCCAAAATCAGTATAATGCTTGGTCTTCCTCCATCATAGAACTATGATAGGAATAACATGTAATGTACTATTATTATTCATTATCTGGTCTTAGGCATGTCTCGTCATCCCCAACTGGACTCTAGTTCCTTTATCTTAGATCTCGTTATAGACTAAGCACGATTCCCTGGATGTGTTAGTTCATAAGAACAAAGGACCACAGATTTGGAGCTGAAAGGGACCTTAGAGGAGGTCATCTAGGTCAACCCCTTCATTTTACAGATAAGGAAACTGAGGCTCAAAGAGCTTCATGACCAACATCACACAGGCAGTAAATGCTCCTATACCTCTGAGTTCAACCCTCTTTTCACTACTTTGTAGAGTGTTCAGCAAAAATTGGATGTCTGATTGACTAATTTATTCAGACAAGTGTTTCCACAACAGCCAGGACAGAAGAAATTATTTGAAACCCTCCATGTTAGGAGACAGAGCATACTACTGTAGTCTCTGCTCCTGTCTTTTCTCTGGCCACTGGATTCAGATCTCATCACCAGACTACTTCATGTGAAGTTGGCTGACTGTTGAAATCAGTACTACAGATGCTATCCATGGAACAGCCTTTGCTTCCCTGCTCTACACGCAGCCCATCCTGGCTCCTTTGCATCCTCAAAGTCTCCCTTGGTCCAGAGATCGGTTTTGGGGAGTACTTGGGCAAATGTAACTGTTTTCGCACAGGGAGCCCTGAACTTCTGCTGGAGAACCTTTTCCTCTCTCCCTTCCCTCACAAACATCCACCCACCTCTCACCCTTGCCTCTGGAAGATGGGCAGGCAACTGAGCAGGTGGCCTTGGCTGGTGGCAGGTTGGGTGGTGAGTTGCTCGTCAGCATGTGGGCCAAGGGAACACATGGCCCTGTGTTCCTGGGGACAGGAGGGGAATAGGCAGGAGCAGATGAACTGCTAAGCAACAAGGCTCGCAATTCCAGCCAGGGAACTTTGCATCGATAAGGAATAAGGGAAGGCAGCCAGAGGGGAATGGGCGAGGGGGGAGGTGCAGACACTCTGTCTCCTATCTCTACATAATATCGAGTTTATTTGCTTCCAAAATCTAAAAAGCCATTCTCCTTTGAAACCTTTTGTGTCTATTCATCTTGTAGAAAGCAAACGGGAAAAGAGAAAAGCCCCCTTCTCTCAAAAACAACCCCAATCAACTTTCATACTGTTGTGCTCACTAGAAGCTTTGCTTGTACATAAAACACACACACACACACACACACACACACATACACATATATATATATGTATATATATGCATATATATACACATATGGAATAGAGTAAAACTTTTAAAATATACACAAATAGCAATGAAACTAGTGAAATGACAACTGAAGTATGTATATGTGTATATGTGTGTATGTGTGTATATTTGCATATATGTATATGCATGTGTACACACATATATGTGTAAGTATAACACACACAAATATGTGTATATATACATGCACATACACATACATATGTCATACACATACATATACACATGTGTGTATACGTGCATATATGTGTATGCACATACTCGTAAATACACATACACAGGATATACATGTATACCCCTGTACATGTATGTGTCTATGTGCATATATACATATATAAATGCATATGGCTAAAGTCCTTGGTTAATATTCAACTCATGAAGACCCAAAGTGAGATCTTTTTCTGAATTTTAGCCAGATAATGTTAACATTATCCAAATACCTAATGTCAATATTAACCAACTAAATGTAGAACAGCTGCCTCTACCCCATCATGTTGGATAATGCACTTTTTATCAATATTAAGCCCTGTTTTGGTATAATTTATGTATATTGGTAAGAAAGACTTGTGTAAAGTCAATGTATTATTGAATTAGACAGTTATACTAAAAACTATTCTGTTGAATAAAGTCCTATTTCTAAACATTAGATTTCTCCCTTATAACATACTGAGTTCTACAGACCTCCTCCAGAGTCGAATTTGAAGAAGTTGTAAATCTTTAATAAAGAGAAATGTTTTACCCCTTCCTCGGATTCATGATTCTCCTTCTCACCGGTGACCCTAAGCTCCTCTTTTTAGATCTTCAGTTCTGCACACATATACCTCCCAACTTCCATCTTATTCTTTTTTCACCTTCTACCTCTTCTTTTCCCTAATGACCTTCTTTTCCCTCCTTCTGCTTACCTTTTCCCCACCTGACTTTCTCTTTTTTCTCCTAACTCTTCCATGCCTACTCCCAGCTCTTCCCCTCCCTTCTCTTTCCTTTGTTTCCTCCCCTGTTCTCCTTTCCAATCTACCTCCTGCACATCTCAGTCTCCACTTCCACTCACTCTCTCCCATTCCCTATTCTACTCCCTCTCATTTTTCCCTCTGCTGTCAGCCATCTCTTGCCCTCCCCAATTTCTTCTCACTCACCTTTCTTTGCTCTCCTTCCCCTTTTGATGGAACTTTAGTCAGTGTGACTTCCAGTTACACAGTGAGTGCCAAGGCCAGTCAGTCAATCTCTGGCCAGACATAAGAGTCGTGATGATGAACATCAAACAGTCTGGTTATTTCTTATTGTTTATTCCCAAGAATGCAATTTGACTGCAGCTGAGCTCCAGAGGCCCCTGGGGCTGGTCACACTTTCACATTCAGCAGAAGGAATGAATTAGTTGCCAAGAATAGAATCCAGGAGCCTGTTGCATCATACCTGCCACCCCTTCCTAGCCTCCCAACCCTCACTGTCAATCCCTGGGAGCAGGGAATTGCTATGTCAAGTCAATCCACACTGGCCACATACTGTTCCCATAGATCAAGGGCAGGAATAGTAATAAAGTTCACATTCTATACTACTTTAAGGTTTATAACACACCTTCCTTGCAACAGCACGGTGAAATAGGTGGCCTGAGTTTATTTTTTTCTTCCATCTTTTTCTTATGAGAAACTAAGGCACAGAAAGACTTTCCCAGGTCCTTGTCAATGCTGAGATTTTTAACTCATGTCTTTTGATTCCAAGACCCATATTCTCTCCATCACACCACCCTGCCTTAAACCAGAAAGATTCTTTTTTTAGAAATTGTGCTAAGAAGGAAGGGGACCCTAAATATGTGCCATAAACTGCCATGGGTATGTCCAGTCTTAGAGAAGTATCTTAAATATCCACATGCCTAATTATCGCTAAATATCTACATACCTAATTATAGCTAAAATCACAAATATTCGTATACCTAATTATCACTAACACTTTTTGTATATGGTAATAAACAGGATGGTGCTTTCCACTCATCCATCATACCCCTACTACTGCAACATGGCAATAAAATGTGGCAAAGGGTAGAGGGGTCTCAGCCACCCCAGCTCACTCATGTAACAACCACCAGGTCAGGAACAGCAATAGCCACCATTACTTTAAACCACCCTTCAGTTATATGCCAATTTCAAATATTGTTAGCAGGGGGGACTGTAGACTTTAGTAACTTCAACAAATATTTATTAAACATCTACACGTGCAAAGCTGGAGTCAGGGTACATAGAGTACTGAACTTGGGATTAGGAAAACCTTGATTCATATTCTGTCTCTGGAACTTATTGTGTGACCATGGACAAGTCAATTCTCCAAGAGAAGTTGGAATTTGCATCAGTGTGGCAGTGAACTCACAAGTCCTTGACATATTAAAGGCACTGTGCTAGACCCTGCCCTGCCTTATATTGCAAGGAGGGTCTGGGGAAAGAAGAGATGCATGAAGGGGGTGGAAGATATAATGTATACACAGATAAGGAAATACAAAGTTACATAATGTAATTTCAAGAAGAGAACACAAATTGGAGGGGGGAGGGACCATAGAAGGTCTCATGTAGGAGGTGGCATTTGAGTTGTACTCTGTAAGATAGTAAGTATTCTAAGCGATAAAGGTGAGGAGCGAGTACACTTCAGATGTGGGAGACTATCTGTTCAAAGACTTGGAGGTAGGAGATTAAATGCTATTTATAGGAAATAGCTAGCAGATCAGTTTTCTTTGGATGGGGAGGGTATAAAGGGGAGTAAATAAAATGACTGGAAAAGTAAACAAGAACCATGTCACAGAGAAAGGGCTTTAAATGTTAGGCAAATGAGCGAGCGGAGCAGAACCAGGAGAACATTATACACAACCACAGATATATGGATTCTGTGAACCCTGATAGACTTTGCTCTTCTCAGCAATTCAAGGTGCCAAGACAATTCCAAAGGACTCGTGATGGAGAGGGCTATCTACATCCAGAGAAAGAACTATGGAGTCTGAATGCAGATTGAGGCACACTGTTTGCTTTCCTTTTTTTCCCTTTTCTCTCTTTTGTTTTTGGTTTTTGGTTTTGTTTCTTCTCTCTCATGATTCATTCCATTGGTCATAATTCTTCTTTACAACTTGACTATTGTGTCAATAAGTTCAATGCAAAGTTATATGTAGAAGATATATCAGATTCCATGCCGTCTTGGGGGCAGGGAAGAAAATATGAAACTCAAAATCATGTGGAACTGAGTGTTGTAAACTAAAAATAAAAAATCTTAAATAAAAAAAAATGTTAGGCAAAGGATTTTGCCTTTATCATTGAGGCAAGAGAGAACCACTGAAGATATTTGATTAGTGAATGGCATGGTCAAATCTGTGTTTTAATAACATCTTCCCCGTTAGAATGCAAACTCCTGGAGTTTCATTCTTCATCATTGTATCACCAACATTTGGTATAATGCCGGGAATAGAGTAAGCTATTAGCAAGTGGTTCTTGATTAATGAACTAAATATTATCTATCTGCCAGCGGTGTGGCAGATAAATTGGAAAGAGGAAAGACTGAAAGCAGGGACACCAAGACTTCTTCCCTTTCTGCCTTAGATGTGTCCTTTCTACCAACCCATCTATCTAGCTGCTTGGTGCCCCAGTGGAGCCATGCTATAGTAACACTCTCCATATATACTTATATATAGCCATGAATCATCTTAGATGGCATCTAGCACAGCCCCTTCAGTTTACATATGGAGAGACTGAGGCCCAGAGGAAGGGAATGACTTGTACCAAATTACACATCTACATTGTGGCAAAGCTAAGAGTAGAATTCTAGATCCTCATCTAGTTTTCTTTCCAATATGGGACTGTTGTGTGTTTTGTCAACTTTTCTAGATGCAGAAACCTCTGCTTCCATTAAACAGTAATATATAAAAGCCTGGAGAAACCATAGCAGCTGGAAAGTTTGATAGAAAGTTTACTTCCACCTCTCCCTATATTCACGTATCTCATACCACACACACACACACACACACACACACACACACACACACACACACATACACTGTAAGACTGAAGTTTCTAATCCCATCTCCAACAAACACTAAAGGAAAATTGACTTGCAGTTGTATGATCTTAGGAACAATCTGGTTAATCGGGACAACAGAATCACAAAATCCTGACGCTGGAAAGAATTATAAGAGGTCTTTTCAGACATCCCTCTGGCTTTAACATGATAACAACAACAGCAACTCATGTTTCACTCTAGAGTTTTCCAAACCCTCTCCTCAAAATAACTCTGTTGATGCTGTTGTGTTGATAGGTGGTTTAAAAAAATCATCATCTTTATTATACCCATTTCACTAATGTGGACACTGAGGCTCAGAGAGCAGAAGTAGCTTGCTCAATGCAATATAAGCATTAGTTCATTTGTCTTGGCAGTATATTTTCCAGGGATATACACAGAGATGATGAGATTGACCCACATATTGCCAGAACTAGCTCAGTATTTGGTAGTCTCCAAAGGAAGGTGTGGAAGAGAAGAGGTATTAGACTCACTACCAAACTGAAGGTCCACAGAGCCATTGTGCCGAATTCATGGTTGTATGCCTGTGAAACCTGGACAGTCTACCAGTGCCATGCCAGGAAACTGAATCCCTTGCATTTGAATTGTCTTGGGAAGATTCTGAAGATCATCTGGCAGGATAAGGTATTGGACACTGAGGTTCTTTCTCGAGTTGAACTGCTGAGCATTCAAGTTCTGCTGCAGAGAGCATGACTTGGATGGGCTGGCCTCATTGTTCAAATGCCAAACGTAAGTTTGCCTAAAAGACTATTTTATGGAGAGTTGACATAAGGCAAGTTCTCAGACAGAGGTCAGAAGAAGCATTACAAGGACACTCTCAAGGTCTCTCTGAAGAACTTTGGTATCGATTATGAGACATGGGAGACACTGGCACAGGACCATCCAGCATGGTATGCCAGAAGGCAATGTTCTCTATGAGCAAAGCATAATTACAGTAGCTCAAAAGAAATGTGAGATGCACAAATCTAGAGACATCTCTCTTCCAAATGGTCATATATCTGTGGTAGAGCCTTCCAAGCTCAAACTGGTCTGATCAGCCACAATCAATCACACAATCAGTCATTGACCCCAACAAACGTCTGCCATTTTGGTCTCCTTTGAACACTAAGGACAACAACCAACCAAGTGCCAGAGCTGGGACTCAAATCCTGGTTTCTTTATTCCAAGTTCAGGCTCTGAACTGTACCACAGGAACTCAGTATGACCTGAACTGAAGGGGGAAAAAGGTTTGTATCCAAGGCTTCTCTTAGCTGGCATTGATAGCTGATTTTCTAAATTACTTCATGTCATATATTGGGGAGAAAACAGTAGGAAGCATCTTGATTAGGGAGAGGAGGCAAGAGATAGAGGGAAGATGAGCTGAATCCTGCCCCACACCACCCCAACCTGGACGTTAACAGAGGAGAGAAAATAATTTCTTTAATCTCTCAACAAGTATGGGGAATTGTAGAAAAATAAGATTAAAGGAGCTGAGAGGAGAGACTAGAATGGATTTGGAGGAATGAAAGGCAGATCACATCCTAGGAGAAATAGAAAGAGGGAATGAAAGAATGTCAATAGGGGAAAGCTACTTCTTTGTGGTGAAAAACGGGCTTTCTAGTGAATTTTTCCTGGGAGAAAGGGGTACAATAAAAGATTACCTTCTCTCAATAAGGATTATGTTTTCCAGGATAGAATTCCATCCCAGGAGAGATGTTCAGGTCCTCAGAGCTGGCCAGTAGCCATAGGGGTAGGGGCAACATCTAGAATCAGATATGCTGGCCTTAGGAGATGTTAATTGTCATGGTAAGGGTAAGGGTAGGACTAGAACTAATGACTCTGAATGTCACTATGTGTCACTGCTTCCTTCATTAATTGATATTTCTAAAAGTGAGGTATAACATAAGAAGACCTCACTAAGACCAAACAAAAATAAATATATAAAGAGAAGGGAGGATGAGCTAAGAGCAAAAAATGTATTATCATTGAAATAAGAAGGAGGAGAATGATTAAGCTTGGTACTCTAGAAGCTCTACCTCTTATAAAGGACATAGAGAGAATGAAAAGGAAATGTGTAAGAATATAGAATAGAAGAATAGAAATCTCAACTAGAAGAATAAAATTCAGAAGAGACTAGAAAGTGATCAAAATAAGGAGGACAAAAAAACCTTTAAAGTAAGAAGTTGGATTTCAAACCACATATTTACCTATAGGAGAAGAGAGAAGAGTAAGGAGGGGAGGAGGAGAAGGAAGGAGGGCAGGGATTAATCTAATAGAAATCTAATAGAAAGACTAAAAAAGGAAAATATAAAACTGAACTGACTGCTGAAGTTAGATTTGAAAGATTTCTGGCAGCTTATGAATGGGAACATAAAAATATGCTTATTTCTCAGTGCTATACATTACCTTTACAAAATTAGACCATGTGGTAGGACATAGGATTATTATAGATAAATGTAAAAAGGCAAAAAATTATATGTACCCTTTATAGAACATAACACAAAATTGTAGTTATTACAGGGAACAAAAGTAAAAGATAAAGATATAAATGGAGATTTTAAACAACATCATAAATAATGACTAGATTAAAAAATCAATCAATCAACAAATATTTATTAAAGATCTACTATGTACTGAACCTTTTACTAAGCCCTGAAGAAACAAAGATAAAAGCCTCTGTCCTCAATTTTACATTTGAATGGGTGAAATACTATGTCACATGTTGTCTCAATACATATAAAATATATACAAAATGAATATAAGGTAGTTGGGTACAGTATTAACAACTGGAAGGGCAGGAAAGTCATTTAGAAACATGAGCTATGTCTTGAAGGAAATCAGGGATTCCAAAAAGTGGAGGTGAGAAAGAAGTGCTTCCCAGATATGGGAGGGGGGGGGCCCAGCTAAATGTAAATGGTGCAGAGACAGGAAATGAAGCTTTCTTCATTCAGAACAGCTGGTAGGCCAGTATGGCTATCACAGAACATGTTAAGGAGAGTACTGCATACTACTGAAAAAATAGGAAAGGGACAGGGTTTGAAGAGCTTTCAATCAAGGACTATTAGAAATATGTTTAACCAACCAACCAATTAAATTTGTGGGGGTGGACCCCTACATCTTGCCTGGTGTGGGTGGTTTTTCTTGGACTGAGACATGAGTAAACAGGTGGCTATCCTTGAGTGGGTGGAATATTGTCTCTGCCAGAGGCTCTAGGCCATGTTCCCTAAAACAAAATTCTCCAAATATGTTCTTTTTCTGAGGCTGATACCTGTTTTTGCTATTTCATTCTGGCTCACTTTAGAGTATAATCTAGCTGGATGTCCTGCCTTATGTCTGGTCTTTTTGTGTCTGGCTCCTCTCTGCATGGAGCAGACTGTGATGCTAGCAGGCCAGCTTGGTCTGAGTGAAGTAATCTTCAGTGCTATCGATTCCAGTAGTAAACTTGCCAGAGGTAAGTGGTGGGTCATTCAAGGCAAGAGATGCAGTTATCACAAGGAAACATTCAGTAAGGGGCCAGAGTCAGGAGGCATGTCCAAGATCCATAATTAGAGTATGAGGTTAAAAAAATACAGGTGATGTAGGAAAGTGTGATCTAAGGTTTAGGAGGAACGGTCATGTTTGAGCTACTGTCAGAAGTGTTTTTTTCCCCAACGTACATAATTCAACACAATGACTATGTCCATAATCTTTTGAACCCTAGTGATGGGGCCAACTCTGCCTCTCTTAATCTTCTAATGAACTTCAGTTGTACATAAATCCCTGTTGCTGCTATAATTTCCTGCATAGGAAATACTTTTGTTTTCTAGTGGGAAATACCAGGGCCCTGTTGCAAGAATCAGAATCAATTATACTTTTACTCAGTTCCTTATCCTTCCTGGACCTGCTTTCCACACGCTTACAATGCTCCCCTCAGGCCAAGAGATTATAGATCTAAAGCTAAAAGAAAGATTTCAGAGGCCATCTAGTTGAACCCCCTCATTTTTTGTATGCGGAAACTGAGCTCAGGAGGCACATGGATGATGATCATCAGAGGTGGGCTCTTCCTTCCCTGAATTCCTTTAGGAACACCAGCAGAATGGATACTAAGAAGATAATTAGAGTAATGGGTGAATGGGACATGGATGGCTGGTTGCTGCTGTGCCAACTAATTTCAGCAGTACATACCCAGGAAGTATTAAGCTCTCTTCACAATGTACTCTTGCTTTTCAGGCTTCACCTTCAACGCATCACCTCAACTGTCATCTTGAGTCCTTGGATTTCTGATTGGTGAGACCACTATTTCTAGCCTGTCACAGACCCACCATTTTGCTCTTTCCTAGCCATCTTCATGCCATGATCCCTTATGCTATTCTCCATGTCCAATTCACCATTTCATCTGCTACCCTGAGTTCCTGGGCTTCTGGTGAAATTTCATCATTTTAGCCCAACTGCTACCCATTATGCTGCTGCTCCCCAGCCACCACCTAAATTCTACCCAATTTCCACTTCCAACTCTGGGAGCGATAATCAAATCAGCCTTTCCATTGCTAGAAAGGACATGTCAATCAATTGTTCTATGACCCTATGTACCATTCCTATGACTTCCTTGACCAAAACACTGCTCCCTGGCTATGACACCCCCGCATGTTCTTGTGATCTATTAAAATATAAACTCCTTGCATCAAGCTCCTTAAAGATAGGGATTTTTCCCCTCTTTTTATTTGTATCCCCAGCACATTAGCACTGTGTCTGGTACAGAGTAAGGGCTTAATAAATGCTTTAACAGTCACTTTGTTCATTCCCCAACCTTTCCCTTCTAGTGCTTTCAGAGTTCCACAGTCCTATCTGAGGATATGGAATAATTTCAACAATAACTCTTAATTCTCTTTCACCTCATGTCCTCCACATATTTGGATTCTTATCTTGCTCCTTTCACAACAGAATTCACTCTATCAGCATATAGTCTTAATGCATTTACTATAGTAAAAATGAAAATAAAATACAATGGTTACCTCTGAAACAATAGATCACAACTTCTCATGGCAAAGTTAAATGTTGAACTCCTCCTATGACCTTCTGTTTGTAGAAAGGGCTCTCAAGCAATCTCCAACTCAAAGTCATAGGAGGGGAAAGGAAATTGGCTAACCTCACTCTAGTTCACCCAATCTTGTTTCATGGCTGGTAGGAACCATTATACCTACCGGGAACGTAGGAAAAACATTCTACCTGGCCCTTCTGTTTCTGGTCCCCAGGAAAATTCCTCCCCGCACATTGCCCACATAGCCCAATTTCCTTTTGTACATCTCTTCCCAAAGTGTCACAGATGCAGCCAGAAGCCCAAGAGCAAATTAACCAGTCATTACTTCCATGAGTTGGTTCCAGATTCTCCCTCTGAGCCACCCATCCAATCAGATGCCTATCTACTCTAGGTATTACAACCACTCTGGGAGTACAAGTCAACCAGAAAGAATGAACGTCCAAAGGCCAAACACGAGAAAAAGTCAACATCACAAACCACTGTTGTCAAAGTCCTACCAGAAAATATAGACACCAGCATGGCAGCCCTGGGCCTATTTTACTCTAACATTTTGTCTCTCTTTGGTGCCTAAAGATTCAGAAAAATATAGGAAAAATAGATAATCTCTGAATGCTGAGAGGCTGAAGAGGAAGGATTACTTCCATCTTCCCTAGTACCTAGCACATTTTTGAATTAGCAGTTGAAATGTCCCAGCAGCTTCACCAGAGTCTAACGGGATTACCAACCTAAAGTTAGAGTTGGGAGGGACCTTAAGAGTTATCCAGTCCAACTATCTTATTTTATAGATAAGGCAGCTGAGGCCTAGAGAGATAAAATTATCTGATGTATCAGACCCAGGACTTGAACCCGGGGCCTTTGATTATCCCATAACCAATGAAGAAAACATAAGGCATATTTATTACTAAATGTGATGATTTTTAAAATTAATTTTCAAAACATTTATGCTAATGTGAAAGATTTAGAATTAAAAATTGTCTATGCCTAACATATGCTACTGAATAAGAAACTTGTGTGGAGCCTAGAAGGAGAAGGAAAGAGAAGAGGAAAGAGGCATATTTCTAAATTCAAGCCCCAAACTTGGCATGGGTTTGTGTTGTGGCCTCAATGTTGTCCCTACTTATTTTTCCATCTATAAAAGTGGGTGAGGATGCCAGTGATCTGATAGGAAGTTGGAAGAAGGGCTAATTGCAAGAAACATAGAGTTCTTTGCAACTACAAAGTATAGTATTTGAATGACCCAAGAAAACTGGCAAAAACAAACAGAAGTCACCATTTGTTCACCACTTTGGAATGACAATGAGAATAACTATGTCCCTTGATCCATTAGAAATATTCAGAATGTGTACAAAAAAAGCCAATGCAACAAGAATTAGGAGGGAAGCAGAAAATTGGGAGAAAATCTTTGCAACTAGTATCTCTGATAAAGGCCTCATCTCTAAAATATACAGGGAGCTGAGCCAAATATATAGGAATACAAGCCATTCCCCAATTGAGAAATGGTCAAAGGATATGAACAGGCAGTTTTCAGAGGAAGAAATTAAAGCTATCTACAGGCATATGGAAAAATGCTCTGGATCGCTGCTGATTAGAGAAATGCAAATCAAAACAACTCTTAGATACCACATCTCTCCTGTCAGATTGGCTAAAATAACAAATCAGGAGAATGATAAATGCTGGAAAGGATGTGGGGAAATTGGAACATTGTTGCATTGCTGGTGGAGTTGTGAGCTGATCCAGCCATTTTGGAGGGCGGTTTGGAACTATGCCCAAAGGGCTATAGATATGTTCATACCCTTTGACCCAGCAATACCACTTCTAGGGTTGTATCCCAAAGAAATCACGCAAGCGGGAAAAGGACCCATATGTACAAGAATATTTATAGCGGCTCTCTTTGTGGTAGCCAAGAATTGGAAATCAAAGGGATGCCCATCAATTGGGGAATGGCTGAACAAACTGTGGTACATGAAGGTAATGGAATACTATTGTGCCATAAGAAATGGGGATGATGCAGACTTCATAACAACCTGGAAAAACCTACACGACATAATGCTGAGTGAGTGGAGCAGAGCCAGGAGAACGTTGTGCACAGCCACAGATATATGGATTCCATGAGGACCAACCCTGACAAACTGCGCTTTTCTCAGCAACCTAAGGGGCAAGGACAACTCCAGGGGACTCACGGTGGAGAATGCTATCTTCATCGAGACAAAGAACTGCGAAGTTTGAATACAGACTGAGGCACACTACATGCTCGCCTTTTCTGCTTCTCTTTTGTTTTTGTTTTTGGGTTTTTTTTTTTTTGGTTCTGTTTCTTCTTTCTCATGATTCATTCCATTGGTCAAAATTCTTCTCCACGACTTGACTAGTGCATAAATTAATTCAATGCGAAGTTATACATGACAGTTATATGAGACTTCATGCCGTCTTGGGGAGGTAGGGGGGAGGGAGGGGAGAAAAACTGGAACTCAAAACTATGAAGAACCGTGCGTGGTAAACTAAAAATAAATAAAGAAATTTATTAATAAAAAAAAAAGAAATATTCAGAATGTGAACTTGTTAGGTCCTCCCAACTAAGTCTTTCTGCCTCTTATCACAATTTCTTTTTTGTTTGTTTGTTTGTTTGTTTTTTAATTTATTTAATATATTTAGTTTTCAGCATTGATTTTCACAAAAGTTTGAATTACAAATTTTTTCCCCATTTCTACTCTCCCCCCACTCCAGGATGGTGTATATTCTGGTTGCCCTGTTCCCCAGTCAGCCCTCCCATCTGTCACCCCACTCCCCTCCCATCTCCCTTTACCTTCTTCTCTTGTAGGGCAAGATAAATTTCTATGCCCCATTGCCTGTGTATCTTATTTCCTAGTTGCATGCAAAAACTTTTTTTTGTTGTTTTTGAATGTCTGTTTTTAAAACTTTGAGTTCCAAATTCTCTCCCCTCTTCCCTCCTCACCCACCCTCCCTAAGAAGGCAAGCAATTCAACATAGGCCACATGCGTATTATTATGTAAAACCCTTCCACAATACTCATGCTGTGAAAGATTAACTATGTTTTGCTCCTTCCTAACCTATCCCCCTTTATTGAATTTTCTTCCTTGACCCCTTCCCTTTTTGAAAATGTTTGTTTTTGATTACCTCCTCCCCCATCTGCCCTCCCTTCTATCATCCCCCCTTTTTTATCTTCTTCCTCCTTCTTTCTGTGGGGTAAGATACCCCATTGAGTGTGTATGGTATTCCCTCCTCAGGTCAAATCCGATGAGAGCAAGATTTACTCATTCCCCCTCACCTGCCCCCTCTTCCCTTCCTACAGAACCACTTTTTCTTGCCACTTTTACACGAGATAATTTACCCCATTCTATCTCTCCCTTTCTCCCTCTCTCAATATATTCCACTCTTATCCCTTAAATTGATTTTATTTTTTTAGATATCATCCCTTCATATTCAACTCACCCTGTGCCTTTTGTGTGTATGTGTGTGTATATATGTAGATATATATATATATCTACATATATACATACATAGACACACACATATGTATATATATGTATACACACACACACACACACACACACATATTGAGGTCTCATGAATCATACACATTATCTTTCTATGTAGGAATGTAAACAAAACAGTTCAACTTTAGTAAGTCCCTTATGATTTCTCTTTCTTGTTTACCTTTTCATGCTTCTCTTGATTCTTGTGTTTGAAAGTCAAATTTTCTATTCAGCTCTGGTCTTTTCACTGAGAAAGCTTGAAAGTCCTCTATTTTATTGAAAATCCATAGTTTGCCTTGGAGCATGATACTCAGTTTAGCTGGATAGGTGATTCTTGGTTTTAATCCTAGCTCCATTGACCTCCAGAATATCGTATTCTAAGCTCTTCAGTCCCTTAATGTGAAAGCTGCCAGATCCTGTGTTATCCTGATTGCTTTTCCACAATATTCAAATTGTTTCTTTCTGGCTGCTTGTAGTATTTTCTCCTTGACCTGGGAGCTCTGGAATTTGGCGACAATGTTCCTAGTAGTTTTCTTTTTGGGATCTATTTGAGGAGGCGATCTGTGGATACTTTCAATTTCTATTTTACCCTCTGGCTCTAGAATATCAGAGAAGTTCCCCTTGATAATTTCTTGAAAGATGATATCTAGACTCTTTTTTTGATCATGGATTTCAGGTAGTCCAATAATTTTTAAATTATCTCTCCTGGATCTATTTTCTAGGTCAGTGGTTTTTCCAATAAGATATTTGACATTGTCTTCCATTTTTTCATTCCTTTGGTTCTGTTTTATAATATCTTGATTTCTCATAAAGTCACTAGCTTCCACTTGCTCCAATCTAATTTTTAAGGTAATATTTTCTTCAGTGGTCTTTTGGACCTCCTTTTCCATTTGGCTAATTCTGCCTTTCAAGGCATTCTTCTCCTCATTGGCTTTTTGGAGCTCTTTTGCCATTTGAGTTAGTCTATTTTTTAAAGTGTTATTTTCTTCAATATTTTTTCAGTATTTTTTTGGGTCTCCTTTAGCAAGTCATTGACTTATTTTTCATGGTTTTCTTGTATCATTCTCATTTCTCATCCCAATTTTTCCTCTACTTCTCTAACTTGCTTTTCCAACTCCTTTTTGAGGTCTTCCATGGCCTGAGACCAGTTCATGTTTTTCTTGGAGGCTTTTGGCGTAGGCTCTTGCACTTTGTTGACTTCTTCAGGCCATATGTTTTCCTCTTCTTTGTCACCAAAGAAAGATTCCAAAGTCTGAGACTGAATCTAAGTGCGTTTTCGCTGCCTGGCCATGTTCCCAGCCACCCTTGAGTTTTTCGTCGGGGTATGACTGCTTGTAGAACAAAAGTACTTTGTTCCAAGCTTGAGGGGATGTGCTGTTGATTTCAGAGCTATTTCTATATAGCCAGCTCTGCCACCCCAGCACTCCTCCTTCCTCAAGAACCACCAACCCAGACCTGATGCAAATCTTCAGCAGGCTCTTCACCCCTGCTCTGATCCGCCACCACTTAATTCCTCCCACTACGTGGGCCTGGAGCGGGAAGTAACTGCAGCTGTACTTCTGTAGCTGCACCTCCCCCGCTGCCCCTGGGGTGGTGGCCGAACTGCAAACTCTGTCCCCCGCAGCTTTTCCCACTAACCTTCTCTGTTGTCTTTGGTGTTTGTGGGTTGAGAAGTCTGGTAACTGCCACAGCTCACTGATTCAGGGAGATAGGGCCTGTTCTACCCAGCTCCTGGTCTGGCTGGTCCTGCTGCCTCCCACCTGAGCTCCGCTCCCCTCCACTCCGTGTGGGATAGACCTCATCCAGTGACCATCCAGGCTGTCCTGGGCTGGATCCCTGCTTCCCTCTGCTATTTTGTGGGTTCTGCAGTTCTAGAATTTGTTCAGAGCCATTTTTATAGGTTTTTGGAGGGACGTGGTGGGGAACTCACGCAAGTGCCTGCTTTCCAGACACCATCTTGGCTTCCTCTTATCACAATTTCTACAATACTTTAAATTTCTTTTCTAAGAAACATAAAGAAAATGCTATGGAAAAATCCATTCTAAAATCTGAAAAAGAGTAAAGTTTGCTTCAAGTCAATCTATACTAACCAACCTCAAGAAGGAGAAGTGAGGTTGATCCCTCAGTTATGAAGGAAGGAAAGTGAGTCACAGGGGAAATTGGATTTCGAAGGCCACGTCAAAAACAGTAGGCATTCCTGTAGCCTTACTTTTTGCCTTAGAGGCCAGACTATATACATTGTGGATTGGGAGCACTGCATGATTAATCCCAGAGACCCTTGCTCCTCCACACAATGAGGTAAATAAGCAGGTCTGTGGTGAATTCACTGAGTGGCCATCCCTCCTGTATCCTCGGAGCTTCCCACATATCAACTCATTCTCCATCTCCCTCCAACTGTTCCTGCCCTTTTGTCTGAACCCAGAAAAACTATCACATACCACATTGGTTTTTGTCAGGAGTGACAGAAACCTCATTCCCTCAGCTCTGTCAGGGATTTCTGTTTTAGAGTGGATAGTTGTCTTTTTCTTCTCATTGAAAGAACTGGGAAATGATATTACCAGTTTGGTGGGAGGAAGGGGGGAGGGAGAGGAAAGTTTCTTAATCTTTTTTTTTATGTCATGGAGGTTTGGAGCAGTTCATCAGAAGTTATGGCCCCTTTACAGAATCATGTTTTTAAATGCACAAAATAAAGTGCTTTAGATGGTAAAGGAAACCAAAGGTTAATGAAAATAAGGATGTAATTTTTTCCCATCTAAATTCACAGCACCCTGCTCCCTCATCCCCTGAAATCTAACTATGAACCACTTATCTGTCCATGGACCCATGGCTAAGAACTCTTGCTCTACATGAGGCAGGGTCCTTGGTTTCCTATTCCAAAGTTCTTTGCATCTTTCTTAAAGAACTTTCATTTCCACCCAGTATTATAGCTATTTCCACATCTAGCTTTATTCTCTTGCTAGAATCAAAGTTCTGTCAAGGCAAGGGTTACTTTTATTCATTTTTGTATTCATCATTATGCCTAGTATAGGATTACATAGGCTTTCAATGCATATTTGTTGAATGAATAATTAATGGAGTTTGTTTTAAAATAATTTTTAGATGGCCAGACATATGTAAATACCTGGAAGAAGCCTTCCACCTGGTTCAAATGCTAAGTGTCATCTACCCCAGGGCAACTCTTTTCTTGACTCTAACCAGCAGTATTTTGATAAACGTCACTCAATAAACATTTATTAAGTGACTACTATGTACCAGGCACTGTGTGTTTTAAAAGGGAAAGGGGAGGATGTGGGTACAACACACTCTTAAGTTTAATCTGCTTTACTGACATTTTCCCATCACTTTCTTAAGTCTAGACAATCAATAAAACAATAAATCAAGCCCTGATCTGTAGCCTTTGCTGAATTTCAAGGTGTAAATGCTCTCACTGAATCCGTAACAATTGGCTTGGCAGGAGTTGGCTCCAGCATAGCCCTGACCCAACATATCTCTACCACCTGATCTCCTAAAAGGAGGCAAGCTTCAGGAGGGATTCTACCTCCACCCCAGCCATAATATGGGCTCAAAGGATCCCTTGTTTGTGACTGATTTTACTCTCAACTAGGGAGACCCAGACTCCTAGAGTTGCCTATCCTGGATTTACTGCAGACAGGAAAATAATTGGGGGCTGAGAGATTGGTTGAAGCAGTTGTCTGTTTCGAAGGATGGCTCCCTGTAGGACTTTTGCTGTTGGTTGCCACATAAAAAAGAAATGCCTTCATGCACAACTTCAATTCATTATGGATGAAGCTAAACAGAGATGTCAAAAGTGAGATGTCATCTGTTTGTTTTTAACTTCTTTAGCCTCTTTTTTGCCTCTTATCATCCTCAGTGGTCTCCTTTACCTCTTCCTCCACCACCACCCCCAACTCCTATCCTCATTCAGGCACCAGTACAATCCTGCTTTCTGACACTCTCCCCGCATCAACATAGAAAAGGATCTGATCTCATCATTTACATTTTGATTAACATACCTTCACCCCAATGTGTTAGTATTCCTAGTTACACCATATTTCAAAACTTCAAAGGGCCTTTGATTTCACTAATGTGGATATTCCCTTCAAAACAATGCAGATCATAAGCCATCCACACATCACCAGGAAAGGAAGCTCTTGTCCATTTCCTCATGTAAACCCTTCTACCAGAGTTCTATCCAACTGGCAGCCTTCCTTAGGGGCTTTGACATTACATGGGTAGCAATGCAGCACATGGGATGTCCATCTGGGATCCATCACTCTCACTACATGATTAGTCTGTTTCCTTTTCCAGGAAGACATAACTACTCCAACCACAAGGGATCAGAACTAGAAATCATTAGAGCTTTTGAAATTAGGGGTCAGCTATTCCAACCCCTGAGTTCTGCAGATGAAGAAACACAGCTTGGATGATCCCCTTTTGGATAACCTTTGTCATTGGTTCATGTGTTGCAATTTATTTACACACACCAGGCAGCTTACCATTGTCATTTAAATAGCCTTCAGCTCTGAATCCTTGGAGATGGTGACAATTCCATGATTCATGACTTTAGAGGATCACCAGAAGGATATCGATGTTAAAAAGATGGGTTTTTATTTCAGGGAGAAGCTTGAGGTCATCGAAAGGGCCATACAATTTCTAAAATGCAATTGACCCTGGTCCCTTCCTTCTATTCAATTCTGGCCCCAGTTTGATCTCTTCCTGCAGTGTCTGTCAAGATATGCCTATAGATAGACCAGCTTTATGAGCTGGCTATCCATCCAACTGCCCGTCACAATCTGGATAATAGACATTCTTTATCAACTCATTTCAAAGCCCTTCACAACTGCCTCCTACACCTTTCCAGTCTTACTTAAACCTTCCCCCCCGCCAACATAGATCCAGTGAAATAGGGCTCCTTGCTATTCCTGGAACAAGACACTACACTCCATCTCGACCTTGGGAATTTTCACTGCCTATCCCTGCACTCATGAAATGCTCTCCCTCCTCATCTCCAACTCCTGGCTTCTCTGGCTTCCTTCAAGGCTCAATTTAAATCCCACCTTCTCCTGGAAGCCTTTCCCAATCTCTCTTAATTCCAGTGCCTTTCTTCTGTTGGTTATTTCTTACTTACCCTGTATATGTCTTGTTGGTAAGATAATTGTGTATATGCTGTCTCCCTCACAAGAGTGTGAGCTCCTGGAGGGCAAGGGCTGTCTTTTGCCTTTCCTTGTATCCCTAGTGCTTAACACAATGCCTGGTATATACTACGGGTTTTAATAAGTGTTTACTGACTTTTTCCTGTATGGATAACTCTTTTGAGTGATTTTGGAACTCATTTAAGTGGCTCTTCAATGGAAATCCTCCTCCATTTGAACTTGGTGCTTGTTGGGCATCATCTATGACAACAACAAAGGACTTTGGGGAACATATCTTTCCCAGTTTAAAGCCTTATTTAGTATTTACAATCAAAGTAGCATTGAATAAGGTTATCTCTATTGTATATTTTAAGCAACCCCTTATGGTCTTAACATATACATGAGAAACACCTTGCTGAAACAGAGTCTTTAAAGCTGTGTTTTGTTTTACCACATAAAATGCTTTTTTATAGTCAACAATAAACACAGCAGGATCTTATATCCTCTGTGCCATTCAGACAATTGTGTGACTGTAAAGATATGGTCTGTTGTAGAATATAATTTTCAGAATCTTGCTTGTTCCTTTCCAGTATTTTCATCAATGATGCCCTCAATATGTGTGTAAATTATTCTCATAAAAATTTTGGACATATGAGAAAGTAGGCACATGGGTTGGAAGTGATTGATATAGTCTCGATTGCCTTTTTTGGGCAGTAATAACATCTATGATTTTTTTCCCCAAAATTGTTTTGTACCTTCCCATCTTTCAGATTTCTCAAGAATCAATCCCTCAACACTCGCAAAATTATGACACTGTCAGCTCAGACCTCTTCTATGCATACTTATTTGGGTCCAGCTGCTCTTCCCATCTTTATTTTCTTTAGTGTCATTTCTATTTTTTTCATGTAGAATATTAGAGACTGTGATGGTAGATTCCAAATGCAGTGGCTCTGCTGTTATTGTTAAAGAAAAATATTTTGTTGTAGAAATCTTGACAGATCTTTTCCTTTTTTTTCTTTTCATTTTATTGTCCTTATGCATTCATCCTCAAATGTTCTTGGAATGATCTGATTTAATTGGGTAAAATGCCAAGCTTTCAGTAAACTAGTTTTTGTCTCCACTATTTCTTGATGTTTTATGAAGCAATACTGCTTATCAATGTCCCCCATCTTCCATAAGATTTTACAAATGAGTTTGTATTCTAACCTGCTGTTGCCTCTGGCTGCCATATCTGTCAGTTTGACAAGAAAAGCAAGCAACTGTTTGGATGAGGTGGTTTCTAAACTATGCTGCCTTCCTCATTGTAATGATTTCTTTATATCAATTACATTTTAAACTCTAGCTGTTCCTTAGATCAAAAACAAAATCTTTTGTTTGGCTTTCAACCTGCCCCTTCCTACTTTCTCAGTCTTCTTATACTTTGCTCCCCTTCACTTACTGTGATCCAGTGACCCTAGCCTCCTTGCGTTTTCTCCCACAGGATACCCCACTTCCTGACTCTGTGCATTTCCATTAGTCATCACCCATCCCTAGAATGTTCCCATCATCTCCCCAGTTCATTGGCTTCAATCAAGCCTCAGCTAAAATCCTAGCTTTTCCTAGTCCTCCTTAATGCTAGCACCTTCCCTGTTGATTACCTCCAATTTATCTTGTATATATCTTGTTGGTATGTGGTCCTTTGCATATTGTTTCCACCATTAGAATATAAGCTCCTTGAGGGCAAGGACCATTTTACTTGTGTCTTCATAAACATCCCCATGCCTGTATTTAGAACAGTGCCTGATACATAGTAAGTGTTTAATAAATGCTTATCGATTGATTCATTCATTCATGCAATATCTTTTCATTTTCATTCTCTTTTCTAATTTAGTATTGATTTTCATCTTTAACAAATCAATAGTTTGTTCACATAGAGCTAATTCGGGAATGACTCTTCCACATATGACACGTTGTTCCCATGTGTATGCAAATAATAATGGCTAACATTTATCTCATACTTTAAGGTTTGCAAAGTGCTTTACATATATTATCTCATTTGATCATCTGATTGTGAAAATGTCATTTTTTTCATAGAACTATTTGATGCTCACCATGTCAAGGGCTTCCCTACTCTCTTCTTAAAGAAAATAGTCATGATATATAAACATAAGGATTCTACATAATCTATAGGCCTTTAGAATCTTTTATTTCTTGATACAAAACTGTATTTTCCAACATTTTTCTTTGTCTTTCCTTATGAACACCTTTGTATTAACTCCTCCAAGTATTAAAATATATGATTTAATTTTGAGTATCTTATCTAATTCCTTGCAGAATTTCTCTACCTCCATGCCCTCAGCAATAAGCTGCATTTATCTTTATGATAATCTTTTTGCTTATGCTTACATGAGAATTGCAATGTGTAATGACCAAACATCCTATGAAACAGTGATTTTTTTTGAAAAGGTGTTTTTTGTTGCCTTTGGCTACATAATAAAATCATTTCCATCGATTCCTTTACTAATTCTCTCTTTCCTTATCTCGCCTACTGGCTTCCCTGGCTTCCTTAAAGTCTCAAAAAAACCCTAAAATTCTCAAAAAAGAAGCCTTTCCCAGCGCCCCTCAATACTAGTACCTTCCCTCTGAGATTACTTACAATTTATCATATATGTATGCATGTATATGTATGTATGTATATGTGTGCATGTGTGCATGTGTGTGTATATAGTTTGTACATAGTTTGTCCGTTGTCTCTTCTATTAGATTGCAAGCTCCTTGATGGGAAGAACTGCTTTTGCTTTCCTTCGTATGCCCACTCATTTAGTTATTTTTATAATGTTTATAAAGGGTCTAAAATTATGATTCACAGGTCCCCTGCCATTATTCCATTGTCAAAAAGAGCCACAAGAGGTGGGGCCAAGATGGCAGAACCAAGGCAGGGACTCTCCTGAGCTCTTCCCCAAAACCCTCCAAATACCTTTTAAAATGGCTCTAAACAAATTCTAGAGCAGCAGAACCCACTAAAAGTTGGAGTGAAACAAATTTCCATAGCACAGGCTATGCCAGTGTAGACCCAGACCCAGACTAAGCAACCCTGGATCAGGCCTCAGAGTGACTGAATCACTCATAGCAGGGGTGACTTCCAGACCTCTCAACCCATAGATGCCAAAGACATCCTAGAAGGTTGTTAGGAAAGGTCTATTGCACCGAGGTGAGAGAGGAACACAGTCCAGGCACCAGTACAGCCCGGGTCCCAGCATATGAGAAGCAGGCTCTGGAAGGGACCGAATTAGCAGCAGCAGTGGCTGCTTCTGGAGCTCTCAGCCCACAGATGGTAAGGGGGTCAAAGAACTGGTCAGAAGGAGATTACATGGGGTCTTTTTGCTAACACTGAGGCAGGACTCTGTTGCTTTGCCCATACTTGGATCTAGGTCACAGTCCTGGGTGGTAATCCCAGAGTGAGGAGGAGCACTAGCAGACATTGGAGGCCACAGTGTAGCCACAGAGGAGGGGGGACCCTCCTCACATTTCTAGGGCAGAAAAGGGTTGTGGTCGCTCACAGACCAGAGCACAGGCCAGGAGAGGAGACTTCTCAGACCATACCACTCTAGAGGAACAAGAAAACTTACAGCTCCCTAGAAATATCTCTGGAAACAGCTGCATCAAACCCCTGAAGCTTGGGATAGTGCACCTTCTACCCTGGAAGCAGAGCCCAACTTTGACAAAGAGTAAAATGTCAACTAATAGGTTGGAAAATGAGCTAACAACAGAAAAATATTCTGGCCATTGAAAATTGTGATGGTAGTAGGAAAGATCGAAACACATGCTCAGAAGAAAACAAAGTCAAAGCCATCCAAAGCCTCTAAGAAAAATATGAATTAGTCTCAGGCCATGGAAGAGCTCAAAAAGGATTTTGAAAATTAAGTAAGAGAGGCAGAGGAAAAAATGGGAAGAGAAATGAGAATGATGCAAGAAAAATCAGGAAAAACAAGTCAACATCTTGGTAAAGGAGGCACAAAAATACTGAAGAAAAATGACATCTTGAAAAACAAGACTAGGCCAAATGGTGGAAGAGGTCCAAAAAGAGAAGAATACCAAAAAGAGCCACAAAAAAATGAGGACCAGTTTGTGTTTTCCTTCATTTCATGGCTTGCCATAGCCAAAGAATTCCTCACCTGATAGCCAGTCAATGAGCCTGTCTATACTTAGCTAGGCTGGTCTTTTGCCAGGACTGTACTCAAACGCTCCCCAGAATGATAGGACCTTGCCAGATCCTGCACTTCACTGGCACATCCTTCAAGGACACAGGGTCACCTTGGCACCAAGATGGGATATTAATTTTATGAAGATTCAGTTATTGTATTGGTCCAAATATTTGTTGTTGTTCAGTCATATCCAACTCTTCCTGACCCCATATGGCATTTTCTTGGCAAAGACACTGGAGTGGTTTGCCATTTCCTTTTCCAGATCATTTTAGAAATGAGGAAACTGAGGCAATGAGGGTTAATGACTTGGCCAGGATCACACAGCTAGTCAGTGTCTGAGGCTGCATTTGAACTCAGGAAGATGAGTCTTCCTGACTCCAGACTCTGCAGCCTAGCAGCCCCATGGTCCAGATATAACCTACTCTAGATATAAATTACTCTGGTGGTATAGAAAGAGTGCAGACTTTTGAGTTAGAGGAACTAGGTTCAGATTCTGGAAAGGCCAGTTCCTACCTGTGTAACCATTTGACTTTGGGGGCCTTCGCCTTCATTAAACTACAGAATGAGCCAGGTATTTCCAATATTTCTTCCAGCTCTAAATCGATGATTGCTAAATTTGTTGTTGCTGCTCAGTCATTTTCAGTCATGTCAGACTCTGTGACCCCATTTGGGGTTTTCTTGGCAGAGATACTGGAGCGGTTTGCCATTTCCTTCTCCAGCTCATTCTACAGATGAGTAAACTGAGGGAAATAGGGTTAAGTGACGTGCCCAGGGTTATATAACTAATAAGCATCTAAGGGCAGATGAACTCAAAAGGACGAGTCTTCCTGATCCCAGGCCCAGTGCTCTATCCTCTTCACCACCTAGCTGCCCCAATTTTTAAATTGCATCCCCTAAAAATGAGATCTCTGAAAAGAAGCAAAATATTCAAGAAAAGACTGAAAATAGTACCAAGTGTATTCATTCTTGCGACCGCTGCTAACTTCCATTTAAATTCTCATCCCTTGACTAAGAGCTCATTTATAAGTCACATACAGGTTTAGTACAAGCCAGACTTAAAGATAAAAGTGCGACCTATATTCAGCTCCACCATGAGTTTCCAACTTTTAGCCTTTCCAAGTCAAGTCAATAAACATGTATTAAGTGCTTATTATGTGCCAGGAACTGTGCGGAGCGCTGAGGATGGGTATACACAACCCCTGCTTGGAGGGAGCTTTCATTCTAATGAGGGAGAAAGCAGGGAACCAGCTAGGTATATGCAAGCTATATGTTGTTCATCCTTCATCTTCAAAGAGGATGAATGACACCATCATATGACTTGCTCATGAGCTGCCTCACTTAAATCCAACAAACTGATGGGAGAGAAGGTAATTTGTTTTGTTTTCCTTTTTTTTTTTGCAGGGGGGAAGGCAGGATAATTGGGGTTAAGTGACTTGCTCAAGGTCACACAGCTAGTAAGTATGTCAAGGTCTGAGGCTGGATTTGAACTCAGGTCCTCCCGACTCCATGGCCAGTGCTCTACTCACTGCACCACCTAGCTGCCCCAAGAAGGTAATTTCAGAAATAAGGACAATAAGGGCTGGAGGAGAGGGACAGGAATCAGGAAAGTTCTTTTACAGAAGTCAACAAGCATTTATTAAGTACCTACTATGTGAAACATTTATTAAGTACCTACTATGTGCTAGGCACCAGAGACACAAAGAAAGGCAAAAAAAAAAACCCGTCCCTGCCCCAAGGAGCTTGCAGTGTAATGGAAGAGAGAACATGAATACAACTACGTACAAATAATACATAAACAGAATAAAGGGAAGGGGACTGGGTTAGCTGTAAAAGGTCAGGTAATCAGGGCAGATGGATGAGAGAGAAACATGGAGAAAAAGACAGAGGCCCAAGGATCCAACATTCAGGGAATCCAGATACCATTGTGCCACCTTCCCTGGCCTCCCTGCACCTCCTACCTGGATTCATTCACTGGTCAGTAGAAACATTCAAATGCATGAACTAAACATCAAAATAAAGTAGGTACAAGCAAAAATGCAAACAAAAATCTAAGGGGAAAATTTTAAGAAAATATAAAAAACGATCCCCTCTCACAAGCTTTAGAGTGTAGAGATGTTTGTATAGAGTTTAGACAGATCTCTAACTTGCACAGGTGCTAACCTGTTGAGAAAATTTCTTCATCAAGGAGTTCCCTTTGCTGATAAATCATGGATCTAACCCAGACAAAGAAATGAGCCCTCATAAAGAAAGAGATAACAGTTGATTAATTTGGGATTGGTATCCACAAAATATTAAAAGAATTGGGGAAGCTTCTAGCATGTTAAGTGGGACCACTGCAGGGGACTTATGGGAAACCATAGGCAAGAATCCTACTATATCAGAAGGCATGGAATGCTTGTGATCTACATCACTGAATAAAGGGCCCACACAAATGGGAACGCAGAACCCTAAAATACTGAAGTCTAAGTGTTATTTCGTTACCGTAAACAATTAAAAATTAATAACTGCAAATCACTGAAACTTAAAAGAAGCGGAAAAATAGAAAGGTGTGCGCAAGGACAATCCAGCTCATTCATGCCATGAGAAAACTTTGGGAAAGGGGCTTGTTAGAAATTAGGATTCAAAGGAATAGGGAGAGATGGCCAAGCAGGGCTGAAGGGTAGCCCTGCATTTCCTCACCAGTTGGTGGAGAAAGGCGGATAAAGGGGATATTTCAGGCTTGATGCTGGTAGCTCTAGCTGCATCTCCCACCAGGGAGGTGCTGGAGATTGATACTTGAGAAGTCATGTGACCTGCAGCAGGTATTTGAGAGTAAATCGTATTAGAGAGGCAATTTGGTGTAAAAAGAGAGGCGAGAATGGATGAATAAGCTGTGCTCTAAAATGTGATGGAATCCTATTGTGCTGAATGAACATCATGACCAACCAGGATTCCAGGAGACTAAAGCTGAAACATGCTACCCACCTCCTGAGAGAGGTGAGGAATTCAGCATGCAGAAAGAGACAATTTTTTGTACGACTTGGCCAATGTGGAAATTGGCTTTGACTATGCATTTTTGAAATGGGTTTTGTTTTTCTTGTGCTCTCAATTAGGGTAGGGACAGGGTGAGAAGGTGGAACTTGTATGATTAAAACAAATAAAATATTTTAGAATTTAAAAATAAAAAAGAAGAGAAGAAAGGACATATAAAAGGAGAAAGAGTATCAGAACTGGAGTCAGAGGAACTAGGTTTTAAGGCAGTCCTGATAATTAGTGCTTGTGTGACTTAAGGCAAATCGCTTAGATTTTTTTCTAGCCTTTAGTTTCCTTATTTGTCAAATCAGGAGATTGGACTAAATGAGGGGTGGAGAACCTGTGGCCTCAAGGCCACATGTGGCCCTGTAGGTCCTCAAGTGTGAGACCAAATGATCTTTAGTTCCTAGGATCTCACAGATGTGTGTGGTCAGCAAGGTGGCACAGTGGAGACAGAGCATTGAACCTGGATCCTAACTCAGACTCTTGCGAGTTGTGTGCCCCTGGGCAAGTCACTTAATTGCTACCTGGCTCAGTTTCCTCATCTGTAAAATGGGGATAATAAAATACCTTCTAGGGTTGTTGTAAAGATAAAATAAGATAATATTTGTGGAAACACTTAGGAAACCTTGAAGAGCTATAAAAATGCTAGCTATTATTACTATTCTATATTAATCTTGGGCACTGTTTTGTAAGATGTCCTGAAATTACCATGGAGTCCTGGTTGGGCAGTGGGGGTGCAGGAAGCATTAAGGGAGGAGGAGGGAAGGAACACTTGCATTTGTGAAGAGAGGAGGTTTCTGAAGGGAAGAATGACGAATGTCCCAGGCACAGCTTAGAAGAAAGCACAGACTTCTGCATCCAGCCTGCTAAAATGTTCTAGTCAGTGTGCCTATCAGCCAATATTCCCTCAAAATGTTTTCAAGTTATGAACAGGCAGTCATGGTGCATGAGCAACAAACTATGAAGACTGACCATATGTGTATAATTTATTGTTGTAATAAAATAAAACTGGCAATAAAGTTAATCTGATATGTATTTAATGACAGTTGTAATCTTTATTATGCTGCCTGGTAATTAGGCATAAATAGGAAGCAGCTCACATAAATGACTGTAATCAGTATTACTTTTACATGGCCAAACCAAATTTTTAGTTTTTCTCCTCTTACTTTATTGCTTCTTAGTCTCTTTAATCAGTGTCTGTTTCCACTAATAACCATGTATTGCTTTAGCATTATCACCCATCGTACCCAGTAATACAAGTTAAAAGACAAGTCAAAAGTCCTAGATTTTACCACCCTCCCCAACACTTCTCATTCCCTGTCACTATTCCCATGCACCTGGGCTGAAGTTCCCAGTGCTCTGCCAAAGATGCTCCTGTCCTGTGAATCCTCTCCCTCATCTTCCCTCCCATTCATTGCCATAAGAACTTATAACTATGGCCAGGTCCTTGGTCTACTCCTCTTCCCCAATTTTCATCAATGACTTGGAAGAAGATATGGAAGGCATATAAAGTGTGTAGACAACACAAATCTCCAGAAGATAGTCAATATATTAGTCGACAGAAAATGTTCCAAGAAGAGCTTAAAAGCTGGCTAAAACCAATGTGATTAAGTTTAACAGGGATGCAATGTCAAGTCTTCAACTTGGGTTCAAAAGGAAATCAGATGCACAAATGAAGGATGTTAGACAACTGTTTTAGCAGCAACTCACATGAAGAAAAAACCTACATTCTTTAGTAGAGTGTAATTTCAATATCGAACTGTTTCATGCTTTAAAAATTAACAAGATGATAGGCTCAATCGAAAGAATTATCGTTTTCAGCTTGTGGGTAATAATAGGTTATGGTACCCTCACATAATGTATCAAAATGCATTAACTTCTGGGCCAAAAATTTGGAAGGGATCATTGACAAACTAAAAAAGTGTCCTCAAAAAGATGACCAGAATGGATGATAGAGCTTGAGACTGTCTCCAAAGTGGAACAAAGATAGAACTGAGGTGAAGAAGAGTGTGATTTGGGTATTTGAATATGGTCCTCATAGGAGAGGGATCAGACTTGTTCTGTGTTACTCCAGAGGACAGAAATAGGACTGATGGGAGAAGGTAAAAGGAAGCCTATTTAGACTAACTATTGAAATAACTTCCTTTAACAATTCATTTCAAATTGATGAAGCACATACTATGTAAAAGTCATTCTTCAAGGCACTAGAGATTCTGACCCCCAAATCAAATGGCTCCTGCCCTCAGAACACTTACATTTAAATCGAAAGATACTACCTGGACACAGAGAAGTTGATCCAACGAATTTGAGTAAAGAACGAACATGATCAACAAGGGAGATCAGGAAGGACTCTAAAGAGAAGTTAAACCTAAGCCACTCATTCAGGGAAGATAAAGATTCTTAGAGTCAGTGATCAATCAATAAACAAGCATTTATTAAGTATCTACAATGTGCCAGGCATTGTACGAGGTGCTGGGGAGAGAAATACCAATCAGAAAGGCATTCCTTCCAATCATACGAATATGAAGTCACTTGCAGAAATCCATAGAGGTAGGGGGTGAAATGTTGAATTTGAAGAACAGGGAGTAACTCAGTTTAGCTGAAACCAAGAACTTCAAGAGTGGCAATATGAAATAAACTGGAAATAAAGGGTGGAACCAAGCTGAGAGGCCTGTACTTTATTTGTCGTAGAAGCAATAGGTAATCACTGAAGATTTTAGGGTAAGAAAATGGCAAAATGAGACCCATGCTTTAATTATTTATGTAGCAGTGTGGAAGATGGTTTGGAAAGGGGAGAGATTGGAATCAGGAAGACCAAGAATGAGGCTAAGCATGCCCAACCCTTTACGAGCCCAGCTGGGGTTTTCTTGGTAAAGATACTGGAGTGGTTTATGCTTCCCTTCTCCAGTTCATTTTACAGATGGGGAACTGAGGCAAACTGAGGATTGTCACATAGCTAGTGTGTCTGGCCAGATCTGAACTCAGGAAGATGAATTTTTCTGACTCCAGGCTCAGCACTCTATCCACTGTGCTACCTAGTTGTCACCAGCTAAGATCATAGGATCATAGATGGAGAGCTGGAACAGAGCTCCAATGCCATATAATCCAAAGAAAATAAACAAGTTCCTTTCCAATCTATAAATTCTCTGATTATATTTATTTCACATCTATGCCAGTGACTCCCAGACCTGTACATCTAATTCCTGTGTTTCTCCTGAGTTCCAGTCCCAAACCTCCAACTTCCCATGAAATATTCCAAACCAGATATCTCATAGATATACAACATATCCAAAATAGAATTCACTATCTTTCCCCCTCAAACCAACCCTTTACCAAACTTCCTTATTTCTGGCAAGAGTATCAACATTCTTCAACTCTTCCAAGTTTTGATTGACTAATCAAAAAGCATTTATTAAGTGTTGAACATTGCCAGCCACTATACTAAACATTGGGGATAGAAAAATAAAGTCAAAAGCATATAAGATAGCATGTAAGAGATAACATGTAAATCACTACATCTATCCAAGACACATACAGTACAATTGCAAGGCCATCTCAAAAAATCAAAATTGTGCCATTGTGTGTAATAATCTGCAATGACTACATCCCACTGTCACTAGGATTGTATAAAAATCCTGTTTGGCATTTGAACTCTTCACAACAATGGCCCAACTTATATTTCCATGTTTATTATGCAATGTTCTTTTTGCACTCTGTAATCCAACGAAACTAACCTCTTTCCTTGTCGTACATGGCACTCTCTCTTCTATGTACCTTTTCATGAGCCACTCCCATGCCTGGAATCCACTCCCTCCTCACTTACATTTCAAGTAATTCCTTTGAGACTAAACACAAAGCCTTTCCTCCCTTCTTAATTACCTTGAACCTATTTTGTATTTATTTCCTATGTATTTATTCTGTAAAGATACACATCCATCTAGTATGTATTATACGTGTATATTTATATTACATATGTGTGTGTGTATTGTCTCACTCCAACAGATTGTAAAATTCTCGAAGGCAGAAAGTGTTTCATTTTTGTCTTTTATATTTCCAGTATCTCTCATTGTACCTGAAACATAGTGGACACCTAATCAATGCTTGAGAATTGATAGTTTTTTAAACTCAGCCTCGCCATTTTATAGACATGTCTTGTGCATAAGTCCTAAAGCAAGGCAGAGAACCATTATTATTTATCATACCCTAGGTATGGTGCTAAAATGGCAACACTTCAAAAAAATGAACCTAATGCTGATTAAACATGCTCTTGGCTATTTCATTTTGTGACTACGCTCTTCCAAATGTAGCAGTTTTTAACTTGGAGTCCATGAACTTGTTTAATATTTTCACAACTTCATTTCAATGTAATTGGCTTACTTTTTAATTCTATGTACTTAATAGCATTCTGAGATGAAGTCCATAGTCTTCACCAGATTGTCAAAGGGACTGATGACACAAATACAGAATATGAATCCTTACTGAGCCTAGAGCTGGGCATACAGGAACATTCCTGTTGCTAGTGGATCCATTAAGCAAAGGAGGTGAATAGGCTAGTAGCATCCTTGCTGCCAGCATCAATATGGTAAGCCCCTACGCTGCAAGGGATCACCAGAATGCCTAAGAGGGAAAAAACTAGAACAGGTCAAAAATAGAGCTAGTCAAAGTTTCCATGCTGGTCACTTTCAGCCTGGGTAAGATAGGAAAACCTAGTCTTAAAAAAATTAATTTCCACTCAAAATTCTACAATCCATGGGCCTCCTATGTGGAGGTCTGAGTAAAAAGCATGAGGCAGCCCCCACTTACCTCACAGGAGCAGGATTTTTTTCAATGAGTTTACAATATATTACACTGCAATGCAGCCCTAGGAGAGAGAAGTACCATTGAAATCCAAGTAGCTTTATCTGTTATTGTTTACTTGACTGAGGAAAGTTGCTAATGCCTTACAAGCATTTGGACTAGAGCTCTGCAGGAGACCCCCAGGGACAAGTTTCTCTTGGGAGCCAAGAGCTTTTGAGTTGAAGGAGCAGAAGTCTCCTCCCATGAACAAATGGTACCCCTCTGGGTAGTTGTTAACATTAAGCTGGAGGGATTCTGTTGACAGAATATCCAGCCTGAAAAAGAGAAGGGCTATCAGTTTAAAAAAATTTCCAACTCTGTATCCATTAAAGGGGCAGGGAAACTCCGATGGTGCTGGTAGTCGTGGTGGTGGTGATTGTCCTTCATTCTCAAAGAAGATCAATAACATGAAGAAGGCGATGTCTTGACTTGGAAATGGATTGAATTTAAGTGAGTCAGGGCTGTGCAAAGTCAAGGTCTCCCACCAATGCCAGAATCTTGGAAGGAAATAGCAATAATCCTTATGCTACAAGGAGCTAGCCAGACCCAAAATGAAGGAAGGAAGATATTCATGTGAGATTGATTTGAATTGGGAGGAGCATCCCTATTTGAGTATTTATCTTAGTTCATGGTACAATGAATAGATAGAGTGCTGGTCTTGGAGTCAGGAAGATTTGAGTCCAAATCGTATCTCATCTCAGATACTTTACTAGCTGTGTGACTGAACAAATCATTTCACCTCTATTGGTCTCAGTTTCCTCATCTAGAAAATGGAGGTAATAATACCAATTACCTCCCAGAGTTTTGTGAGAATCAAATGAAATATTTGAGATAATAGCCATAAAGAACTTTGCAAACCTTAAATCGCTATGTAAATGCTAGCTATTATTTTGAGTCAGAGCGGGTGGAAATATGGCTTCCTGCATCTCCCCAATGAATGCTTGATTGGCTACAAAGTATGTTTCACAGCTATGATGACCCCTTAATCAAGAGATCAAGTCTTTGTCTTTTTCCCTCATAGTCCTGACCACCATTGTCCCAATGCTGAAAAGAACAGACTTTTCACAACCCCTAAGCCCTCCATAAACTGGAAACATTTTTTAAAAGTACCTCTTCCTATTTGTAAGTTTCAAATGCTACATCATCTCCGAAGGTGTCAAACTTGAGGCCCAAGGGTGGTAAGCATCTAGCAAAAACTCCCAAGTACAGCCCCAAACAAATTAGAATGTAATTTGGAAATGCTTACCAAAATAAGTAAAAATACGACATAACATAGAGAATGTTAATTTTAGTCAATATGTAGTGGCAGAGATGCATTTTTATTTGATTTTGACACCACTGAACTATACCATGAGACATGGAGATTAGCCAATGATATGGTTAACTAGTTGGGGACTCTTACAAGAGAAGTGGCATGAAGGTGAGCCTGGGTTCTGAAAGACTCCCCAAAAAAGCACATGCTCTGTCAGGCTCCTACCAAACTGCAAAGGCTTGGAGAACAGTCCTATTGGTAGATTCTGTCTATCGTTTGATGACTAGCCAAGCTGAACTTAAAGATGCTCATCATCAGAAAGTTTGCCACCAGGTGGCATTTTTTTTGCCATAGCAACCCATGAAACTATCTACTAAGGCATGGAGGGATCATAGGACCATAGAACTGTAGTGGCTGTGATCGATTTCCTCTGACAAAGCACCCATAGTAATGGCTCTTTTGCAGTCCTGAAGGAGACTTAAATACATGAAATCTAATAATATAGAATAAGGTGAGGTGGCAGAGACAGACTCTATCAAACATTTAAAGACCAACTAATTCCAATATTAAATAATTTGAAATAATAGGTAAAGAAAGGATTCTACCAACTTCTATTATGAAATAAATGATACTGATACCTAAACCAGGAAGAGTAAAAACAGTGAAAGAAAATTATAGACCAATTCCAATAATGAATATGAATGCAAAAATCCTAAATAAGATACTAGCTAAAAGATTGCAACAATACATTACAGAGATTATACATTATGACCAAGTAGAATTTATACCAGGAATACAGAGATGGTTTAACTTAAGAAAAAAACTATAAACATAATTGATTATATCAGTAATAAAAATAACAAAAATCATTTGATTATGTCAACAGATGAAGAAAAAGCTTTTGATAATGTGCAACACTCATTTCTATTAAAAATGCTTGAAAGTATAGGTATAAATGGATTTTTCCTTAAATTGATCTAAAAAATTTACTTAAAACCATCAGCAAGCATTATTTGTAAAAGGGATAAGCTAAAAGCCCTCCAGTGAGATCAGATGTGAAACAAGGATGCCCACTTTCACCAATATTATTCAATATTTTATTGGAAATCCTAGCAAGAGCAGTAAGAGGAGAAAAAAGAAATAGAAGGAATCGGAATAGGAAATGAGGTAATAAAACTATCTCTTTTTACAGATGATATGATGATATGCTTGGGAAATCTCAAAGATTCAACTAAAAAGTCAGCTGAAGGAATAATTTTAGCAAAGTAGCAAGATATAAAGCAAATCTACATAAACCATCAGCATTTCTATATATCATAAACAAAACCCTGAAAGAAGAGATAATAAAAGGTACCCCATTTAAAATAACTATAGACAATACAAATACTTGGGAGTGCACCCACTAAAACAAAGCCAGGAACTATATGAACAAAATTATTAAAAAAACTTTTTATACAAATAAAATCAGATCTAAATAATTGGAGAAATAGTCATTGTTAATGGCCAGACAGGGCCTATGTAATAAAAATGACGACTTCCCCTAAGCTAATTTAAAAATTCAATGCCCTCCCAATTAAATTACCAAAAATTATTTTACTGAGTTAGAACAAATAATAATAAAATTCATCTGGAAGAACAAAAAAATCAAAAATATTAAAGAAACTAATGAAAATAATGTAAAGGAAGGAGGTTTAGCAGTACCAAATCTTACACTATGTTATAAGGCAGTAATTATTAAAATTAGCTGGTACTAAGAAATAGAAAGGCAGATCAGTGGAACAGAGTAGACATACAATTTGCAGCAGTGAATGACTATAGTAACCTTGTGTTTAACAAGTATAAAGACTTAAATTTGGTGGATAAGAATTCATTATTTGGTAGAAATTATTGGGAAAGCTAGAAAGCAGCCTGGCAGAAATCGTGCATAGACCAATATCTTATATCATTTACCAAGACATGGTCAAAATGGATACATGAGAGATATTACAAGAAAATTTGAAGAACATGGAGCATATTACCTATCAGACTTACAGAGAGGCAAACAATTTATGAATAAACAAGAGATAGAGATCAGTGTGAGGTGTAAAATGGATAATTTCAATTACATAAAATTAAAAGTTTTTGTACAAATAAAACAAATATAGCCAAGATCAGAAGGAAAGCAGAAAATTGGGGGAGGGGAATTTATAGACAGTTTCTCAGGTAAAGGTCTCATATCTCAAATATATAAAGAGCTTTGTCCAATATATAAGAATACAAGTCTTTTCTCAATTGATAAATGGTCAAAGGCCATGAACAGGCAGTTTTCCAATGAAGAAATCGAAACAATTAATAGTCATATAAAAATACTCTAAATCATCATTGATTAGGGAAATGCAAATTAAAACAACCTTGAGATATTTGCATTTATCAGATTGGCTAAAATGATTGAAGGAAAAAGCAACAAATGTTGAAGAGGGTGTGGAAAAATTGGGACACTAATTTGCTGTTGGTGGAACTGCAAACTGATCCAACCATTTTGGAAAGCAATCTGGAATTATGCCCAAAGAGCTGTTAAACTGTCTGTATCCTTTGACCCAGCAATACCTCTACTAAGTCTGTTTCCAAAGATGATTAGGGAAAAAGGAAAAGAATCTATATGCTCTAAAATATTTATAGCAGCTCTTTTTTGTGGTAGCAAAGAACTGGAAATTGTGGGGATGTCCATCAATTGAGGAATATGATTGTGCTATAAGAAATTATGAGCTCGTTGATCTGAGGAAAATATGGATAAACTGGCACAGAATCATGAAGAGTGAAATGAGAACCAAGAGAACATTATATACAGTAACAGCAATAATTTGCATTGCATTGGGTTCAGCTGTCTGTTTTAAGGATGACTTTGAGCGACTAAATCATGTTGACAATTATAAAATACCCAAATTAACTACAAAGGACCCATGAAAGAAGACACTAACTGCATCCAGAGACAGAACTAATAAATAGAAATGGTTTTACATATATACACATATTTGTGTTTAATGGTAACCATCTCTAGGTGTGGGGGGGGGGGTTGAGGGAAAGAATAGCAAGTTGTACATAATAGATTTTCAATTTCACATGCAATCATCTTTTTTTCTATTCTATGTTATGGAAACACTTGTTTTATTTCTTAAGTTGAGAATAAAAAAATACTCCCAGTGGCCAAAGGTGTAGAAACCCCCTCTAACAATGCATCTCTGAAGACAGGCCATAACTTAGAATCTTAGACTGTTCCCTGAGGCACTGAGAAATAAAGGGATTTGTCCATGGCCACAATGACAATGTGTTTTGAATGTTGAAGAAGCTAGATGGCGTAGTGGATAGGGTGCTGGAATTGGATTCAGGAAGACCTGGGTTCTAATCATGCTTCAGATACTCCTTGGATATGTGACATTGGACAAGTCACTTAAACGTTCTGTGCTTCAGCTATGGCTTAAATGGAAAGGTTCAGACTTGATTTCTAAAGTCCCTTCTGGCTTAGAATCTATGAGCCTCTGACTACTCAGGGACTCTCTTCCAGCTCTGTTGAATCATGGGACATAAATGAAGCATTTATTAAGTACTTACTGTATGTGCAGCACTGTGTTAAAAGCTGGGATAAGAATAGAAAAGTAAGACAGCCTCTGCTTTCAAAGATGTCAGATTCAAAGAAGGAGACAACACACAGAAGGTTTCATCTGCAAGTCACACAGAAAGATGCCATGGTCCTCATACTGCAGTAGCAAAGCAGATGATAATGCCTCTTCTTTAGGTAGGATACATGGGGAATACACGAAATCCTTCCCCTGCCCAATCCTCCTCCTCAGCCCATCATTTCAGAGAGGACGGATTCTATTGGAAACTGCTGTTTCTTCCTCCTCTCCATCCCCCAGCTTTATTCAAGGCCCCACCCCCATTGGTGGTCCCTGTCCATTCAAGAACAGAATGATCTTAAGAGTCCTTCGCAGCACTTCCCTCTGTGCTTAGTATTCCATCAAGAGCAGTTTCTAATACAAACCAGGCCCAGACAGATGCTGAGCTAGAGACATATAATCAGCAACTGACATCTCTCAACACCTAAGGAGGTGGAAATGGAGGGTGGGGGGAAAAGCTGTTTTCTGATGATTGACAGGTGCTAAGGTGATACTTAGCAGTCTGCCTCTTCTCATGGCAATGGGCCTGCCAGTGTGCGGTGTGCTCTGAGCTCTCTCTCCATCTCCCTCTCTGCACTTAGCAGTGCCAGCCAGCCACAGCCAATAAATAAGCATCTAGGCAGGTCCACACACTGCCACCCTGGTGTCAGCCCAGAACGCAGACTGAATTCTTTTACAACTAGCCTTCCAGCAGCACCCAGGAGGCACAGGGAAAAGACTGAATTAGTTATAGGACCATGAGCATGTCCTTTATTCTGGCTCTGCCTAACTGGGCCTCCTGGAATAGTACCAGGTTCAAACACTAGGGGAATAGGCTAGGAGTGGGGCTGGATGAGAATAAATGAGTCCTTCTTGGCCACCTCCACCACAGGAAGGGAAAATGGAACAGATGATTCATCTTTGGGATGCAAAAGTTATTCAGGGATCTTGACAGAGGTCATCTCACTGAAAAACCTCCCCTCAGGCAGGATTTTACTTAAACCAAACCATATAGATAGGAAGCCATCCTATTTGGACTCCATTTTGTTCCCCTGTGGACACGCCTCTTATTGTCTCTCATACCCCCAATTGTCTCTTCTTTTAATCTCTTTTCCTGTGGGATAGACTTCATGAAGAAACACACTTCCCACCATCTCCTACCTTGTTCTTTGACCAAAAAGGAAAAGGCAATGCCAACAAGTCTCCTTGTCCCTGGTTTCCCAAGAAATCTGCCATTTCTTGATTGGACCATGACTATAGACATAGATCAGTAAGTATAGTATAAGGAAGTACAGCAAAACATGTCTACAGGGAATGGGCCTGATAGGAAAGGAAGGAGAGAAGGAAGACCGGATGTGTCTCATCAGAGCGGAAATGATCCTTTAAGGACGTCTAATCTAACCCCCTCATTTTACATTAAAGAAATTTAGGGCCCAGGAAGATTGCATCATGCCCATATAAGCAGTAACTGGAAGAAACAAGATTTGAATCCAGTTCTTCTGCCTACAAATCCAGTGCTCTTCAATAAACTATGATTTCCTCCCAGAAAATTAGCTCACTGGGAAGGTAGGGAGGAAACAGGTCCCTCCCCCTCATCTCTTCCAGGAGGACAAAGTTAAAGCTAGGAAATGAACATTAGGTGAAGGGAGTAGAAGGAGAAGGGACATAATACAATTCTTTGGATCTTAATGGTCCCTACTACTTTGTTAAATATCTCCAAAGAAAATACCAGAACATTTCTTTTCCCATACCAGGAAAAGAGTGAAATGGAGCATTGGTCAAGAGATACATTGACTATCCAAGGACTGGCCCAAATGCAGTCTTATCTCTCTTGATCACCTCTTTCCTGTTACCCCTATGTGCTATTGATTTAAAGACATTGAAGGTTCTGAATCTAAAACACACACACACACACACACACACACACTGCAAATAACAGTCTAACTCAAAAGACATCTAAGTTTGTAGCCTGAGTTCACTGTCAGTAACATTAAGCAGTGCCTGTAGGAAGTGTTAACCCATCTAAGGCCTGAGGATGGGAGGGAGAAAAGAGAATAAATGAATGAAAGATTAAAAGAAAAGGGAGGTGAAGAGAAAAGAGAAAACAGAAAGGAGAGGAAGAAAAAAGGCACAGACAGTAAAGAGAAGATTGGCTGCCATTAGCAATTGCTTTGTGTTGCTGCCCAATGGTTAATCCCACCACCGCCTTCTATCTGGTTCCTATCTTTTCTACTGTTCTTTATGGATACTGAGGTCCTACTTTCTTGTTGAACGCTGTGACCACTAACCACCATGATGCCTTTCTCTGCTCAATTTGCCAAAAAGTCAATCCTCTCCCCAGATTTTACAGATATAATAAAAATTGTGGTGAGGGGCAATGTGGAATGGTAGAAAAAATACTCCAGGCTGGAAGTCAGAAGATTTGGATTCAAATTCCACTTGTGCCACTTACTCATGTGACCCATAGAATCGTCAAGAGGCAGCATGGAATAGCAGATAGAGAGCCAGCCTTGTAACCAGGCTTGTTATAGCCTTGAACTGGATGTGGGTTCAAGTACTGCCACTGACACATTACTGGCTGTATGACCCTGGGCAAGTTACTTAACTTCTCAGTGCTCTAGGCAACTCTCTAAGACTCTTAAGTTGCAGGGAAGGTGCCTATATGCCTTGGGAGAGGTAGCTCCTCACCAGACTGATGAAACCACAGGTCTAGTTCCCATCCCCATAGAATCAGAAGGTCCTTAGATCCAAAGGAAGCTCAAAAGTCGACTAGTCCAATACGAATAGGAATCCCTTCAATGACATTCCTATCAAATGTTCATCCACTTTAAAATTAAAGATCTTCATGGATAAGGAAGCTGCAAGTTCCCAAAGTTCATTCCACTTTGGGATAGCTCCAACTACTAGGAAATTTTTCCTTATATTGAGTCACAACATTCTTCCCTTTTTCCTAGCTTAGCCACTGAGTACCAAGCAACACGAGTCAAATCACTCTCCCACATGCCAGCTCCTCGAATATTTGAAAGTAGTTATCATGTCCTTACTCACCCACGTTACTTAATCTATCTGGACCTCAGTTTCTTCAACTATGAAATGGGGTTAATACTACATGTACTACCTTAGAGGCAGCTCTCTAAGATCATGACTTAACAGAGCAGCTAGCCATCAGGAAATGATAAAGGTTTCCTCAGTGAGGAAGTTCCCACATACTTAAGAGCACAGATCCAGACCAAACAAAAACATCTCACAGCCCTGTTGTAAAGTTACAAGTTGAGAATATGTATGATAGTGCTTTGTAGCCATGAAGTGTGACATTGATGCATGCTATTGTTATTGTTTCTTTGCTCTGCTTGGTCTAAAAGGAGATACCAAAGCCTCCAGGGTTTCTCCACCTAGGATAGGACCATGGGCAACTTGGCTCTCCAAGTTTACTACAAGATAGGTGCTTAGGATGAGCCAATTTCTCAGTCTCACTTCTCAATTCTTTCCTGCTAGGAGAAGAAGCAAAGTAAAAAAGCTTCTTTTACTGACTTAAGCCTTCACCTACCATATTTATTATCTTACAGAATTTGTGATCTCATCCATGTGAACATCTAAGTAGTGTAGTGGACAGAATGCCAAACTTGGAATCAGCAAGACTTACATTCAAATTTTGCCTCTGACATGTACTAGTCATGTGACCTTGGGCAAGTCATAACTTCTGCATGCCTCTGTTTCCTCATCTGTAAAATGGGGGTAGCAATAAAATGCATTTCACAGAGTTATTGTGAGGATAGAATAAGATGAAAACCTTAAAAGAGTAGATAAATCTTGGTTTTCTATGTGGATTCTACCTCCAACTTTACATATGGCAACCTGTTGTGATTCTTGCCCATGCCCACCAATAAACCCTCCAAGTAAAATCTGCCCAATATTCTGGAGGCCATGCTCTAGGTCTTGTAACACTTTAAGGGTACTGAAACAACTCTCAAGCTATCCCTGTTGTATCTCTTCTTGTTGTGTGTCTTTCTTTGATCATACAATTCCTCCACCAAAGAGTTGCTCCAATGCTTCATTGTGGAATGAAGGTGATGTTGGGTTCTTGAGGACTATGAGAGTGGGACACAAATTGTGGCAGGTCCTGCCAAGCTCAGAAGTCTTTATTCTAGTGACAGATGATGTCTGATCCTGGAGAATCAGCCTAGTTTAGTTTGGAGAGGCTTATCATCATTAATCTGCCCCTTTACTGATGAATTCTTTGGCCATGGTACTCTATAACATAGAAAGACACACAATAAACCTTTTCCTGGTTTGTCCCATTCTGCTTCTACAGTGACAGTGGCAAAATGGCAGAAAAGAATGGTGATTTTGGAGATGGGTGCAGAAGATGCCAAGGATCATCACAGAGAAGTTACTATCTCCAGTCAAAAAATAAAGGAATGGAGTGGCTCATTAAAAGAAATAGTGTTTTAAGGGAAACCTGCTAAAAGGGTCTCATTAGTCCATTCTGAAAATAGGATCATAATCATCAGTTTAGAGATGGAAAGGACCTTAGAGGTAATATATCCAACCCCTTCATTTTATAGTTGAGCCGGCCAAGATCACAGATATAATAAAAATTCAAAGCAGGATTTGAATACAGGTCCTGTTTCCAAAGCCAGTGCCCTTTCCACTCTACCACAGTAACCCTATGAAATTGAAAGGGGAATGATCCTACATCTCTTTACTGCTGCTTCCAATTCCAGGGATGCTCTAAAATGTCCCAGGGAAGCCCCCAACACCGAGCTTTGAATGAGACCTTCAGATCCATGATTTAATTTTTGTTTAAAAAAAATGAAATTGGTGGGTGGGCAGCGAGCTCCTCTCTCATTTCCATGGGATCTGTCATCACCACTTAGCATTTATATTGCATGGCTACATCTGCAGAGTGCCTTCCAATCACATTTAAAAGGTATTTGTAGAGCTGCAGTGGCTTTTCAGCTATCTGCAATTATTCCCCAGCTCTCTCTTGGGTATTTGGACCATTTGGGGAAGCTTTTTGAAGAGCCTTCTTAATATTTTTAACCCTTGGCTACATGAATCCAGATCACCCCTTTTTGTGCTGCTCCCAGAGAGAGGGCTGAAGGGCTGCTTTCCCACCCCACCCCTGACATCCTCCAGGATCTTCAGTGTATAAAATAAAGATGATGTCAATATTTTCCTTATTACTTAGAATCACAGGAATGTATGTAAGGGACATTTAAACTCCTCAGAAGGAAACTATTAGGGAAGGAGCTGTCTTTTGTGAACTTTAGAAATGGCTTGTGTGCCAGTTGGAATTATTTTGATTTTTTTCAGATGATGGAAACACTATCTGTAGGTAGCAAGGAATGCTGCATAGAGTGTTGGACTTGAAGTCAGGGAAACCTGTGTTCAAATTCCACTTACCAGCTGCCTGACCAAGGAGAAACAAATCATTTCTCCCTCGCCATGCCCTCCCATCCCTCTCTCCCCCATCACAGTTTTGTCATCTATAAAATGGGAACAATAAGACAAATAGACCCACCACAGTGTTATTGTGGATGCTCAAATGAGACCATAGTATCATAGATCTGGATTATAAGAGATCTCAGAGGCAATCTAGTCCAACCCCTTTTTATAGATGAGGAAACTGAGGCCCAGGAGGTTACATGATTTACCCAAGGCCTCATGAGTCGTGAACATCAGAGGCAGGACTTAAACCCAGTTCCTCTGGCTGCTTTAGCCAGTGTTTCTTTGTTTTTCCCAATATGCCATACTGGTTCTTTATCCACTATAGCATGCTGCCTCTTATATTTTACATAAATACAGTAAAAAATATTTTACTGGAAATATCCGCTCAAGTTACATTCCAATTCCTCATTGTGGAATGAGTAATGTATGTAAAGCATGTTGAAAGCCTTAAAAAACCAGATAAGTGTCAGCTATATAATTATATGTCTTCACTTGCATTTCCTTCTGTTTCTCTTAGTGAGAGTATACCTAGTGATCATGGAGCAATAGGGATGTCTTATCGAAATGTTACATCTTCTTCAGCACCTTGGACAGAGCTTGGCACACAGGAGGAATTTTATAAATGCTTGTTGAATTCAATACAGCTGTAACCCTAGATATCTATACTATACTCAGGGGGCTCCCTGATTGGCTTAGAGAGAGCTGAAAATGGACAAACTCAGTATAGGGAAAGAAGAGAGGTGGATCCCAAAATCAACATGATTTAGGAAGGAGAATGGAACGATGCTGGAGGAAGAGGATGCCACTCTTCCTGTGGTCTCTGCCTTTGCCCATGCATCAGCCCATATGCAAGACTACCTGCCTGTGGCCTCCAAATTCCAATGTTGTTGTTTTTTATTTAAAGATAGTCTTTATTCTCTGGGGCCTCCAAATTCCTAAGTCTTCCCAAGATGCCTTGCATAAATCCCCATTCAGGTTTTGGTCTTCTGGCATCTGTTTTTGCCCCCTAAAGCCTTTTCCAGAGCTCCAGAGGCCATTCCCAGACCAGACCCATTTCAAATCACCAGTTCCTCCCTCCTGTCTGTTTGCTCGGACTTCATCATCTCCAAAAACTCGTCACTATGCCAGAAGAAGACAACTCAAAAAGTCACACTCCCTAAGATCATTTCCCACTCCAGCCATATGAGATTGTGAGCTCCTTGAGGGCAGTGACTGTCTTATGCTTTTCTTTGTGTCCCTGGAGCTTAGCAAAGTACCTAGAACAGAACATAGTAAGTGTTTAATAAATGTTTACTGATTCGAACACCTGTTTGGACTTTCCTGAACTGTACCTTCACCGATTCCCACCTATTGTGGCATGGGCCTTCTGGACTTACAGAACTCAACATCACCACTACCCAATGTTGGACACTGAGGAGGGGCCTTGAACTGATCACTTCCTTCTCTCAGTGGACTTTTTTCCAGTCACTGGTAATCTACACAAACTCATTCCTCAATTGTTAACATCCTCTTGCCCCAACATACTGTAATCCCTGATGGTGATTTGGAATTCCCAGCTGTCATTGTACAAACCCCATTTCCTTGTCCCCTGACACCCACTCCTTTACCACCATCTTCCTCAACCTTCCCTACAAAGTCTCACTCTAGTTCTGTACCCTCTTCCACTATGCTCTCTAGAATGCCTGCTCCATAGTTAAGAAACTTGCTTTCATCTTAAACTTTTTCCATTCTCACTTGCTCTGTCTTCTTGCACTTACTGAAATATGGTTCCAACTTGATGACTCAGTTTCCCTGACTGCCCTTTTCAGTACTGTATCCATTCCCCTGGATACACTGATCATGGTAGGGGAGTTGGAGCATTCCTTGCTTCCTGTTGAATGAGAGAGAGCTAAGGAGTATGAGAAAGTGAGGGTATCCTTACTTCTAGACTTTCCCCCATCTTTCAGCAACCTCTCCAACTTTGAAGTTAATCCAAGCCATATTCATCACCCAATCAAGATTCTGGTAACTGTTATCTACTAACTGCTGGGACACTCTCCTTCTTTTCTCAGTGGGGTCAGTGTCAATCATCTTGAGACTCTTCACCTATGTCATGCCACTGGACTCCAATGACTCTGGTGGGGAGAGTGAGGCTAATGACTTTGCACAGCTCTGCCTCACTTAAATCCAATTCATTGGCAAGTTAAAGATATCACTCTCTGGATATCATTGTTCCTCCTCAAGGATGAACAACAAACCTTTCTCACCTCTTTAACTCCTGCCCTTGTACTAGGGGACTTCAACATACATATGGATATTCCCCCAAACATCCTAAAACTAGTTCCTCGATTTACTCAATTCCCAAAACTTACTTCTTCCACTTTACCTCAGCTATACACATAGATAGTTATACCCTTGATTTTGCCATCACCCCCAAATGTTCCATTTTTAGGTTCATGAACTGTGATATTCCTTTATCTGATCATAATTTCTTATAATTCCATCTTTCTCCTATGTTACAACCCCTAACCTTGTTCTTCATCTTCACCATGAATTCCAATCCTTCTACTCCTTAGTTGTTTCCTTTTCCATCACCCCTACACTGGCTACATTCTCTTCCCATCCTCATCTTTACCCTTTGCTGAACCAGTTCAAGTCTTATACTGTCTTCTTCCAAGTCCTTTGCCCCCTTATTTTATTGCCAAATGTGTCCTGCCAAGTCTCAGCCCTGGATCACTCCCACCATCAACTGCTTTCCCTCCTATTCACATACTACTGAATGAAGCTGAAGCAAATCATGAAATTGTGCTGCCTGGGTCCACTAAAAAATTGGCCATGCAATCTCAACTGAGCCTTCTCTGCAGCATGACAATCCTTTTATCCCTCCCTAATTGATTCACTTTTGCACTCATCATAGCAGCTGTTCTAAACATTTTTGTCCTTCCTCCAACCTCCCATGTCTCTTCTTGCTGACCCTCTCAGCAGGGAACCTTGTCTCACATTTCACTGAAAAAAAAACTGAGGACATTAGCCTAAAGCTTCCTTTCTTCTTCTCTTCCTCATCTCACATCGCTCAAATGTCTTCCCCCACAATCTCCTCTTTCACACTTGTCTCACATGAAGAAGTAGATCTTCTCTTTCAAGGCAAATCCCTCTGCGTGCACAAAATGATCCATTCCATTCTTTCCTCTCCAGCAGATTGTCCCTTCTATTATCTCTACTCTCTCAGTAATCTTCAGTCTTTCCCTGTCAACAGGCTGCTTCCCAGTTGCCTACAAACATAAACATGACTTCCCCATTTTTAAAATACTCTCATTTGATCTGGTCCTTCTCTACTAGGTATTGTCCTTTATTCTCTCTTTTGTGGGTAAATTACTTGAGAAGGCTATCTACAATTGGTACCTCCACTTCCTTTTCTCTCACTCTCTTCTCAATTCTGAAGTCTCTCTTCTGACCCTATCATTCAACTGAAATCGTTCTTTCCAAAGTTACTAGTGACCTCTTAATTGCCAATTCCAGTGGGCTTTTCTCAATATTTATTCTTTTTTTACTTCCATGAATCATTTGACATTGTTAATCACCCTTTCCTCCTTGATATTCTCTTCTCTCTAGGGAGGAGATAGATGGGACATTAGGTAGTATGGATAAATGGATCAAATAAGGGTTTTTTGAGGAAGGGAGAGATATTCATGTGTTTGACAACAATAAGGAACCAGCCAGTAGACTAGGAGAGACTGAGATTAGTGAGAGAGTAGGTATGCTAGAGGGGACAATTTACTCAAGCAGCTGTTGTTTAGTCATTTTTCAGTCATGTTCAACTCTTCATGATCCCATTTGGGGTATTCTTGGCAAAGATACTGGAGTGGTTCACCATTTCCTTCTCCAGTTCATTTTACAGATAAGGGAACTGAGGCCAACAGGGTTAAGTGACTTGCCTAGAGTCACACAACTAGTAAGTGTCTAAGACTGAATATAAACCGAGGTCTTCCTGACTCCAGGCCCAGCATTCTATCTACTGCACCACCTAGCTGCCCCCCTACTCAAGAAGAGAGAATGCCAACCCAAGGAATCAGTATTTGCTCCTATGGGCAGTAGGAAGTGAGGTAATAGGAAGCTATCTGAGTTTATTAAGCAGGGGAGTGATATGGTCAAATCAGTCTTTATAACCTTGCTTCAAAAGAAAATAGATGAGAAATTACCAGGACTAGGTCCATGCTTGGCTGGAAGTATGAGAAGAACTAAGAAGAGAGGCCTGAATTTGTAGTGGGGTTTCCAACAGTCTTTTACCTAAGGCCAATGGCCCTGTTCTCTTCTCTTCCCCTACACTGGGTAGAATCCCAAAAGATATTAGCATAATTTGCCCTTGTTTTTTGAACTATGAGGAAGTAGCTTTCCCTTCCCTTGATAGAAATGGCATTTACTGTTAGGTCGGTTTTGTTTTTACTGAATGTTTAAAGTATTTCACATTGGGAAACTATAATGATAGGATTCTAGAAGACAACTTACCTGGAGAAACCTGAAAAATGAGCCATCAGAGAGAATATGGGAGAAAGGGAAGAACTAACAACATCAAGCAATGGCCTTGATCATTCATCGAGTTCAGGATTTGGACTAAACTTCATCTTTCCTATTCAAATAAGCTGAAATATGGAAGTTCCCCACATACAAGAAATGGGAACTCCAAGAAGCAGACAAACAATAGAAAGACAAAAACAACCACAATAATAAGGAATCTACTGTTGACTGGTCAGAGGGAGCTGATGTAATTAATAGATTAACAAGTACTAATTAAGCACCTATTATGTACTAGACACTGTGCTGTATGAAAAGTAGAGAATGTCCAGGAAAATATGGCTTTTACCATCAAAGGCCTTATGTCTGCCTCTAAGAAGCTCCTTAAGATGTCCATTTAGAACAATAGATAGGGAAGCCACACTTTCAGGGAGGGCAACACCGTTTTTAAACAAGCAATTAGTGAATTTGCTTAGGAAAAATATTGAGAAATATGAAAAAAAAATAGGCCAGGACTAGAAGCAAGAGGTAGAAGCTTCAGAAAGACATATTTAGGCTCCATGGAAGGAAAACTTTTCTGCTAATTGGAACTGTTCTGAAAAGGAGTGTACTTTCTACAGACATTGTAGGTTCCCCCTCACTGAAGTCTTCAAGTCTGGGTGACAGCTTACTAGAGATGCTACAGATGATATCTTTGGGCATGCACAAGTTGAAATTGATGACATCTGAGGTCTCTTTTAATTGTGAGAATCTGTGACTTCAATGCAGTACTTCTGGAGCTAGAGCAGGGTTCCTAGGGGCTTGGTGCCATACTGAACTCTAGGACAGGTCAAAGGAAGGCTTTGCAAAATCCATGTGGAGATGTTGTGGAAGGGGACTAATTCCTACTTGTAGCAAGAAAGAGTTGACTTAGATGACCCCTGAGAACATCCATCTCTCAGACCAGAATTCTTTCAATCATAGTAGAGAGAAGAAAGGTGACTGGGTTAGGTGCATATTTCCAAATATTTCCAAAGTTTGGGTAACTCACTTCCTCTAAATCTCTACAATCAAAGCCCTCCCTCACCCCCAGTAAATGTATCTGTGGAACCTCTTAACTAAAGAATTTTCCCCATTAATTTCTCTTCTGCAAGTAGGCCAGGAAAAGAGGAACCTCATATAGAATCCAAAGAACAGGGCTCAAATCCTCTTTCTGCCCCTTCTACCCATGCCAGTCACTAGTAAGTTAATCATGGGTTGGACAGGTCAGTTCCCTTCTAATGTTCTCAATTTTCTCATCTATAAAATGAGGGCATTGGCCTAGATGGTCTTTAAGGTCCTTTCCAGATCTAAAATTCTCTTAACCCAATACAAGTTTCTTATTGTCCTAGAAATAGTGCCCTGAACTTAATACCAAAGATGGATGGTTAAATCCTAGCAGTGACAGTTACTGGTTATTGGATAATCATGGATAAGTGACAACTTCTCTGAACCCAAGCTTCCCCATCTATAAAACATAATAACTTCATACTACCTTTCTCACAGGGATTTGAGTAAGTTGCAACATAATATATAATGTACTGTATATATCCTATTAAATTGCTTTTAAAAGCTATACTTGGATAAGGGGGCAGAGCCAAGATGGGTCTGTGAAAGGAAGGAACTACCAGAGCTCTCTCACGAATTGTGTCAGATACATCTAAAAAAGTGAATCTGAGCAGATTTGAGAGAGGAGGCACTAGTAGACTGAGAGGGGTAGGAGTGCCAGGCACACGGAATGGGACCAGACCAAACCAACTGGGAATAGCAGAGGAATCCAGCCAGCGTGCGAGTCTGGGAGGTCGCTGGGTGAGCGAAATGGCAGAGCAGGAACAGTCCCAGGGCTGAAGTACTGGCTACGGCTGCAATTGAGCCCCAGGCCTCTTAGCCCAGGGCAGGAGTCTGTTGGAATGCAGAGCCTGTGGCCATAGGAGCAGCTAGCCCAGAGGCCTCCAACCAACAGTCTAAAGGTTTGAGACTAGCCTTCTTGAACTTCCTGGAGCCATGATGTACAGGTAAAACGGTTTTTATCCCTCCCTTGAATAAACCAGGAGAATAATAACTCAGGAAAAACAGAGGAGTCAGAAGGGGGGCTTCAGTAGCGAGAGAAGTGGGGGAGAGGGCTCTTCCTGTGGTGGCAGAAGGAGACTAGTGCAGGAAAAGAGGTGTCCCAGCAGCCTTCACTTCAGCAGAACAACAAAAGTAACTGAGCCCCAGGGGGTGGAGCTAACAAATGGCAACACCAGGAACCCAGACTGGGTTTTGCATAGCCAGGGGAAGTGGCAGACACCAGCACAGACAAGAGCTGAGACCACCCATTCTGTAGAAGAGTCCTGGGGAAGAGGAGACACCCCCAGCAGCCAGATCACCCCTCTCCCACACCTCACGAAACCAGAGGCTGTAGAACATAAAGCCAGTGAGCAGACCCACAGATTCCAACACAAGAAACTTGGGACAGAGCCCCCTGAGCCTCAGAAACAGAGATCCACTTTAGAAGCCAGGAGGAAAAAAAAAAACACCATGAAAAAATGCGCTAAGAAGCCAAAGACGATTGATTCGTGTTATAGAGACAAGAAAGACCAAAATACCAATTCAGAAGGGGACAGCATGGATATTACACCCATATCTGAAACCTCAAAAGGGAAAGTGAACTGGTCTCCAGACCGAAAAGCATTCCTGGAAGAACTCAAGGACAGCTTTAAAAACCAAATTAGGGAGGTAAAAGAAAAAATGGAAAAAAAAATCAATGAGGAAAACAAATCTTTAAAAGGTGAAATTGAGGAATTGGTTAAGAAAAATCAGAATATAAATGGAGAAAAGGTCCCATTTAAAAGAAAAATCAAGCAAATGGAAAAGGAGATAGAGAAGATAAAGGAAGAAAACAAAACATTAAAAATTAGAATTGGGCAAGTAGAAGCTAATGACTCTATGAGACACCAAGAATCAGTCAAACAAAATCTAAAGAATGAGAAAATAGAAGAAAACATAAAATATTCTGATTGGAAAAACAACTGACCTGGAAAATAGATCCAGGAGAGACAATCTAAGAATTATTGGTTTACCTGAAAGCTATGATGAAAAAAAGAGCCTGGACTGTATGTTCCATGAAATGGGGAGAAAATTCATAATTCAAACTCTTGTGAAAATCAGTGCTTAAAACTAAATATACTAAATAAATTAAATAAATTTTTTAAAAAGAACAAACTAACACCCTAAAAAAGACAGTTTCAGGATTTTACAAGGGCACTGTGCCTAGCTATGCCCAGGAGAAAGCTACATTGAAGAGAAACTTCACAAGGATTCCACAAAGACAGAAAAAATTTTTTAAAAAAAAGACTTCTAGTCACCAAGAATTATGCTTTTACCTTTAGATAACATGTATTTTCTAACTTTGAGCCCACCCTCCCCGTGGACCTTGTGTATACAAGGGGGAAGGTGTGCCCCTGGTTTGGTGTAAGAAGAGAGAAGTGGACAGGGGATGTCTCTGTCACAACTGTCTTTGTTTTACATGCTTATTAGACATCCTTTCTAAAAGTCAAATATGACTGCTATTTGATGGGAAGCACCCTGGCAGGGTCATTCGAGTAACAGTATTGGAAACCTCAGCCCTTCAGAATTACCCCTAGAACTCTGAGTTAGGAGTAAATAGCTACCCTCTGAGGACATAGCCAATCAGTGTGACTGGCAATTGGGAAAATAAACCATGCTACATAAGTTTCTCAGGTTGGCCTAGATAAAATATTTTGTTTAAATAAAAGCCATGCATTTGTAATTACCATAGTTCTTTAAATGTATGCATTTTAACAGTTTTTATTATAATATTTTCATACGTACTGCTGTAGAAGAAAAAAATCCAAATTACATAAGCATTAGTTTAATTAAATAAAACAGCATAAACTTACATACAACTTGAGTATTGTGTAAATAAGTTCAATGTGAAGTTATATGTAGAAGATATATCGGATTCCATGCTATCTTGGGGAAGAGCGGGGCAGGGGATCATGCAGCACTGAGTGCAGAGCCAAGTGAAAAGAATACTGGACTTCTGATGAAAAGTGTAGAATTCAAGTCCCAGCGAGCTGTTGGTCACTTAACCTTGCTGATCCTCATGGAGCTCTCAATGGAGAAAGTAACACTTGTACTATTATCTCACAAGGTTGCTATGAAGAAAGTACTTTGTAAAATATGAAATGCTCTAGAAATATGGCCTATTATTAAAGGCATTCATTATTGATGTTGTTATTGAGGATATTTATTGTTTTTGTTATTATCAAGAGTATGAGATCGTTTTAACCAATAAATCTTCTAAAGTGGTAACAGCAACATTAAGCCAACCTATTTGATAGATATATTCTAATTTAGTAGACTCCTCTTCCTGAGTTCAAATTCAACTTCACTTACTAGCTATATGACCTTGGGCAAGTCACTTAACCCTGTTGGCCTCAGTTTTCCCCATCTGTAAAATGATGCTGGAGAACGAAATGGCATACCACTCCAGTATCCTTGCCAAGAAACCCCCCAAAAGGGTCACAAAGAGTTGGACATGCCTGAAAAGTGATCTAATAACAACAAAGATGTAGCTAGGTGGCATAGTAGACACAGCCCTGCACTTAGACTTAGGAACACTTCAGTTCAAATCGAGCTTCAGACACTCATTAGATGTACAGCCCTGGGAAAGATATTTAACCTCAGTGTCCGCATCTATAAAATGGGGATAATAATAGTACCTACCTCCTATGGGTTGTTGAAGGGAGAAAGTTAGATCGTTGTAAAGTGCTCTGCAGACCTTAAAGCACCATATACACCATTATCTTCATCATCATCACTACTACTACTGGTGTCTCTACTGGCATAAGTTACTTTAAAATTCAGAGCAAAGTGACTTCAGACACCCTACATGGCTTTGTATAAATTAACACGTCATTGGTGGAGTTGTAATGTAGTTCAAATACTCTGGAAAGCAATTTAGAATTATGCAAAAAAAGTTATTAAAAGACCCATGCCCTTTGACATAGGAAGTACACTGCTAGGCATACACAATGAGGAGCTCAAAGATTGAAAGAACGGTCTCAGAAACACCGTAATATCCATTGCAGAGCTTCTTACGATGGTAAAAAACTAGGGAAGTTAGATAGATAACCATGGATTGGGGAGTGACTAAAGAAATTGTGGTACGTGAATGTAAAAAATATGGGAAGAATTCAGAGGAATATAGGGGAAATATGAAGTTATGCAGGGCGAAGTAAAACAGGAAAACAATATTAATACTTTTTGTTATCGTTCTGTTGTTTCAATCATGTCTGACTCTTGGTGACTCCATTTGGAGTTTTCTTGGCAAAGGTGCTGGGATGGTTTGCCATTTCCTTCTCTAGTGCATTTTAAAGATGAAGAAACTGAGGCAAACAGGGTTGAGTGACTTGCCCAGGGTCACCCAGCTAGTAAATATCTGAGGCTGGATTGGAACTCAGGAACATGAGTTTTCCTGACTCTGGGCCCAGAATTCCATGTACCGCACCACCTTGTTGTCCAATATGAATAATAGCTAACGTATTTAGCACTTTAGGTTTTGCAAAGCACTTGACATATATTATCTTGGTTGATCCTCATAACACTGAAACAGATGCTATAATGATCCGCATTTCATGGATTAGGAAACTGAGGCTGAGAGAAGTCATGGGATTTGTCCAGGCTCACATAGATTCACACTCGCCTCTTTCCGACTCCAAGACCATCACTATGCACTGTGCCAGGCTGCCTCTTGATATGCATGATGACCACAACAATGTGAATAGAAAGAACAACAAAAAGAAACTTGACATTCTATAGATATAACCAAGCCTGGCCCCAAAAAGATTTGAGAAAATGCACCTCTCTCCACTTTTTTGGAAAGGTGGGGTACTATGGGAGAGGAATGTTACATATACTGTCAGATGTGATTGACATGTTAGTTGGTTCTATTGAACTCTTTTTTTTCTTTTTCAAATTTTAATTTCAAGGAAAACCACAATGAGTAGGGGAGAGAAGAGGGATGTATTTGAAAACGAATGTGATATCAGAGTAAAAGACATCAATAATCCAAATAAAAGGAAATGTTTTAAAATAGTATGATGTCTGCGTAATATAAATGATATGGTATATATGTATATTGTGGGTGGGTAGGACAGAGTAGGGGTGCCTGGGATAGGGGAGAGAAAGATTAGACCACTGACTGGCTTGAGAGAGGGAGATGGGTCTGGCAGGGATGAGAGGACCAGCGTGTCTCAAACTGTCCACAGGTGCATTATGGGAAAGATTTGGGAAGCCCTTCATGAGACCACAGTATCACTTTCACTGACCCTCACCGTGAGCTCCTTATTGCCAGGAAAAGGATTTCCCAACATCCTTCCTTTCTGTTGTCAATTGCTGGCTCTTTCCGAGCTAGAAGACAGTTGACAAGGTTAAGGGGAAAGAAGATCAGATATGTTATCCTACTCTTCAAGTTCCTGACAGACACATTTTTGTGGAGTGGTACCCACTGCTTCCCTCCACATGTCCTTTGCAAAATAACCCTCCCGTGTGCCCCACATGGTCCTGCCAATCATAGATAAAGATAAGGAAAAGTCTCCAAGCCCTCCTTCTAAACTGTAAGCCTTGCAGACAATTATTTGTGGGAGCTTACTCTGTGTCTATCAACCACTAGATTAAATGCCGGCTTTCCATGAAGTAATGCAAGATAGGAGGGAAACATGGCAACGCAGGAGGATAGGCATGTCAACACAGCAGCCGGGAATAGGGCTTCAGAAGGCTGGAAAATGGCTCCACAGTCAATATCACTCATATGTCCGAACATCAATACTCCCATTGTTCAGGGAAGCCAAGCTGTGCCAATGACCTTCAATCCCATCTTCATCACCAAAATAGCTCTCCGAGAACAGCTCGCCAGGAGGTGACAATGGCAATCTGGGGGTGGGGTGATTTTATAGGACCCTCAGGCTAAAAAGCTCTCCAGAGAGCATCTAGCCCATCCACCTGGCTCCAAGGAAGCTTCTGCTCAAGCTGCTTCACATGGATGGTCGTCTGCTCTTTTCTCAGTAACCTTCCGGGAAGGAGAGAAATCACATTCTTCCAAGGTAGTCTGTTCCACTAGGTAAGGATAAGTGGATTTGGACCATGTAATGTTCAAGTAACATAACATAACAAACCCAGTTCAGCCTAACAACTTTTCCTGTGGTTAAGGATATGAAACAAGTACCCAAAACAGGCATCACGCTGTGACAGTGGGCTTTTCTGAGTTGGCTTAGCCAGAAAAAAAAAAACAGGGAAAAAAGGAAAATTCCAGCATTCAATCTGATTGTTTTACTCCTACATATCGACCATATGCCCACAACAGCATTACTGCAAAAAGTCCATTCTCCTCTCCCTCTTCTCAGATGCCAGAAGAACTAGAAAAACAACCCAAAGACCTGGATTTGGGCCTTAACTTTGCCACTCATCTGGGTGGCCTTGGACAAATCCCTTGGCATAGGACAATGGAAAAGACAGTTATTAAGTGTCTACTATATATGAGACACTATGCTTGGTGATAAGTGGAGATAACAAAGTTTAGGAAAGACATGGCCCCGACCATCATAGAACTTACAGTATAGTGGCAGGAGAAGACCCCAGCACAGATAGTTATAATCAACTTGACTTAAATCTCTATTTCCTTGTAAGCAAAATGTAATTCAATTCAGCAACCATCTATTCAGTGCCTACCATGTCCAAGATACTGTCCAAGGTTGCGGGGAAAAGACAAAAATGATGCAGTCCTTCCCCAAGGGAAATGAAGGAAGTATATTTGATGCTTTCCAAGATCCCTATGAGCACTGAAACTCTATGATACCAGGAAATCAAATTGTGGAACAGCATTCTAACAGATTAGAATTACTGTTACTATTCCTATCAATAGAATTCTTAAGGAATATAAAGGATCTGTGCAAGGACCCAGAAAACTTCTTTCTATGACATCTGGTCTCTATGGTGTTCTCTCTCTTTGTACACGTGTGTATACACACACACACACACACACACACATATATATGTGTATATATATACACACACAAATTATATATATATACACATACATGTATGTATATATATATGTATATACACATCTATATGAGTACACATATTAATAATGTATTTAAAGATATGGTTTTGTTTCATAGAGTTTTATAGCTGCAAGTGCTATCTTTCCTCATTCTGAAGAAGGTAAATAAATCAAATGCTGTTTGCTATAGAACATTTATGTGCATCCCCTCCACACCCATACACACTTATACCTAGCTATTTTTCTATCAAGTAATGCTTTATCCACTTGTTAGAATCTTTGTACATTAGGCAGTTATTCCCCCTCCCTTTTGGAATCTCAATTCACATTTTCATGTAGATTGGGGATAGAAGGAGGGCAGAGCAAGGGTGGAAAATGTGTATCTCTATGAGACTTTTAATTCCTCACTTGAGAAAATAACCCAAAGCCAGTCTAGTGGCAATTGCCAGATGATTAACCTGTATCCCCGAGTGTTAATTGTCCTTTGCTTTTTTGCTTTTACCCCTAAAACCAGCTAAGAAGGTGCCTTCTTTGCCTAATAATAACACTTCTGATGGATAAAGTCCAGAAGGCCCCATAGCACCTGGCATCATAGATAAGGCCTTCCAGGTTCCCTTTGTTGGCTAACCTTGAATAAGTCAGGGAACATCCCAGTCCCATACTCATTCTCCCTCAACCAATTACTGAATTCAAAGATACCACAGCATAGATCCGAAGGCAAAAGTATCAGATAACACTTGGCCTCCCATCAATCAACATCCTTGAAACCTTTCCCCCCCAAAAAGAGAACAATATCTCTAAAATACGTTAGTGAGGAGAATTTTCATATACAAAAGGAGAAAATTGTGAAGCTCTCTTTGGAAGCTGACTTTGCCAGACTATTGCCCTAATACGGACATAGATTTGGAGATCCACAGTATTCCACTCCCATCTTCAGCTGGCTGTAAAGAATGTCCTTTTAATAAATCTCCTTTGGATATAGAAGTCTTGTATATGGCTTTCCTTTCCTGCTCCCTAATGTGGATGCAGGGGTTCCTATATAGTGATTTATTTGGAAAGGCATTTGCTGCCAAATAAAGGAATTGAAATGGGCAACAGAGACTCATCAAGCCTCCCCCTCATTTTTAAACTCAAGGAAGCCTCATTTCAATTTCTATAGTGAAGGACCCAAATAATGACACAGTAGATAGTTGGACACGGAGTCAGGGGACCCAGGTTCAAACCTCGGTTCAGACACCTATGTCTGTGTTATCACGAGCAAGTCACATAAACTCACTGAGTCTCAGATTTCACATCTATAAAATATGAATAATAATATCAACACAAAATTACTTTGGATGTATTTTATAAACCTTAAAGCACTATATAAGTATATTATTATTATTATTATTTCCCAAGAGTACTTCTGTGGATTTACCAAGGTGGACTGAATTATTGAAGAGCTCTGAATTTTGGCAGGTTCAGTTGTGGTTGGCTTGTGTTGCTCTCAGGAGCAAGGATGTGTGTCAAATCTTTGCTAACCTATCAGGAGGTCTCAAAGCTAAACAGACCAACAAGATGTTTCCTAACAGACAGATACAGGAATGGATATTGGCAGAGAATACCTTATTGTCAAGTTCCTCTCTCTGTCTTAATTGATTACAATCCATGGTTTTCTCTGATTTATTATCAACTTTGGCCTGTGAAGTATTTTATTTTGGGGTTGTTGTTTTTTTCTCCTGAGTTACCCACCATTCAGGAATAGTAGGCATGCTTTCCTGGTTGAGCTAAAACCCTTCTCACTCCCTCCTGAAGGTTGGAAAGCAGCTTTGGAGAGGTTACAAGCCCAATAACAAATACATGGCACTCTCTATGTCAGAATTTTCCTTCCCTTAAAGATATTTGGAATTGCAAGGTCCACCCCCTTCCTCCTCCCTCCCCGCAACACATACACATGCTCTCAAATACTGAAACCCAAGATATAAGGATATAAAATATCCATGTAGGGTTTTAGGTATTCAAGTCTTGCTAGAAACTAATGGAGGCTCCCTTTCAAAATAGAAATGTCTACTGTAAATCCTTAAATGGGAATGTTATAATGGGGTATATGATTAAAGGACATTTAGAGAATAAATGGGAAGGTTAGAGGATGGTAAGTTAGCATGAGGACAGCAAAAGGGTGAAACTCGGGCCAGAGTTAGAAATACCTAAATCGTATTTTTTGAGAAGGTTGGGGAACAGACAAGAAAAATGAGACAGCATGTAAAAAAGATGTTGATTCTCCAAGAGCTAATTGTCAAATGATATAAACAGGAAGTTCTCAAAGGAAGAATTCCAAGCTACCAGGACCATATTTAAAAAAAAAAAAACAACAAAAGCTCTAAATCATTAATGACAAGAGAAATGCAAATTTCCCCAATGCTGGAAATTCTTTTACTTGACCATGTGAAGTAAAGTTAGGAAGGAGAAGAGTACTAGGAAAGAAAGAATGAAAGAAAGAAAAAAACAAAGGAAGGAAGGAAGGAAAAAAAAGGAAGGAAGAAAATTAAACAAAAGAGGGTCCCTGAAGCAATTTTAAGAGAACAGAAGAAAAATCAAAAAGAATCATAGACAAGCACAACAGCTTTGAAAGTTACATGTTGACTCTGTTACAGAATTAAAAGGAAAAGACAGCTTGTAAGTAATAAAGATTTGCAGTTTCATGTACAGTCCTCCTCTGTTCTAATTTCTATATTGAAAATGCTGGTTTTCTTTGGTGTTTATTAATTTCAGAATATTTTAAAACAGTAAAGACAGAAAGGGAAGGAGAGAGAGGGTAGGGGGAAGGAGGGAGAGAGGGAGAGACAGACAGACAGAGGGAGAGGTTGATTGTTAGCAAAGGTAGACAGTAGAAGGACCAGTCAATAGCTTACAAGTTGGGCCTGTGGCCAAGGTCAGAGAAAGAAAATAGGACATTAATTAGAACCGTAATCCAATGGCCATATGGGAGCTCCTAGGTTCACCTGTAATTAGGATCTAGCATACTATCAAAATAACACCAAGGAGTAGGATGGGTGAGGACCTAGAAGAAAGGGCCTTAAATACAAAGGTGGGGCAGCTCTGTGGCTCAATGCATAGAGCACCCACCCTGGAGTCAGGAGGACATGAGTTTAAATCTGTCCTCAAACACTTGATGCTTACTAGCTGTGTGACCGTGGGCAAGTCACATAACCCTAATTACCTAGTACAAAGGTAACAGGGAGAACTTAAAAAGAACTACTGAGACCTTTAAACATGAGCTAAATCTCAGGAAAAACATGGTATGTGCCTGTGACATACTTCAACTGTATCTGTCAAGGGTTCATAACCTGGGATCCTTGAACTCAGGTATTGCTGCTGTGGTTTCTTTTTTAACCCTGAGTATTTTATTATCCTGAGAAGGGTTTCACCAGACTGCCAGGGGGGCCTATAACATATGTGATGGGGGCTAGCCTTTGAAGCAAGCTTAGATTGCAAATATGGAAGTGCCCTGAGAACACTGTTCTGGATATGCCCAGATCTTCTAAGATGCAGGCACTCTATATCCCCTCCCACATTGGTAGGCATAGCCTCCTTTGGCTGGTTGGAAAAACAAAATAGGCTGTATCCTCAGAACTGGTCAGACTAAGATACTTGCCACCTTTCTGCTGCATTCTAGCTTGTGGGTTTTTTTTTTTTTGTTCACATACTTTCTTGTTGCCTCCAGGGTGTGAAGATCACAGTTTACCCACCTTATATGCAGGTACCATGAACAGCATTGGTGAGAGGGAAAGATTTCCTTCCCCTGCTCTCCCTCCCTTTTACCCCAGCTCTGACAAACGAGCCTGGGGATGGGAGAAGAAGGGGCTATTTGTTCCTCTTCTTTGCTATTCTTGACAACAGTAATTTGTACCAGACCTGAGAGTTTGAGACACAGTATCTTCGGAGCCAGGATTCCAGTTGTGGGCTGGTGCACCACCAGCTCACCAGGGAAGCCCTGAGAGCCCAAGGAGGGTATTGGGCTTGGAACTCGGACTGCAGTCTATAGTAACTAATCCCCTCCCCCTCCCCAGAGACTGAGGTGAGGGGATAGGAAATTAGGCCTCCCACATTTTGGGGGAGTCAGTCTCTCTCTCTATATATATATATATGTATTTGTGATCATATCTTTGAAATAAATATTACTTTGTAAAAACTAATCTGACTGATAGTGGCTGAGTGGAACTGGAGAGAATTTCATAAATCTTAAAGCATGATCGACATATGAATTACAATTACTTTATCAATATAAGAGTTCCTTACCTCAGAATCATGACCTGGAGTTGTTTTTATTTTTTAATTTGATAACCATATTTCAATATATAATTAATATTCTCTGTAATCCTAAGTATTTTATTGTATGCATTTAAAACCAATATTCTGAGGTTCCATAGGCTACACCAGACTGCCCACGGGGTCCATGACACAAAAAAGGCTAGAAAATAATCATAATCGTCATAGCTCTTGGCTTCCAGATTCCTAGCCCATTCTGGTGACCTCTCACTTTCTCAGAGCTGTAGAAAAGGCGAACCAGGTTAACTCTGCCTAAAGAGTGCTCTTTCCCCATGAGAATATAGGGTAAACATTGACTTTCAAAGGGGTGGATGTGTCACCCCTCTGCCTGAAGCTGCCCTCTCCACTCCAAAGGCTGCTCTCGATTTTACAGCATGGGGAAGGGCAGGTAGCCACCTGCCCAAGGTCACATAGGTCTGACTCTCAGATGCAGGATTCAAACCCAGATTCTTGCCCGTTTTGTACCGCCCCACAATGGAGGCTGCCCCAATTTGGATTCAGGCTGATTCCATCCCCGGCCACCACCTGTTTTAGCTCAAAGACAAGTACTTTTGGCCATGGCTTATTTTTAGCTCTGGCGGTTTATCTCCCAGTGAAATTGGTGCCAGCTGTGGTCACCTGTTTGATTGCTCTCTGAGTGACTGCCTTTAACTAGAAATTAATTTGGATTACTTAAGCTTCCCTTGCCCAGCGGAAAAACTCTGGCTGTGTAAATTCAAAGCTGCTAGGGATTTTTTTTTCTTTTTAATCTCTTTCCCTCATGCGCCAACTCTAATTTTGTGCTTTCTTTGCTTTTCCCCCTCAGTGCCCATTTTTAATCTGTCATCTTTGTCCCCTCCAAAGTTGACACACTTTTGCTCCTCCCCTTCAATCTGCTCCCCTGGGGGAAACCAAGGCACAGCCTTGCTGAATGCCTTGCCCATCTTCAGAACCTCTGGCAAAATTGAGTCAACCAGCAAGCTACCCTCTTTTCCCAGGCTAAGCCTCGTTGCCAAAGAATTCTGGTCCTATTCAAGGGCAATTTTCCAATTTCATGTTTGATGAACTATCAAGGCACTCCAGGAACATGGTGAGGAAGCTAGAATGGGGAGGTCAAAACCTAGGACAGCCAGCATCCAATGTGTGCTGGTAAATATTTAACAATGAGCTGTAGGACACAATTTTAAATATCATCTGCATTACCCACATTTTCCTCACTTTAAGTCCAGACAAAAAATACCAATAAATAAAGCCGTGATTTGTAGCTTTGAGAGTCCAGCACACCCCAGGCTCAACAGCCACTACAGTCCTTCTTCAGTGGGACTTTACTCAATCCTATAAGTTCACAACAGTATTAGCTTATGTTTGCACATGAAGTTTTACTACAGGACATTGTGAGGAAGGCATTTTCCAAACTTAAAAAAGCTACATAAATGTGAACGATTTTCCTTCGTTTATCTGCACAGGAGGCAACACAATTTTGCGGGCATTGAGGGATCAATTCTCAAGATACCTGAAAGAGGGGAAGATGACAAACAATTGTAAGAAAAATCAGACATTCTTCTTATCCTTCCTCCCAAGGCAATTGAAAAGCTGTCAATAACTGTGGATCCATATGCCGACTTTCCCATCACTACAAAATCATTAAAAGAATAATTTACCCTGCGTAGAAGGCATTCTTGTTGCAAATATGAGATGGTAAGAATCAGGAAGGTTTTCAAAACCCATTATTCCGCAGCAGACCACATAGAATCACAGAACTACAGAATCTAAGTTAGAAAAGACCGCAGAAGCCAGCCAGTCGAAATTACACCTGAACAAAAATCCCCTCCACCGTGATAACTTAGCGGTCAACCAGCCTTTGCCTGCAGAGCTCCAACGAGGGGAAATTCGCCCCCTCCAAAAGGAGTTCATTCTACATTGGGATAACACTGTCAGGAAGTGTTTCTTTACTGATGAGCTTTAATCCATCCCTACAACTTTTGCTCCTAACCTACAATAGGTGCTTAATAAATGCTTGCTGACCCTACTTCAGCTCTCTGGGGTCAAGCAAAATAAATTTAATTCCTCTCGAACAAGACAGCCATCATCTCCACCCTCCCAAGTCGTTTTTCTCCAGGTTAAAGATTCCCAGTTCCTTAAGTCAATTCACAAATGTCATGATCTTGAGACCTTTCCTGACCCTGGGTTGCCCTCCTCTGGATTTTCTACAATACAGCAAGGTATTTCAGTCATTTGCCAAGGCCGGCAGTCACACCTCTAACAATGTGCTCTACCCACTGCTCCACCTAGTTGCCTTACTTATGTTTGTCCTTCGTTTTCCAAGAGGACCACGACATCAGGGAAGTGATGACATGACTTGCAGTTGACTTTGGTTTGAGTGAGGGAGGGCTGTGCAAGGTCACCAGACTCACTTTCTCCTCCAGAGCCATCTGGATCCAGTGACCAGATATTCATCATTATGACCGGAGATGACCCAGGATGCAGTGAGAGACCCTGGCCCTTTTAAGCTCAGGCCTTATCATGTCCTCATTTAGAGTGAGTCGATTTCTGAAGACAAGTGTAAGATTTTTGCATTTACTTCTATTAAAGTCCATCTTAATAGATTCAGCCTGTCAAGCTCTTTATGGATCCTGACTCCATCACTCAATGTCATCTGTAAATTTCATATCCATGGGATCGACACCTTTGTCCAAGCCAATGATATAAACATCAAACTGCACAGAGCCAAGCACAGATCCCTGTGGCACTCCATTGCAGACATGCTTCCAAGTTGAGTCAAACACAGCTCATTTTTGCAGTCATGTAATTAAATGAGTGATGCAGAAAACACAAGATCCCATTGCTTGTTTATGATTGATTATTATTTTTAAGCATTTTATTTGATAGATCAAATGAATTGGCTCTCCTCCAATGAGGTATCTTTCATGTAAATGTTTGGATCTTTTAAGATTCCATGATCAACTCAAAAACAGATCACTTTAATAACCACCTAAATATTATCAATATTAATTGAGGCATAAAACAGGAAATGTAGACTCACCAAGGATGTTCTCCATCACCATGTAGAATGTGTAAAGTTAACCTCCAAATTGAATAGGTAGTTCCCCGAGGTCCTCCATCTGCTCCTGTTCGACATAGTGCTGATTCAGTCAAACCCCAGAACGTGGCAGAGTCACCTAAATGAGATCCAAGTCACCATGATATCATTGGTCCTCATTAAGAACAAAAGACAAACAACAACTTCCAAAAGACCTAACTACTAAGAGCTAGTGAACCAAGGATTCTTGTTATCCAGGTGAGAGGTCATTTGACCTTTGCCTGGAGACCTACCATGAGAAGGAGCTCCCTACTATGCAGTTAGATGGGTGGGCAGTGGAGCTGCTCTGCTAGCACCTAATTCTTGGGTAGCCATTGCACAAGGGCAAAGAATTGAGCCCAGAATTGAATAAGAAGAGAGCAGTTTTGGTTGCCTTTGGGAAATTGTGCAGTGATTCCAATGACCCCGGGCTCCCTCTTGAAATAAAATAGTACCGTTTTAACAACAGTATTCGTCCAGGGATATAACATGGCTACAAATTATGGCGTGCCACAGTCTCTGAGGAATCAAAATTGTGGGTCAACAAAAGGGCAATGGAGAGATGCATGATGGGCATAAATGGGTTCCAGCATATTACAGATGATGGATGGTGCACATGAGGAGACATAAAAGATGTCATCAAAGAGATATATGATCAGAAAAGGAAGCGGCCCAGTTATATAGTCAGAGTGATAGATAAAGGATGGAAAGACCAACTGCTGCCTTGGTACCCATGCAATCTGAAGATAACAGGAGAAAGGCCCCCAACATACAGGGTGGACCTTGGCAGATGATTTATGAGAAGACAAATAAGAGTCTCACAGAATGAGTAGGCATAGGTTGGACATGATCTGCACCATGTGGAGGAGCCACATTGATGAAATAACAAAGCATTTAGATTGTTTGAGCCTTGCTCCAAATAATCCTGAAGTAAATAATACAAGACTTTTTATTCCCATTTTACAGATGAGAATCCTAGATCTTCTTCTGACTCTAAATCTCATCTTCTTCCTATCGTAATACCTTTCCTCCCTGAGGAGGTTGAGTGGTTCACTAGACAAGAATGAGGTGCTGTTCCAGCTGTCTTGGGGCTGATTAAAATAGTAGGAACCCCAAGATTGTCTCCCCCACCCTCCCAAATCCCTACGAATTTCAAGGCCAGTTAAAACCTCTACTTTCCTCTCTCTACATTAAATTGAGGACCCCAGGTCAGTGAGCAAGGAGACCCTACCATGCTTTGTAGCCAGCTGGCTGTGATCTGAAATTAGAATTAATTCTGGTAATTAACACTTAGTCCTTCATCCATCACTTCTCTGACCATCAGTTCGTCCCAACCACCCCACCCTCCACCTTGGCAAGAGTCCAATATCATCCTAAGAAGGTTTAAAAAGAAAGACTGGCACTCCTATGTGGGGGTGAGAATGCATTAGCCTAATGAGTAAGGCAATGCCCAATCATTTCCACAGACTGTCCCCTGCTCAGTCCTCAGAGTAAAACATGGCTTTCATATCCAGTTTAATGGCTACATCTGGGGTAAAATTACCATTCTTTATGAGCCTGTGGAAAACAGCAGGAAGGAATGGGGTGAGCAGGAAAGCACCCCAAATTAGAGGAAAGGAGAAAAACCAAGGGGGAAGGTGCAGTGGAAAGAATACTGTCCCTGGAGTCAGAAGAATGGGGTTCAAGTGTGTCCTCTGATGCTCATCATCTGTACCACCTTGGATGAGTCACTTACCTGCTCTAGGCTTCAGTGCCCTGATCTGTAAAATGAGAGGATTACACTTACTGGCATCTCAGCTCTCTTCCAGCTCTCTACTGAGTCCTTCAGATGTTAACAGAAATGCCTAGGCTATACTCAGAAAACTATTTTTAGAGGGCTCCACAAGTTAGTTTCTGTTGTTGTTCAGTTGTTTCAGTCGTGTCCAACCCTTCATGACCCCATCCAGGGTTTTCTTGGCAAAGATACTGGAATGGTTCGCCATTTCCTTCTTCAGCTCATTTTATAAATGAGGAAATGGAGGCAAACAGGGTTAAGTGACTTGCTCAGAGTCACCCAACTAGTAAGTGTTTGAGGCCAGATTTGAGCTCAGGAAGATGAATCTTTCCAACTCCCAAGTCCAGAATGCTATTCCCTGTACCACTCTACACCCATACCAAGAGAACAAAAAACAATTTTTGTTCTGGGACTCTTGGATGGTAAAACAATGTCTCATAGCTATACAGTACAGTTTTTAGAGTCCTTTCATATCCAACATAGTATTATGGCAAGAGAAGTGGTCTTTGAGTTAGAAGATCTGAGTTCAAATCCCAGCTTTGATATTTGCCAGCAGTGCTATAGTGGGCAAGTCTCTTACTCTTTCATGGTTTGCTTGTTCATCTGCACAGTGAGGATCATAATAACTATACTGTGCTCATTCTAGAGTCCTAGACACGGGGTCAGGAAGAGCTAGGTTCAAGTCCCACCTCTGACATGTGATAGCTCTGAGATCATGGGTCAATCGTATAACCTCTCCAAGCCTGTTTCCTCGTCTGTAAAATGGGGATAATAATGCCTGTAGTACCTGTTCACTGGCCTACCATGAAGCTAAAAAACATAAAGTATGTAAAGTACTTTTCAAACTTCCAGGTGCTGTACGAACATTCCCTGTGACTGCACTATGTTGCCTAAATGACATATTGAAAAGAAAGCTGAACTTGGAGTCAGGAAGATCTGAGTTCAAATCCTACCTCAGACAACACTACCAGTGTAACCCTGGCAAATAATTCAACCTCCATGGACCTCAGTTTCCTTATCTGTGAAATAGGAGGCTTGGGCTCAATGACATATAAGATCCTCTAATAGCTATAAGACTGTGATCTGAGCACCTTAAGTGCTTGCAAGGGAAACATCCCTATATGTCTTGGAGTCAAAAGATCTGTTTGAATCCCAGCTCCTGTATACTAGCCATTTATTATAATAGCTGTATGAAAGGCACATAATTTCTCTGAGCCTCAGTTTACTCATCTCTACTATGGGGATAATAACACATGCTCACTTTACCGAATTATTGCAAAGAAAGTATTTTGCAAAACATAAGCCAGCATATCAGCAGGAGCAGTTACATGTAAAATCAAAAGCATTTTATAAATATGCGCTGTCTCATACGTTATCTAAAAATAGAGATCTCTAATGCTGATCCCTGGGCCACATCCTTGCCTCTGTCAGCTCTCTCGCCTAAGTAGGCTCCGTCCACAGACTTGATCAGTTCACCTTTTATGTGATCGTCCAAGTCATTGATGAAAACATTGAGCAGGACAAGGCCAAGGACAGAGACCCCTGCCATAGGCATGAGAGATCGCCCTCTGGGTGGACATCGATCCATTAATCAACACTCTTCAGATCTAGTCGATTAACCAGCTATGAACTGTCTAACTCTGCTATCCTCAAGCCTTTGTTTTTCTCCACCTTGTCCACAAGAACACGAGAGATTTTGTTAAATGCCTTGCTTTCAGTGAGAGAATGATAAAAGCCCAGGCTTTTTGTTAAGCTGGGTCAAGATGGATTCAATGAACAATAATCTATGTACCTACAATTTACCTCTCTGTGCATTAAATTATCTCTCTGCACCCTCATTTTTTTCTCCTACCCTGGAAATGGAGCTTTGTGCCCTAAACAAGAGACTGGACTTCCATTCTTCTTGTCATTATAATGGATTGGATTTCTAATCAGTATGTACAATGATTAAAGATGAGTGCAAACAATTATCCATATGCCTGCCATATTCTCCTCGCTTCAACCCCTTTGAACCTCTACTCACCTCTTATATAAGGCCTTTTCCCATATCCCTCAATTGTTTGTGGGCCCTGACCTGGTAAATTAATTTGTTTTTACTCTGCATGTATTATACTGAGTTCACTATGCACATGTTGTTTTTCCCCTTCCTCATCCTGGCACATCCATCCTTCCCTACATTCTTCTCACCCTGGGTCATCCCTCTATCATGTTACCCCTCCTTCTCCAATCAGTAAGTTCCTCCTCAGGCCTCCATTTTGGGGAGGGACCCAGGTCAGGCAACTATCATTCCTCTCCTGGCTCTGCTTCTGACTTTTCAGACTTTGCTGCCAGCTCACCAGAATGTTCTGGTTTTTGTTTTTGGAAATTGCAATATTTCTGTGCCTAGATCTTTCTTACTCTATAATATTCATTCTCCCCTGTGGCCTTCTGAGGCTGGAACAACCCTCTACCCAGTCCCCTTTTTCCCACTGGTGAGATTCCTGGCCCCCCCCCCCCCCCGCCCCAACACACACGCCTCCATTTTGGGGAAAGATCCAGGCCATGAACCTTCATTTCCTTCTTGTGCTTGTGCCTTTCTAGAATTTTCCCCCAAGCCCTTCTCCCCCAATACCATTTTTCAGCTCCCCTTTTGGTGTTTTGTCTTCCCCCAATAATCTCCTTGAGGTCGGGGACGGGTTGGTTTGTTTGGGGGCAGGGGAGGGGTGTGCTTGTATCTGTACCCATAGCACTTAGCACAGCGCTGACACTAGTAAGTACTTAATAAATAATTGTTGCCTTGCCTTCCCAAAAACACATAAGCTTCTTGAAAGCAGAAATTGTTTTGGGTTTTGTCTTTTTATCTCCGTTTCCCTGAACACACATTAATAAATACTTGCTGGAAAATAAAATGAAACACAATGCTACAAAATTATGACCAAACATATCCCCAGTAAGAAATAGGAAAATACCTCCCTCTTTTCTTTTTATGTACAAGAGACTAAGGGTGTGGAAAAGTACATGTACTATCAGATTAATTGCTGTGTTGGTTAGTTTTGCTGGACTACTTTCCCCTTCTTTTTTATTCTTTGATGTGGGGGGGGGGTTATTTGGAGATAAGGGTAATATAAGAACAAAATATAGCAATTTTCAAAAAATGTTAATGGTGGTACATAATGCAATTTATATATGAAAAGGACTATGGGTAAAATTAAGAATTGCTGTTCTATTAAAATTGTATTATTATACTGTGCATGTAATGGAATATTATTGAGCTATACTAAATAATGAAAGAAATTATTCCAGAGGATCCTGGGAAGTGGGAGCTTATGCAGAATAAAGCAGATGGAACCAGGAGGACAATTTATACAATTGTAATAAGCAGGCTGCCACCCAAATCTGGGGCAGTTTCATGGGGTGCCATATAGGACAAGGAAGCCATGAATTCTGGTTGTCTGGGCTGTTTCCAGGTATTCTTGGGAAAGACATAGGGAGAAAGGAGCTCCAAGGAGACAGAGAAAGAAAGAAAGACTTTGAGTGGCAGAGGGCAGTCTGCCAAGCTGCCAACGTGTATGAGAGGTGCCCGTATACATGATCTTCAACCTCCAGGGTCTGAAAGTCTGAGACAACTGAGAGAAGACCTGACCTGGTGGGGCCTAGTCTCCTGTTGCTAATTTAAGCTGAAACCTTCTCTAATTCATTTATTTTTGTGTATTTTCTGACATATTCTAATCTCTAGAGCATCTCCAATTTCTGTTTGCTGTTTTGATTGGATGAATAGATTTACTTAATATTTATTATTTGTAGCATTTAGTAGGGAGAGGAGAGGAGGGATATAGTATAAGCCAAGGGGTATATTTTTCCATAAGAGTTATGAGGGAAGTAGCTTTCCCTCTGAATTTAGACTCATACCCCTAGACCACCCTGGAGGGGTGACTGATAAGAGAACTCTAGCCTTCTTGGAATAGGAGAGCCCCCTAGACCTGGCACACCTCTCCTCTAAGCTACCATGCTATCAGTGAAGGCACAGCCCTCCTCCAACTCCCTCACAGGTAAACTAGACTTTACATCATGTCTATCCATGCCACCCACAAGTCACATCAATATATTTAGACAACCTTCACACACACATAATGACAACATTGTAAAAAAATAACTTTGCTAAACTTAAGAATTCTCTCAAAATTCTCTATGTACAGAGGACCAGTTGGAGAACAAATTACAATAAAAGTCATTAGTGATGCCTCTTTTCCCCTTCAGCAGGGATACGGACTAGAGCTGTGATTTCACTGGAGTAGGGAACTCTCAGATGAGGAAACCTGCTCTATCAAACTGGTGCTCCTCCTCTGTAACCTATAATCTTAGGACAGTGGTTCTCAAACAGTGGTTTTCTTGTGGTCTGGGGACCTCAAGACCCTTTGATGGGTCCCACAAAGCCAAAACTTCTTTCACAATAATACTAAGTCGTTTTAATTTCTAACACAGTAGACACCAAAAGCTCGGGGTGGGAGCAAATTCTTCAATAATGCTTCAAGAGTTTAATGGGGTTCTGAGACCAAAAAGCTTGAGAACTGCTGTTTAGAGGGTTGCTCAGAGCACTGAGAATTTAAGTGACTTGACCATGGTAATACAAACAGTATGTGTCAGAGGAGGACTTGAACATGGGTCTTTCTGACTCCAAAGCCAACCTTCCACCCACTGTGATATACTGCCTCTCTTTAATAAGTCATTCCCCCATGAAAACAAGAGGTTTCATTTCCTAGCTCTCCAGTCACTGGTATAGGACAATGAATCAGGAATTGGGCAAATGTGCTATAGTAGTTTCTTGAGCAACATTGAGCTAGGAAGGATCTTATAGGTCATCTAAGTAATCAACCAATCCAGGCCCTTTGCTGAGCACTGGGGACACAAGAATTACTGGCAAGAACTTACATCCAAAGAGGTCTACTCCAACCATCTCAAGGTAAATGGAAATGAGAGGTCAAAAGACCCACACAAGATCTCATGTATTAAGGAAAGAGTTGGGCTTTGAACCCTTCTCCTCTGACTCCAGAGGCAGTGAATTTGTCCCAAGGTCAGCCCTATGGTACAGGTCAAATTCTCAGCCTCAACAGATTTCTAGCTCTCTGCATTGTAAGAGTTGGTTTGGCCCTTTAAAAAACAGGTGGGTAAATGCTGTGTTTACAGATCCTTAGACATCTCAGAAAACTTTCTGTAAAAGGAATCTAGAGAGCTCCTAAGCTTAGTGAAATTTGTCAGATCCAGGATGGAATTTTCTTGCTTTTTGCCAAGGGCTATTGGAACATTTGTTAGAGCAAGAAGTAGATATGATAGGATCCTTCAAATAAATGCTAAAAATTGAGGTAGCCAGATTGGGCTGGAAGACCTGAGTTAAAATCCTTATTCAGAAGTTTATTGAATATGTGATCCTGGACAAATCACTTAACATCTGTCTGCCTCAGTTTCCTCAACTATAAAATGGAGATAAAAATAGCACCTAATTCCCAGGGTTGTCCTGAGGATCAAACGAGATATTTATAAAGTGCTTAGCACAGTACCTGGCACTTTTGTTCGATCATTTCAGCCGTGTCTGACTCTGTGACCTCATTTGGTATTTTATTGACAAAGATACTGGAGTGGTTTGCCATTTCCTTCTCCAGCTCATTTTACAGGTGAGGAAACTGAGGCAAATAGGGTTAAGTGCCTCACCCAGAATCACACAGCTAATAAGTGTCTGAGGCCAGATTTTTTTCCCTTAAGTATTATTTTATTTGAATGTTTCTTTCCCTTGCAGAGTGTTTTCTCTTTTTACTAATTATTTTTAGTTTTTGACATTCCTTTCAAAAAAATTTTAAGTTGCAAATTTTCTCCCCATCTCTCCCCTCCCCCACTCTAAGACAGCATGCATTCTGATTACCCCCTCCCCCAATCTGCTCTCCCTTCTATCAGCCACCCTCTCTTATTCCCTTCTCTTCTACTTTCCTGTAGGGCAAGATAGATTTCTATACCCCATTGCCTGTATATCTTATTTTTTTGAGATTTTTAATTTTTAGCTCACAACACTCAGTTCTACATAATTTTGAGTTCCAGACTTTCTTCCCCTCCTCCACCCCTCCCTCCCCAAGACTGCATGGAATCTGATATATCTTCTACATATAACTTCACATTGAACTTATTTACACAATAGTCAAGTTGTAAAGAAGAATTATGACCAATGGAATGAATCATGAGAAAGAAGAAACAGAAACAAAAAAAACCCCAAAAACAAAAGAGAAAAAAAACAAAGGGAAAAAAGGCGAGCATAAAGTGTGCCTCAATCTGCATTCCAACTCCTTAGTTCTTTCTCTGGATGTAGATAGCTCTCTCCATCATGAGTCCTCTGGAGTTGTCCTTGAACCTTGTATTGCTGAGAAGAGCTAAGTCTTTCAGGGTTAGTCATCACAGAATCCACATATCTGTGGTTGTGTATAATGTTCTACTGGTTCTGCTCTGCTCACTCAGCATTATATCATGTAGGTTTTCTCAGGTTGTTATGAAGTCTATATCATCCCCATTTCTTATAGCACAATAGTATTCCATTACCTTCATATACCACAACTTGTTCAGCCATTGCCCAATTGATGGGCATCCCCTTGATTTCCAATTCTTTGCTACTACAAAATATATATATATATATATACACATATATACATATATAATATATTATATATGTACATATATATATATATATATATATATATATATAAATATTTTTGTGCATATGGGTCCTTTTCCCACTTGTGTAATCTCTTTGGGATACAACCCTAGAAGTGGTATTGCTGGGTCAAAGGGTATGAACATTTTTATAGCCCTTTGGGCATAGTTCCAAATTGGTCACAAGAATGGCTGGATCAGTTCACAACTCCACCAGCAATAGAACAATGTTCCAATTTTCCCACATCCTCTCCCGCATTTATCATTTTCCTGTTTTGTCATTTTAGCCAATCTGACAGGAGAGATGTGGTACCTAAGAGTTGTTTTGATTCGCATTTCTCTAATCAGTAGTGATTTCAAGCATTTATTCATATGCCTATAGATATCTTTAATTACTTCCTCTGAAAACTGCCTGTTCACATCCTTTGATCATTTCTCAATTGGGGAATGACTTGTATTCCTGTAATTTTGGCTCAGTTCCCTGTATATTTTAGAGATGAGACCTTTATCAGAGACTCTAGTTGTGAAGATTTTCTCTGAATTTTCTGCTTCCCTCCTAATCTTTGTTGCGTTGGCTTTTTCTATACAAAAACTTTTCAATTTAACATAATCAAAATTATCTATTTTGCATTTTGTAGTGCTCTCTATCTCTTGTTGTGTCACAAATTCTTTGCTTTTCCATAAGTCTAATAGATAAACTATTCCTTCCTCTCCCAAATTGCTTATAGTATCAGCCTTTATTCCTAAATCATGAACCCATTTTGACTTTATTTTGGAATATGGTGTAAGATATTGGTCTATGACCAGTTTCTGACCTACCATTTTCCAATTTTCCCAGCAGTTTTTGTGAAATAGTGAATTCTTAGCCCAGAAGCTGGATTGTTTGGGTTTGTAAAAGAGTAGATTGCTATAGTCATTGACTTCTCCATCTTGTGTACCTATCCTATTCCGCTGATCCACACCTCTGTTTCTTAGCCAGTACCAGGTGGTTTTGATGACTGCTGCTTTATAGTACAGTTTAATATCTGGTATGGCTAGGCCACCTTCCCTAGCATTTCTTTTCATTAATTCCCTTGATATTCTAGACCACTTGTTGTTCCAGATGAATTTTGTTATTATTTTATCCAGCTCTGTAAAATATTTTTGGTAGTTCAATTGGTATGATGCTGAACAGATAAATTAATTTAGGTAAAATTGTCATTTTTATTATATTAGCTCAGCCTAACCATGAGCAACTGATATTTTTCCATTTATTTAGATCTGACTTTATTCACGTGAAAAGTGTTTCATAATTATGTTCATATAGGCCCTGGGTTTGTCTTGTCAGATAGACTCCCAAATATTTTGTAGTGTCTACAGTAACTTTGAATGGAATTTCTCTATCTCTTGCTAGTGGGTTTTGTTAGTAATGTATAGGAATGCTGAGGATTTATGTGGGTTTATTATATATCCTGCAACTTTGCTGAAGTTGTTTATTATTTCAAGTAGTTTTTTACTTGATTCTCTAGGATTCTCTAAGTAAATCATCATATCATCTGCAAAAAGTGATAATTTAGTCTCTTCTTTGCCTATTCTAATTCCTTCAATTTCTTTTTCTTCTCTTATTGCTACAGCTAACATTTCTAGTACCAAATCGAATAGTAGGGGTGATAATGGACATCCTTGTTTCACCCCTGATCTTATTGGGAATGCATCTAGCTTATCCCCATTACAAATAATGCTTGTTGATGGTTTTAGGTAGATGCTATTTATAATTTTAAGGAAGGCTCCATTTATTCCTATGTTTTTTAATATTTTTAATAGGAATGGGTGTTGTATTTTGTCAAAGGCTTTTTCTGCATCTCTTGAGATGATCATATGGTTTCTGCTAGTTTTTTTGTTGATATGATCAATTATGCTGATAGTTTTCCTTATATTGAACCAGACTTGCATTCCTGGAATAAATCCTACCTGGTCATAGTGTATGATTCTCGTGATAAGCTGCTGCAATCTTTTTGCTAATATTTTACTTAAAATTTTTGCATCAATATTCATTAGGGAAATTGGTCTATAATTTTCTTTCCCTATTTTGACTCTTCCTGGTTTGGGTATTAGTACCATATTTGTGTCATAAAAAGAATTTAGTGGGACTCCTTCTTCACTTATTTTCCCACATAGTCTATAAAGTATAGGAATTAACTGTTCTTTAAATGTTTTACAAAATTCACATGTAAAACCATCTGGCCCTGGAGATTTTTTCCTAGGGAATTCATTGATGGCTTGCTCAATTTCTTTTTCTGAGATGGGGTTATTTACGAATTTTACTTCCTCTTCTGTTAGCCTGGGCAATTTATATTTTTGTAGATATTCATCCATATCCCTAAGGTTGTCAAATTTATAGGCATACAAGTGGGCAAAATAATTCCTAATTATTGTTTTGATTTCCTCTTTATTGGAGGTGAATTCACCCTTTTCATTTTTGATACTGGTAATTTGACTTTCTTCTTTCTTTTATTTAATCAAATTGACCAAAGGTTTATCAATTTTATTGGTTTGTTTTTTCATAAAACCAGCTCTTTGTTTTATTTATTAATTCAATAGTTTCCTTGATTTCAATTTTATTAATAGCTACTTTGATTTTCAGTATTTCTAATTTGGTATTTAATTGGGGATTTTCAATTTGTTCTTTTTCTAGCTTTTTCAGTTATGTGCCCATTTCATTGATCTACTTTTTCTCTATTTTATTCATGTAAGCATTTAGAGATATAAAACTTCCCCTAAGAACTGCTTTTGCTGGATCCCATAAGTTTTGGTATGTTGTCTCATTATTGTCATTCTCTTGAATGAAGTTATTAATTGTTTCTCTGATTTTTTTCTTTAGCCCACTCATTGTTTAGAATTAGATTATTTAGTTTCCAATTAATTTTTAGCTTATTTTTCCATGGTTCTTTATTACAAATAATTTTTATTGCATCATGATCTGAAGAGGATGCTTTGACTACTTCTGCCTTTCTGCACTGGATTGTGAGGTTTTTATGCCCTACTACATGGTCAATTTTTGAGTATGTGCCATGTACCACCCAGAAAAAAAGTATATTCCTTTTTGTCCCCATTCAGTTTTCTCCAGAGGTCTATCATATCTGCCATTTCTAAAATTCTATTCACCTCCTTAACTTCTTTCTTGTTTATTTTGAGGTTAGATTTGTCAAGTTCAGAGAGGGGGAGGTTGAGGTCTCCCATTATTATAGTTTTGCTATCTATTTCTTCCTGTAACTCCCTTAACATCTCCTCTAAGAATTTGCATGCCATACCACTTGGTGCATATATGTTAAATAATGATATTGCTTCATTGTTTATGGTGCATTTTAGATCTATCTTTACTTTTGCTTTGTCTGAGATTAGGATTGCTACCCCTGCTTTTTTTTTTTACTTTAGCTGAAGTGCAATATATTTTACTCCAGCCTTTTACATTTACCCTGTGTGTATCCCCCTGTTTCAAATGTGTTTCTTGTAAACAGCATATTGTAGGATTATGGTTTTTAATCCATTCTACTATCTGCTTCCATTTTACGAAAGAGTTCATCCCATTCACATTCACAGTTATGATTACTATCTGTGTCTTGGTGGCTTCCAACCTCCATTCCAGATTTAAATTTACAATCCTATTCTTAGAGTGCATTTCCAGCAAAAAGCCAAGATATGTGTACTTGTTTCCACAAAAGGAATCATAAGGCCAATGATCATGGAGTCCTTTGGATTGCAGTGTCTAAAGTATCTTTACCTTTAACTTCTGAACACATTGCAAATAGAGAGACTTTCATGGTATGGGTCCTTTAAGATGCTACCAGGGCATGTGGCTACTCTGCCACTCTGCCAGTGGAAAGAAATCCACAAATCCCTCAACCCCAATTACCAGACAGTTTTGTCTCGGTCACAACTAATTCCTTTCCTGATACAGCCTGTCTGTAGCTTTTGCCCCAACTTCCTTTTCTTTCTGACCTCATTCTTTCTCACTCCATTTGCCCTGATTGTTTCCCTTGGACCCCCACACTTTCCTTGTGGTATCCGCTCATACATTGGCATCTACCAACATCCAGCACTTGTTCAATCTCTTGACTCCAAGAAATCCAAAAACTGCACCAGTCAGCCAAACACAATCTGACACCCTGCTTGTTCCTTTCTCCCAATCTAGTCCCGAAAAACAAAAAGAAATTCAGAGAAATACCGCTTCTGATTTACCATTGCCTTAGATTCAGGTTTCTTGAAGACCCCAACATGGTGGATACACAGACCTTGATATCATTGACTTTGAAAGTTCCATGAAGTAAAGTCTGTTCCCCCATAAAGAGCAGAAACAGGGAAGACCTCTATGACATAGATAGTTAAGTATGTCCCACATTGTCATATAAATTAATAAAATCCTACTTGAAATTGCTGTGTTTGTGTTGAAGGAGAAGGAGAAATGAAGTAGCAGATGGGGTCCATCCACCTGGTTCTAACTCTGACTTGGACCACAATGTCTCACTTCCTCCCAATACAGGCCAGAGCACCAGAGGGAGTTAGCTCTCGACAGATGATGTAGCCAGTGCTTAGGAAATGCGTATTGCATCTAACTGCAGTGCTTTATGGAGCCTTTGATACTAAGCCCAGGTACTATTTATACAATGCTTTAAAGTTCACAAAGCACTCTTAAATGTTATCTCATTTGTTGCTCACAACAGCCCTGTGAGGTAAGGATTATTAGTATCCCTAGTTTACAGATAGAGAAATTGAGACTGAGAAAGGTTAAGTGATTTGTCCAGGGTCACACTGCTAGGAAGTATCTGAAGCAGGCCCTGAAGTCAGGTCTTCCTGACTCTGAGTCTAATACTTTCTCCACTGCACCACCTAGCTGCCTCTATAAATGCCCCAGGTCTGTGCGAGTATCCAGGAGAAGTTAGATGGCTCAATGGTTAGAGTGCTGGGCCTTGAGTCAGGAATATTTGAGTTCAAATCTGGCCTCAGACACTTCTAGCTGTGTGACCCTGGGCAAGCCACTTGATTCTGTTGGTCTCAGTTTCTTCATCTGTAAAATGAGTTGAAGAAGGAGATGGCAGAAGACTCCAGTGTCTTTGCCAAGAAAACCTCCAAATGGGATTGCAAAGAGTCAAACATGACGGAAAACAACTAAATACCAACAAAAACATCAACAGAAAAGGGAGAAATGGAAAAGGTATGGAATTGGAGTGCTAGATTTAGAGTCAGAAGATCTGAGTTTGAATCTTGACTCTGTCACTCACAACCTATATGACCTTGGTCAAATTATTTGCCCTCTGTGAGCCTCAAGTTCCCTTAACTGTAAAATGAGGGGGTTGGACTTTACAATTTCAAAATCAAGAAATTGAACTGAGTCACTTACTGAATTAGTAAAAATTTTTGAGTATGTGCTCACCATAGCAGCTTCTTTTAGCCAGAGGACCTAGCATATATGCTTGGGTAATCGTCACACCTAAATTCCCTACCCACACTTCTGTGACCAAAATGCTTGAAAGCTCTCATGTCCCCAATCCATGCTAGGCCTTTATTAATCCTGACATGTATTTGGAACACCTATGAAATATCATCTTACCAGTTGTGTTCCAGAGGTAGAACAAAAGCAAGGAGCGGTCAGGGAGTGAGATGGTAAGGGATCCATCCCTAGAGATGCCAGCTCCATCCTTCTCCTCGCTTGTCTGTGTCTCCCCCTCTTGGCACTATCTCTTTTCTCAGGAGCCTGGCCAAGCCCGCTGAAGGAGAGCTGAATAGGTGACTGCAAATTGAAATGAACGTCCTGTTGAAAAGAACATGGAGTGGTGATAAATAGCTTTATGGTGCCCCGGCGCATTACAGACAGCAGAAGACTCTATATTAGTGGTATACGTAGGAGTATGTGCATGTATAAATTAGAGAGATACGTTCCCTTCTCTCTTTCCCCTCCTTCCCTCCCTCCTTGCACTGAGTACTTTAGAGAGTAGATCGGTGAAGACTCAAAGGGAGGGGGGAGCAGTAAGGAATAACTTAACTTGGAGGGAACCTCATTAAAAAGATGTCCCCTCACTAGCTGCTCAATCACTAATTGACTTTCTCCTCCTCACTTTAATTTTGACGCTGGTGTCTTGATTAATTAAGTATGTCCCCAAAGCCCCTGGGTATTGCAGTCGGACTCAGCAGGAGTTTATATTTCTGTGTTCCAGACAATTTGACAGGCGGGGGGCTCTCCCTGGCCATCTCCATGGGTAATGACCTGAGACACTCTTTGTCTCTTGAGGGAACCCTGCTGGGTTCTCTAACTGTTAGCCACAGGGGGATGTGGCCAGTGGCAAAAGGAGAAGCTTCAAATAGTGAAGCAATATACTTAGATTGGTTTTTTAATTTTTCTAATATTTCCAAGTGAATTCTCTCTCAGGCCTGGACATCTGTTGGCTTCTCCTCACTGTCAAAATGGACAACAAAAGGAGTGGCCCAGAGGTTTACTCTCCCCAGGTGAGTATTAGGTTTTCATTGAAAAAATATTTAATGAGCACCTATTGTTTCCGAGGCACTGGGTGACAAGATTGAGTGGTGAGGCAAGATTTCATCTCAGATTTTCCTGACTCAAGGTTCACTACTCTATCCACTGTGCCACCCTGATGCTTCAGGCCAGTCACATAAGCTCTCTGGGCCTCTCTTTCCTCACCTATAAAATAAAGGGGTTGGATCTGATGCCCTCCAGGGCTCCAATCCCAGCATTTTATGACTTGGTTCACCATCCTTGCTAACTGTGCAGTTCCTTCCTGCCCTCCCCCTCCTTCTCTCATAGCTTCTTCTAATCTCTCTCTTTTGGGAGCTCTAACCAAAATTCAAGTCTTGCTAATTGGTCAGTGGGCTGCAGAATTCCTTCTACTCCCACCTGGGATGCAGAGTTAAAGTTAGCTCCATTCTACATGAAATAAAGACGCGCTATTATAATGGGCCATTTGGAGCTGAAGAGAGACAGCTCGTACTCCCAAGAAACTTCCTTAGCTATAATTATTGATGTTAAAATAAAGGATATGGAGAGAACATGTGACAGCATGTGATGTAGCTACCCAGGGTCCCTTTTGTCCTTATCAGAGACATGCCACAACCCAAGTAAGAGAAGAGACAGGAGCTGGCCAGCCCTGCCATGACTGAACATTGACTGGAGTGGCTCGTGAATGTTGAAGCAAATACTGCCTTATATATAGGAAGACAATAAAAGGTCCAAGAGAGCTCACCTCCACCCAGCCCTGGTGACGAGCACACCGTCTCTCATGAATCTTCTTTGCATTCTATTTATCTCCATGCTGAGATCCCCCTCCCTGACTCGGGGTTGATTGTAAACTCTTTAAAGACAGCAATGCTTTTGTTTGGTCTTTGTATCTCCAGAGCCTACCACAGTGTCTGGCACAGAGCACAGCTTAATAAATGTTTGTTGAATAGAAGTCAGAGGAACTGGGCTCACATCCTGCTTCTGCCATTTGTGGTTATTCATTCATTACAACCATGCTCAACTCTTCATGACCCCATTTAGGGGTGTCTCGGCAAAGATACTGGAGTGCTTTGCCATTTTACAGATCAGAAAACTGAGGTAAACAGGGTTAATTGACTTGCCCAGGGTCACATAGCTAGCAAGTGTCTGAGGCTAGATTTGAACTCAGGAATTTGAGTCTTCCTGACTCTAGGGGAAGCACTCCACCAACTGTACCACCTAGCTGCATCTGTAAAATGGGGTGGGGGAAGAAGTTTAACTAAACAATATCCATGGTCATTTCCAGTTCCAGATCTAGGGTCCCTTTTCAAATGTACTAATCTATGATAAGCATACTTTAGGCACACTAATCATGAGTAAACTAGACAGGGATAAACACTGAGGCTGGCAAATCCCCTTACTATTTAGGAGTCCCATTTACAAATTCGTTTGTCTTTCTATATTTCCCTCTGGACAAGGGCCCTAAGCAGACCATATCTACAAAAGTGCAAAGTTGATACCTCTGACCTAATATCAGCAGACCACACACTGTGAGTTATTTTTATCTTGAGTAGAGATGGCTTTGCAATGAACCATCCACACTCTCTTAGCCAATCCTTCTTGTAACTAAAGAAACATTATAGGATGTGGTCAAAAAAACCCCAATAAAACCAACTGGTTCTGACTGAACCTAGGGCTTATTAACAATGATGTTCTAATGATAACAGTGATGATCACTTTCCAAATGAATTTTAGGAAAGTCATTGTCTTCTTCCCATAATAGCCCTAATCTCTTGTACATACCATCTTTTTGCTTCATACAAGTAAGGAGCAATATTATGGTACAACAGTAGGGAGAAAGGCCCTTTTCTCCAGGTTAATAACAGGGGACCCAGGAGGGAAAGGAGCATTATTACTGAGAGAAATAAAATCCTCAGCCTGCTAGTGAGGTGCCAAGGCTGGGCTTTTAGGAGAGCCATGAACCAGCTTAATGCTATTTTGGGTCCAGAACAGCCCTTCCACCCTTTCTGCTTATTTCTTAAATGCTGTTCTTAACTGTAATGATGCTACCTGTGGGGGAAGAAAAAAAAAGAAAGGATTTAGGCTGAGAGTTGGTTTCATGTTAGCTAAAAGGATTATTTTATACCATCAGAAAGATAATTCACCACCTACTGGGGAAGGAAGGATTAGGTCTTTCCCTCAGATGGCACTTTATGAAAAGATTATTTAAAGATTACAGGACAAAATGGATAGGTTTGACGACATCTGGTGGGGCTGTTTTTTTGGCTGTCGTAGAACAATGGTTATTTATCCAATTAGTGATAGAAAAGATCTGTTTTGATTAGTGCCAATTTAGATTATGTCGCACGTGCACACACAAACATATCTTTTGGGTGTTCTTCTTTTCTCTCCTCCACTTTTGACTCAGAGTGAGCAGAAAATATAATAATCCAAAGCTACCCCCTGCACACAGCATCAGCTGGAAGCAATTTCATCTTTCTCTGAACTCCCACAGCACTTTTCTTTGTATCACCCTCATGGCAAGGCATTCATTCATTCTACTGACATGTATCATGTACCTACTATGTGACACATTGGAAAATTGGGTAGCATCTTCAATATTCCCATGCTGCTACCTACCATGACAGCCCATCTTTTAAACACCAATATTCTCCCAGTGATACTGTGCAGTGATGTTCACAGAACAGCACAATCTCAGAAGAACCCCAGCTCCACTACACCCAAAATCTAATGAAAAAACTGGGATGGATAGCTAATCCACTGGATGCCAGTCAGGATTCAAAAACATGTTGATAGAGTATAACAATGGGCTGACTGGAATAAGAAAATATTAATAGAGGTAAATATAAAGTCTTAGACTAAAATTTGAAAACTCTACTTCACTAGGGGGTGTGTTCAGTCATTTCAGTCATAATCAACTCTTCATGACCCCATTTGTGGTTTTCCTGGCAAAGACACTGGAATGGTTTGCCAGTTCCTTCTCTAGCTCATTTGACAGATGAGGAAACTGAGGCCAACATGGTTAAGTGACTTGCCCAGGGTCACACGGCTAGTACGTGTCTGAGGCCAGATCTGAACTCACAAAGCTGAGTCTTCTTGACTTATACTTAAGGCCTGGTGTTCTGTCCATTGTGCCACCTAGCTGCTCATTAAGAGGCATAGCACCCACAAATAGGTAGGTGATCATTCCTCTGTACTTTGGCCCATTTGGATAGCCTCTGAAGGAGTGTGTTTCATTCTGCATTACGCATTTTAGGAAAATATTGTTAAGCAGAAGGTGCTGATCTACCTGGGTACAGAAAGTTTCCATCCCAAGGGCTCCCTACACAAATGGAACCATAAGTTCAGATGAAAACATGAAGTTAAAAGTGTCCAAGGGACAGTAAGCAGAATAGTGAAGATTCTTGAGTTCATGTTATGTAATGATCTGTAGAAGGAAAGGGGATGTTTAGTCTAGTGAAGAGAAGGTTTGGAGATAGGGAAGCGGGGGAGCGGGAGTAGGCAGAATAAGGAATGATAATTGCCTTCATGTATTTAAAGGGCTAACCTGTAGAAGAGTTGGAGTAATTCCACCTTATTCTGAAGTGGAGAAGGACCCATAATGAGTGGAAATGGCAAAGAGGCAAATTGGGCCTTGATATAAAGAGAAATGACTTAATGATTAGAGCCACCCCAAAAATGGAATGGATTGCCTCCAGAAGTCGCCTATCACCAGAGGTTTTCAAGAAAAGGCTGCATGACCACTGGCAGGATATACTGCAGATGGGAATTTTTGATCAAGCACTAGCTGACCTCTAGGGTCCCTCCCAACTCTGAGATTCTGTGATTCATAGAAAAATGTGGACATCCCGTAAGTACAAAAATATTTATAGTGACTCTTTGTGCTTGGAAAGAACTAGAAACCAAGGAAGTGCCCATCAATTGGTGAATGGCTGAAAAATGATGGCCCATAAATGTAATGGAATACTAGTGTGCTGTGAGAAGTGACAATGAGCAGTTTCAGAGAAATCTGGGAAGATTTATCTAAAATTATGCAGTGAATTGAATCAGAAGAGTGATATATACAATAACAAAATACATCTCAAACACAAATAACTTCAAAAGACTTCAGAATTCTGACCAATGCAACTATTGGTCATGATTCCAAAGGAACAATAATGAAGCATGCTGCCTTCCTCCTGACAGAGAAGGGATAAATTCAAGATACAGAATGGGATATATTTTGAGATGTAGCCAATGCTGGAATTTGTTTGACTAAGCATATTTGTTACATGAGTTTTATTTTTATATTTTTTCCTTCATGGAGAGGGCTAGAAGAGAAAGTTGACTGAAAATTTTTAATTAGGAAAAGAAAGACATAGGCAAAGTTGTAGCTATTTTTCATTGCTTTTTTGTCCTATAACATTTCCCCTCCTGAGATTTTAGGATTCAGAGGTACGAGAAACTCTAGGGTTTGTACTTCCTATGCACTTTATTACATTTAGCATGGTGTGCTAAGAGCTTTACAAGTATTATCTCATTTAATCCTTACAACCACCCTGAAAGGTAGGTGCTACTTTTATCTCCATTTTGTAGTTGAGGAAACTGAAACCAGCCGAAGTTAAGTGACTTGCCTAGGCTCACAGAGCTAATACATGCCTGAGGTCACATTTGAACTCAGGTCTTCCTGATTCCAGACCTGACCCTCAATTCACAGTTATGTACTACCAGCTGACTGAATTATCATATACACATTATAGAAATAACATGAAATAAACACCTTAGAACAATTTTAGCAATATTTAATTGCTAAGAATTTACCCTAAAAGAGTAACTCGGCATCCCACAAATTATTCCTATTTAGGACCTTTATCTACAATTATGTCGTGCTACTGACAGAGTATTAATTTGATTACGGCTTTGTGGTCATGACTGTGGTTATCTGAAAGAAATTAGCATATTTTTCTACTCTGTTATATCTTAATATAAAGCTACCTAAAGAGCTAAATATAAACATTTAAAAACACAGATAATAAAGCTAGTTTTGTGTCCTATCCACTGTACCGTCTAGCTGCCTGTATTATTATACAGATAATATAGAAATAATAAGAAATGGACACCTAAATACAAGCATCCCGTAATTGCTAAGAATTTTATTATCATTCCTTTCTCCTTCACAGATGTGAAAAATCTTCATCCTTTGACACTTGATCTCACCTACCTGCTTTACTTCCTAAATCTCTCATATTTTATACACAGCTCCTGGCCTCCTTTCCCATTTTTAGCAGTTGTCTATCTGAAAAGCTTCACCTTCATATCTTTTATGACAAATATTGGGAAACACAAGCCAGGATGGTAGTCGTCTTTGCCTGCAACTGGCACCAAGAGCCATTCAGCTCATTCCTGCTTCAACCCTACCTCCCTGAAAGTCCCAGGATGGTAAAAAGCTGTGGATTGTGATTAATAGACAAAGATCAAGTGTCTCAAGAGAGGGCTAGATGTCCAGGCTAAAAAAATAACAAAGCAGTAGCAGCATGGTCCCAAAGAAGAGATGAGAGGAAGAACCTCCCTCTATTCCTTTGCAAAGGTGGAGAGGGGCCGGAAGAATCCACAAATGAGAAACATTACATATATTTTCAGATCTTTTTAATGTATGGATTAGGTTTGACTGATTTCTTTTTTCCTTTAAAAAAATTCTTTGTACAGGAACCTGGGGGAAAATTTTTTACAGTAAGTTTCTCTAATAAAAGCCTCATTTCTCAAATATACAGGGAACTGAGCCAAATTTATAAAAAAAAATGAACCATTTCCCAATTGATAAATAGTCAAAGGCGAGAAACAGGCAGTTTTCAGAAGAAGGAATCAAAGCTATCAATAGTCACATGAAAAAATGTTCTAAACTACTATTGATTAGAGAAATTCAAATTAAAACAACTCTGAGGTACCACTTCATGCCTATCAGGTTCTGCACTTTGAAAACATAATAAATTTTTACTGATATCTGTTGTTTTTACATAGGCTAGATTGTAGGAACCCGAGAGAAAAGGAAAATGATAAATGGGGAGGGGATGTGAAAAAAAATAGGATACTAATGCCCTATCGGTGGAGTTATGAACTGATCCAACCATCCTGGAAAATAGCTTGGAACTATGCCCAAAGGGCTATAAAACTGCATACCCTTTGATCCAACAATACCACTACTAGGTCTATATCTCAAGGAGACTAAAAAAATGGAAAAGAACCTATATGTACAAAAATATTGATAACAGTTATTTTTCTGGTGGCAAAAAAATGGGGAATAGCTAAACAAGTTGTGGCATATGATTGTAATGGAGTACTATTATAAGAACTTACAAGCAGGATGGTTTCAGAAAAATCTGGGAAGACTTATATAAACTGATGAAAAATGAAGGGAACAGAACCAGTACAGTATAAACAATAATACCAACATTGTACGATGATCAGTTGTGAATGACTTAACTATTCTCAGCAATACAAAGATCCAAGACAATTCTGAAGGACCTTGCACAGAAAATGCTATCCACCTCCAGAGGGAAAACTAATGAACTCTGAGGGCAGATTGAAGCATACTTTTTAACTTTATTTGTGTGCATTTGTGTTTTTTCTTTTGCAACATGGATATTATGGAAATATGTTTTGCATGACTTCACATGTATAATCCATACCATATTATTTGCCTTTTCAAGAGGTAGGGGAGGAGTAAGAGGGAGGGAGGACATTTGGAATTCAATTTTTTAAAAAATGAATGTTAAAAAATATACATGTGCATTGGAAAATAATGAAATAAAATATATATTTTTTAAATTTTTTAAAATTCTGTTATTTTGGATGGATCTCTGGGAGGGGGAAGAGAAGGAATCTGGGGGAAATCTAGGGTATGTAAAAACAACAGATATCAACAAAAATTTATTACATCTTCAAAGTACTGGCTAAGATTCTGGGAAAGCACTCAGGAGCCAATACTCAACTGGAGCAAAGGGTCAGGAGCTCACCCTTGATACCTGCTGATAAACATTGATGTGGGGTGTGAACATTCCACTACCCCACATGCAACATAGACTATTTGGTCTTCAAGGAGGTTCTTGGAACTTTGATCCAGGAGCTACACTATTCTAGCCACCTGTTTGACTGACTGGACACAAGGCTTAAACAAAATGTGTGGTCAAACAATCCTAGCCAATTTAGTGAGAAGGTAAAATCTAAGCTCTTAGTCCCAGACAGACTCTCATGATGGGTTCATTCAAGATAACAGGCTGAGGCAGTCATAAACAGGGATCCAGGCCAGATACCTGGGCAAGGCCAGCTGAGAACTGTCAGTGGTCTTATAAGAAGGAGTTCTGGCTTTACCCACAGTCAGCATAAATGGTCTCCTTCATGGTATATGATTTGAGGAAAAGAGGAAAAGACCCCCCTTTGCCCTAAAAAGCTCTCTGATGGAATTCTGTTATTAGTTGTTTATTCTTTTGTATAAGGAAACTACTTTTAAATGTTCAAATCTCCTTAGAAACACTGAGCTGAACATTCAGTTTATTGTCAATTAGTTAAATCAAGTGATTTCATTTTACCAATTGAGATATGCTCCTCTGAAGGAATGGGAATTTCAATAGGATTGGAGGAGAGGAGAATATAAAATAATTTTATAACAGAAGGTATGCCTTGTTGAGTTATCCAAGTGGAAGATTTGGAACAGCCAGTAAGCAACCTAAGGGTCACTGAACACTAAAAGGGGCAGGAAGAAAAAGGGTTCAGGAAGTAGCAAAAGATGCAGAAAGTAACCTGGGGTGGGGGGAGCTCTCTCTAGCCTTTACAGACATACTTTCCCCGTTTTGCAATTTTTCCTAGAAGCAATGCCATGAGTGACTATGGAGCGGCCCTTTTCTTATTGTTGGTAAATGGAACCTCACCAATGTGTCAAGACTAGTTGTGCCTGAAACTCCTAAACCCTTGATGTGGATAGGAGAAGCTAAATCTATCATGGAAGTGGAAATGAGTAGCACTGGCGATGAGCCGGTAGAACAGACCTATAGATTCTTCTTGGGAGACAAAATGGTGTCTGGCTACGTGTCATTGGCAGACCCAGATTGACAGGGGATAAGAATAAGGCTGGTCATCCCAGGAAACTGAAATGTCCATTTACATTTGGGTGATGCATATCTTAGGTTAAGATCACCGTGCTCTGAATCTCTGTTGGGCCTCTAGGTGGTGAAACGGAGTAGCCTATGGGACTTAGGAATCAGGAAGATTTGGATTCAAATTCTGCCTCAGATTCTTACTAACTGTATGACCCTAGACAAGTCACTTAACCTCTCTCAGCCTCAATTTTCTCATCTGTAAAATGGACATAATAATAACTTATGCCTCACAGGGCTGCTATAAAGATCCAATGAGATAGTATATAAGGAACTTTGATGACCTTAAAGTACTATATAAAGCTAGCTATAATATTTATCATTATTATTATTAAAATCTTTTTAAAAATGCCACCTTTGTCTCAAATGTATTTAAGTTAAAGGGGTGGTAGAGACACAGAAAAGGCCACCTCCTAACCCCAACCTACATATCTTTGAAACGTTGGCCGGTAAAGATCAAGAAAAATCCTTTAAAAAAAAAGAGGATGATTTCAGGCAGGCCTGAGCCTAGGACAGACAAGAGGTAGCGAATGCCCCTCCTGACTATGGTCTATTTCCTCTCAGCAACATACCTTATGAATCAACTCTAAATGCCCCAAGCTGTATTAATCAAGAAAGGGAAGGGGAGGAGGGAGTCAGGAAGCACACAGGCCTGGTAGCTCCCAATACAAAAGTCAACCTCCTAATTTTCAGGCTTCAAAAGACAAATGCTCTAATTACAAGTCAGTGTCTCCAATTTTTTTTTTCAAATTAGCAGGCTGTATATTTTTGATTATTTTTCCACCCCCCTCTCCCCAACTTTCCTTCAGTACTTATATTTGGCACTGCACAATACTGAACATCCTTTAACAATTCATGGCTGGTATTTGCAAAAGCAAGCTGTAAAGAAATAATAGCAGGGGAAGAAAAAAGCCATGATTTCTAATTACTGTTTGTTGCCTAAGATTCATGCTTGCTTTCCCTAGAGGAAAAAAAATCCTAAATTAGCCTGAAGACAAATGGAGTTTTTTGTTGTTTTTTTTAATCACCACTCCTAGGTTTGTATAGAGAGCTAACTAATACACTGTAACCTCACCATGACTCTAAATTCAGCATGAGGCCTTTCCTCTTTGGACCCCACTCCAGAGTTTGGTTGGTTACTAAATTAACCAAAGAACTTCATTATAGAGAAAATTCCATGAACATGCAGGGGCAGGGAGGTGAAGACCAGGCTAGATTCAATCAAATAAGTCGATGATGAACTTGATGAGTTCGCCATCTTAAGAATGGCTGTGATTCAGAGGCATCAGAGGGGCGCCCCCCTGAGCAATGTGAGCTTGGCCAGTGGCACTTTTCTGATAGGATACAGGGAGCATCTGATGATTGGCTGATTGAGGGTCAGGTGGATGGACTCCAAAGGTCCATGACCTGAAATCTCATCGAGCTGAATCTCATGAGGATGGCTCATACTAGTCCATCCCCCACTCTGCTGCCAGGTCCCTGTCACCTATCTCCTCAACTCCAGTGGCATCTTACTACCTCAAAGATCAAATGTAAAATCCTCCATTGGACAGTTAAAGCTTTTTATTCTCATCTTCTCATACTTTACTCCCTTCCAAGCACTTACAATCCAGTACCACCTGCCTTCTTGCTGTTTCTCATGCATGATACACCAACCCGCAGACTCCTGCTTTTCACCGACTATGCCCCACGCCTAAAATGCTTTCCCTCCTCATCTCCACATTTGAGCTCCCGTGGCTCCCTTTAAGATTCAGTTTAAATACCTATGGGTGTCTTCTACCGGATCATCTCCAACTCCACTCTTCGCCAAGGCAGGTCATTTATGAAGTACCTACTATGTGCTTGCACTGTGCAAACTACTAGAGATACAAAGAAAAGCCAAAAAAAGCCTCTTCTCCCTCTAGGCCCTGGAAGGGTTGAGGGCATGGCCTGTGTTTGTATCAAATAAGAAGAGCCAATAGAAACAAGGGGCAGGATGGTCATTGCTATGGGGAGAAAACACTCCCCACCTCCATGTTGCACCTTGGGGCAAAGCCCCACTTCCCTTGTGCTAATTACACTTCTGATGGACTCAAAAAGAGTCCCTGGTCATAGTGAGGCTGGTCATAACTATGCTAGGACATTTTGGAACACCCAAAGCCCTGCTGGAAGCCTATCCCTCCCTTTTCCTAAAATAGTTGTGCGTTTGGGTGGCCCATTAATACAGCCTTCCTGCCTATACACTAGGATAAGGTTTTACTCTATGTTCTTCCTCTCAAGGCAGCCCAATTTCTTTGGATGCTGTGGATCAATCAATCAGTAAACATTTAGTAAGCACCCACTATGTGCTGGTTACTGGGCTAAACCAGGAGAAATCAGAAGAGTGTGAAGACCTCATTCCAGGGCCTGGTCAAGCTGAGGGCCAGATGGATTTCATTTCTCTCATCATCTCTCCACTGCTTCTGTAACTCCTGCTGCTACTTCGAGGAGGGGGAGGGGCTGCCTCCTATTCTGGCTTATTTGCTGCATTTGAGGGAGTCCTCCATGATCCATGATGAAACCTTGGTAGGGGCTGTGAAGATTCTTGACCATACCATCAGCACCCTAATATGCCAATATATGTATGCTAAATAGTTTGGCTTCAAGTAGGATCCTGGAATTTTGATCCAGAAAGAGTATTCCTTCTTTTATCTTGCTGGTGTAGTTTAAGCAAATGTCCCAAAGGAAGGAGCTCTACCACTGATCAAGCAACTTGCTTCAGTTTCCTCATTTGTAAAGGGAGGGGATGATACTGGAGGAGTCCATGAATCCTCCCCTTGGTCCCCTCCAGCTCTCACCTGCCTTTTTAATCTGATTTTCTAGTATTCTCCCTCACATACTCTGTGCTTCAGTCAAGCTGCCATTTCCCTCTGTTTGACTTTCTATCTTCATGCCCTTTGCCCAGCGGCCTCCCATAGCTGGAATGCTCCCCTTCCTCCTCTCTGCTTCTTGGAATCCCCAGAATCCTTCGAGACTAAACTCAGGCGCCATCTCCTAAACAAGGTCTTCTCTGATCCCTTCTTTTCTTAATGTTCTCTCCCTCTTAAAATTACTTAGGATTATTTATTTAGGATTATGTGTCTCCCCCACTACAAAATGTAAACTGTCTGAGGGCAGAAGGGCGGAGGAAAAGAGTTGGGAGAGGATAAAAGAAAGGAGTAAAAGGAGAAATGAATAGAGAAAGAAAGAGAGAGACAAAGAGAGAGAGAGGGAAAGTAATAAGTGACGGAATGAAAAAAGCATTTATTCATTACTAATAAGTACTTGCAAAGTGCTAAACACTAGGGATACAGAGACATTTTCAGCCCTCAAGCATCTCACATGTTAATGGAGGAAATAAGTCCTATAGGTTAGTGGTGTCCAGGGAGAAGCTTTTTGGTCCTGAAAGTTACTGGCTGAGTGGAACCATAGGGGAGTAGACTGATACACCCCATCAAGATACAATTGCCCAGCTGATTTGATCACAGATCATGGTCCCAAAACTGGAAGAAGAGGGGAAAGGGAAAGAAGTGGAGAGAACCTGCATTCTCTGGGGGCCAAACTAGCCATCTGGAGTGTTTTTCTGATCTTCAGCTATAGATGTAGCCAGCCAGTGCCTAAATAGGTACCTTTCTCCCTGCTTAATCATTCACTAAAGTGAACTGTGGGGAAAAAAATTGCCTGCTCTCCTCTCTAATTCCAGGTGAGAAAAAAAAAGAAACAAAGCCTAAATAGACCATAAAGCTGTTTCCCTTCAGGTCTAAGACCTTAGCACCTTTATCTCCCTTTAATTGGATAACTTAATTACAGAATCACCAAATGTTGGAAAGAGAAAGAACCTTAGAAATCTGCTCAACTATTTTGAGACCCCAGGAAGATTAAATGATTTGGGCAAAGTAGCCCCTTAGAAATTGGTGGTGGTGGTGTGTGCTTTCTTTTCCTCTACTTGTCCTTTTAACACACTACCACTAGCTAGAGCTTGGTGGCGGGTGTGGTATTTAATGGTAAAGTGGCCTCTTCCACCAGGTTTCCAGGTTCTGAGACCCCATTATTTCTAGCATGACCTCTCTACCCAGACTAAACTTCTCTTTTATTCTGCCCCAGAAGCCCTTCTTTCCACTGGCATAGCCTGTCCACTCATCCTAGGACTTATGGGCATTGAACATCCTTCTTGCATTCCAAATACAGGATCTGGATCCTGAAGGTTCAGAGATTCCAAGAGGTAGAACTGGGAGGGACCTCAGAGACCATCCAGTTAAGGGGTGAGGAACCTGCAGCCTCAAGGCCCCATGTGGCCCTCTAGGTCCTCAAGTGTGGCCCTTTGACTCTAGATTCACTTGAGGACCTAGAGGGCCACATGGGGCCTTGAGGCCGCAGGTTCCTCACCCCTGGACGAGTCCAACCTCTTCATTTTACAGAGAAGGAAACTGAGAGCCAGAAAGTTAATTACCCAAGGTCATACTACAGGTAGTAGAAGAAAGATTTTAGCCCAGGTCCTCTGACTCTTAAACTAGTGATATTTTCACTGCACCACTGCTTGTTGTCAAAATAATGACAAATAAAAAATTGCATGTATACAGCAACGTCAATACGTACCAAGGCCAATTACAAATATATTCTCCCATTTGCTCCAATAGTCACAAGGGGGACAACCCACCACAATCCATGGCAGCTCTTGGAAAAAATTGAAAAGCCTCTGCAAAGGTAAAAAATTATTAATACCATAAAATTTAAGAGCTCTGTGCCCCGGTTAATCCCAAATCCCTTTAAAGGTAAATAACCAACAGTGTCTATTTTCTCCTATGTGAAACAGGGTTAATGACCTTGAACTTCTGACCTCACAAGCCTGCAGTCTTACAAACCATAAGATGTTACAAAAATGTGAGCTATTATTACCAAAATGGAGAGAAATGATCCCAGCATTGGAGCAGGGGACTGCTGCATTGAAAAGCTCTCAGTGACCAGGGGTCAGCATGAGGCCAGTGGGGTAGGAGGACAACAGCTGCTACAGACAAAGCTAGCTTCATTCATTACACACACACACACACACACACACACACACACACATACAGGCACACGCAAGCCAAGAGACACAGGAAAAGAGACTCCTAGATTTCTTTGATTTTGAACGTGGTGTGTGTGTGTGTGTGTGTGTGTGTGTGTGTGTGTGTGTGTGTGTGAGAGAGAGAGAGAGAGCTCGTGCGCACGCGACCCAGATACATTAAAGACCTTTTGGAAAATGGACTGCCCAGGAATGATAAGGAGAGGTGAGCAGCTCAGTAAGGAAGAAGTCTGTGCCAGCAGAAGTTCCTCTCCCAGGTTAGAATCCCTCTGGCTGGTGAGTCCAGAAGTCGTAAGAGCAGCTGCTGAAACAGCAATTTGGGTCATTAGTTCATAGGTGCTGTGGGACTCCACCATGGCTCGGAGGTTGTGGAGGAGATATTGGGTTGGTCCTGTGGTGAGCCAGGAAGAGTAATTCTGCTTGTTTCTCAAGAAACTACTTAGTGATGAGAGAATTAACCATTGCAGGGACTCAGCCTTCTACTTAGTGAATTTCTCTTTCCCTAGTACTAAATGGTTCCCCATGGAGCTGCTTCCACATTCAGGGGGTGAACAGTAGCCCTTCGAGAGCAGGTGAACCTCATCTTATTAGACAGGTAAGGACTTGAAATATACATACATATGTGTATATATACATACATATATGTGTGTATACATATATACACATACATACATATATAGATGCATATATACATATGTATATGTATGTATGTATGTATGTATGAGAACTTCTTTTCTCACCAACTTTCATCAAAAAATTGGTGCTAAGTTCACCTGGGAATACTTTTAATTCCAAGATGTCAGCAAATCACCTCAAGTCCTTTATTTATAGTTACATATTTAATTGAAAAAATATAATTTTCTGCTAAAATGTTAATAGAATTTAAAATGAGTTATACCATTTGATTATTTAAAAAAGAGATAAAGGTCAGTATTTCCATACTAAACAGCCATAGGGTGAGGCCCGAGAGTGTTTTTAAATACATCAAATAAAGCACATAGAATTACATAGGAATAATTCTATTGAAGTACAGTCATCAAAATTTTTTTCAAATACAAATTTGTGTACTCCAAATTAAGAATCTCTGTTTCATTCAAGTTTTGCTCCTGTCTCCCCTAAGAGTTGCTCATGTAGGAGATGTTTAACAGATGTTTGTTGAATGAATGAATTTATATATCAATTTGCCATTTATAAAGTCCTACTCCTTGAAACAAACCTGCAAGAAGTAAGTAGTACAAGAATTGTTATTTCTGTTTTAAAGATAAGGAAACAGAGATTCAGATAGATGAAGTGATTTTTTTTTCCTCTTTAAATGTTAATTCAATTCTCTTTTCTTGTTTTACATAGCTGTCACTTTCCAGTGACACCCTCTACAGTAACAGACTGGAGCTGCAAAGATAGCTGGAGACACAGTAGATTGAGTATTGAGCCTGGAGTCAGGAACACCTGAGTTCAAATCCAGCCAGACACTTTCTAGCTATGTGACTGGGCAAGTCACTTAACCTCTTTATGCCTCAGTTTCCTCCAATGTAAAATGGAGACAATAGGACTTTGCTCCCAGGGTCATTGTGAGCATCTAATGAGATAATATTTGTAAGGAATTTAGCACAGGGCCTGGGCAGCTAGGTGGTACAGTGTACAGAGTGCCCAGCCTGGTGTCAGAAAGCCAGGAAGACTTGAGTTCCCTGAAGTCACAGTTTCAGTGCTGTTTTCTTTTATATTATTATGGTCATCATGAAAATTTTCCCCCAGGTTCTGTTTCCTCACTGTGTACCAGTTTATACAAATTTAAGTTACTTTTCAAAAATTATATAATTATCATATATTACTCCCCTCCATTCATTCACTAGTCCAGCAGAACTTTCTTCTTCTTGTTCCTCACACACAAGACTCCATCTCTATGTCTTCCATGGCAATACCCAATGCATGGAATGCATTCCTTTCTCACATCTGCCCTTAGAATTCCCAGTTTCCTTCAAGACTCATCTCAAATTCTACTTTTCTATATAAGGCAGAAAAATCCTCACAAGGGCTAGTGCTACCACCACCCTCCCCTTGATATAGTCTTGCATATGTTTGTATATAATACGTGTGTGTGTGTGTGTGTGTGTGTGTGTGTTGTTAGAATGTAAGTTCCATTAGAATCTAAGCTCTCTGAGGGCAGGGAATGTTTCCTTTTTGTCTTTATCCCCAATACCTAGTACAGTGCCTGACAAATAATAAGGGCATAACAAATGCTAATGAAGTGATGGATTAGTGTCAGATCTGGGTCTCTAACTCAGGTCTTTCAATTCATGTCTCAGGTATCTATGTATTCTTCATTTATTTTCTGCTCTGCCCCCATCTCTGAAATCCTCCAGATGACACAATTTGTCCATTGCTTGGTCCACAGCAATGAACTGGTCTGTCATCTGTTGTAAATGTTTTTACATTGACGCGGTAAACAGGACAGAGACACAGGTCTAATGAGTTCATGTTCTACCCCAAGTGACAAACATCTAAAATCTCAAATGAATTCAATCAGAGAACCTCCACCACCATCCCAGTCATGTGTCACATAACTTGCGCCTTGAGTATTTCTAGGTGACTTGCCCAATATCAGACCACTAATAAATGGCAAAGATGATACTAGGACTCAAGTATCCCAGAATCACTTTGCTTCTCAGTGCCCTGAGCAATTCTTTAAAACAATAAACTACAGAGAAGGTATCAATCTATGCTGGTAGAGGGGATTTCCTTACCTTGCTGTTCCCTATACAAATGAAATCACAGATTCAATCCTATTCCTATCTCATTTGATAATTCATTGCCCCTTTCTCTACCCCTTGATCTTCTTGTAATATATAATTACGGGGGCCAAACTGCTTTACATTAAAACAAACAAAACCATCAACATCCCATTTTTCCACTGTTCAGATGGCACCTGTGTGTGTCTGTGCACTTGTGTGTGAACACGAATGTGTGGGGAATGCCAACATGGCAGCCGTGTCACCACTGGTGATTAGGAGAAGTAGAAAAATTACCAGTGACACAAATTACTAATTACCTTATTATACAGTGAGAAGAATGAGAAGCTTGAAGTTGTCTCAGCAAATTCTATTTTTAAGCAAATAATTGTTGGGTTTCCAATGCTCTAAATTAAGTAATTCTCCTCAAGACCTTCCTTAAGTCACTCTCTTTGCTCCCTGGTAGCTGGCAAAGAATTGAAGCTAGTGATCAAATAGGCTTCTTATTTTGGTTCCTAAAATAATAACAATCATGAAGCATCCTGACTATCCTCAGTAGGAGTAGTATTTTAGGTTCAATTTTATTCTATTCAACAAGCATTTATTAAGTTCCTACTACATGCAAGGTAGGGCAGCTAGGTGATGCCAGTGGATAGAGCACTGGCCCTGGAGTCAAGAATCTAAAGTTCAAATCCAGCCTCAGGCAGCCTTCCCAGCTGTGTAACCCTGGGCAAGTCACTTAATCCTGTTTGCCTCAGTTTCCTCACCTGTAAAATTAGCTGGAAAAGGAAATGGCAAACCACTCCAGTATCTTTGCTAAGAAAACCCCAAATGGGGTCATGGAGAGTCAGGTACAACTGAAAAACAGCAACTCAACAACATGTTGCTAGTAAGGGGCAGTAATGGTATGAGAACCCAGGCACCATAACTCCCAGTCCGGTGGCCTTTCCCCCATTTCACACTGCCTTTCTACGATGGAGCTAGCTGTGTTGTTGAGCACTAAATAAAGACCAAGGTTCTCACCCCAGCAGAGCAGCTATAGAATCAATTGCTACGGGACACAAAGTTTCTGCTTTTCAACTAAACCCTTTTCTACCTTCAAAATCAACCCTAGGTTGCTTTTCCAGCTTGAAACTGGAAGGGGAGCATCCAGATTGCTGAAACACATGGAGTCAAAGGCCTTCTGTGACTCCATCATGAAGTCAAAGGGCAGGAAGGATAAGGTGCTGGTACGTATGAGAACAAATATGAATTGCAGATTTTCAAAGTTGGAAGGGAAAGGACTTCATGGGTTACTTATTCCCAAGGAGTTAAATATGAAGTCCACTCCCAAATAGGGCTAGAACCAGATTAAAATGTAATTTGGAATAAAAATAAAATAGAACATAGATAACATACTATGTGGTTTTCTAAGTCAATATGTGACCTTAGGGATCCTTATATACAGTTTGGTGGCCACCATTTCTATGTTTGTTTGACACCAATGATTTAGTCCTGACCTGAACAAAAGTCACCACTATAAAATCCCCAATGCATCATCATCCTACTTTACTTAAAATGGTATGATACTCTTCCAGATAAGCTTGAATATTTAAAAGATGTCTTTGTGCCTTAGCCAAGGTCAAACCTTGGCCAGTTGGGCAAATATTTAGTCAGGAAACTGATAAAATTGATGCCAACTTAAATGAACCTTTATCTTCCTTTGGGATGTTTGGGGAGAAAGGGAGGAAGAAGTAGGGGCAGTGTCCATTCCACAGTGCTTTTTGTTGTGATATCTAAGACATAGACCTTGTGGAAGGCCCTAGAATGCATAAGGTTATTTACTATGGAGGCTTTACAGGAGGAAGGATAAATGACTTGGGATTAGAAGGCATGGGCTGGATTACCACCTGCACTATTGAAAGGTATACTTATATTGATGAGCTCACAGATCCACTAAAGTATTAATAACAAATAATACTATTTGTAAAATGTTTTCAAAGTGCTTTCCTCCCAAGCTGCAAAACAATATACCAGGATGCTATGAAGGTAAGCCTCCTGAAATCTGGAACTGAAAATCTTATAAAAGTGAATGTTGAAATCTTTACATGTAACTAGAAAAAATAAAATATTATTAAGTGGGAAAAAATAAAGTAAGCCTCCTGGGTAGCACACAGTTGGGGATTTGGTTCAAAATAACCTTTGATATAGGCTGATGCAAATTAGAAGAATTTTGGAAACTTTTTTCAGGGTTGCTGTAAATAACCTTTTTTGAGATTGTACACCATTCTGGGCTCTATAAAGATCACAATATTCCTCAGAATGTCATCTCTGTCAGAGAACAGTCTAATTGTGACAAGATGGGAGATGAGGAAAGAGATACATCCCGCCCAGTCAGACAAGGGAGATTAAGAGAGAGTTTACAAGCTGAAATATGCTGGGCAAATCACTTAATCTCTGTCTGCCTTAGTTTCCTCAACTATAAAATTTTCTGCCAGTCTTTCTCTGATTTCTCCCAGTGGCTTCACTTCCCAAAAGAGAGAGCCAGCTTCAGGTTTAGATGCATACCCTCCCCTACAGCACCCCACTCTACCTCCTACCCACAGACACACAAACACACCAACACACCAGTTAGAAGAATTTACAAAGTAGATAAATTGGGGCAATGAGGAACAAATAAAACAAAAAAAAAACTCCAGTCCAATATGACAAACTGTATTAAGCACTTACTACGTTCTCAGAGCTAGAGAAGATATGGTCCATCGTCTCATTGAATTTTCATGGGGGGAGTGGGAGAGTAAAGTAGTAACACTGATGACCATAATATAGATGCCACACATACTCAAGAATTATAAAAAAAGAATAAGGCCTGGAAAAAAACCATCAGTACCAAGACATCAGGGGAACTTTTCTGAAGTGCTTTTTTTTTTCAAGAGCTTTTATTTAGGCTTTTAAGGAAGTGTTAGGGTTGGTGCCTACTTTATGCAAGCATTATGGATAGCACAATCCAAGCTGTAGAGGCATCTAGGGGGTAAAGTGGAAAGAATGCTGCACCTAGAATCAGGAAGGTCTAAGTTCTTAGGAACTGATTACTTAATCTCTGTTTTTCTCACTTTACTCATCTGTAAAATTGGCATGATAACAGCAATTACCTCCTAGGGTTGTGAGGACCAAATGGGATAATATTTGTAAAGCACTTAATACAGTGCCTGGCACACAGTAGGCAATTAATAAATGCTTGTTTCCTTCCTCCTTCCCTTTCCTCTGTCAAGAAGCTTAAAATCTAATAAATAGGAGAATAGATGAGCAAAAACTGAGATATAAGGGAGAATGAAATAAAGAATAGTGCAGATAATTTTCAAAGAGAAATTTGAGGACAGAGAAAAAATCGACTTCCTTTGGGGAAGGCACAATTCAGCACCTAATTATATATTTCCTTGCATTATTTTTTGTAGTGTTGCTTGGGCTAATCTTGCACCCCAATTAAACTAACAACAGTAATAATAGCTAATATTTATATAGTGCTTTAATTTTTGCAATTTTTATATTTTACGTATATTATCTTGTTGGAGCTTTACAACAACCCTGGAAGTTAAGTGCTATGATTAGCCTCATTTTGCAGGGGAAGAAACTGAGGCTGAAATCTGGTTAATAAGTTGCCTAAGGTCACTTAGCTAATAAGTATCTGAAGTAGGATTTGAACTCAGGTCTTCCTAATCCAGAACTCTATCCACTGTACATAGGGACCACTTCTTCCGCTAGTTTTGTATCCTTCCCAGCATAGAATCACGAATCAGAACATTAAGAACAGCAAGGGACCCTGAAAATCACCTCATTCAATTCCCTCATTTTACGGATTAGGAAGCTTGAAACTTAGAGAGGCAAAGGTACTTGTCTAAGGTTATACAGATAGTCAATAAGAGAGCCAGAATTTGAATCTAGAACTTCTGATGCCAAATGTAGTTCTCCTTCTACTACAACAAAGAGCTTTCTATTCCAACCATCCCATTTTAAAGATGAGGAAACTAAGATCCAAAGCGGTAAACAACTGGCCCAAGGTGGTACAGGTAATGAGTGGCAGGGCCAAAACTCATACTGTCTCCTCCAATGTTTGACAATGAAATGGCCCTTCTCTTTTCCAAGGCCAAGACTTCTCCATGTGCTCTTGATTTCATCTTCTCCTGTCTTCTCCAATAGATTACAGCCTCATTCGTTGACCCCTACCTTCACCCTTGACCTCTACTCTTCAGCCTCTCCCTATCTACTGATTCTTCCTCTACTGTCTTTAAACATGCTAGGTCTCCCCCATCTTTAAAAACTTTCAATAGCTCCTGTCATTTCTTCAAGAGATCCTCCATCCTCTATTTCTCAGGCAGATGCTGAGAAAAAACACTTTCAATAGTAGCCGCCTTCAATTCTTCTCTCACTCACTCTTCTACCTTCTGCAGTCTGGTTTCTGGCCTCCCCATTCAACTGAATCTTCAAAATTACCAACGATCTCTTAATGATCCAGTTGTATGGTCTTTTTTTCAGCTCTAACTATTCTCAACCTACCTACCACATTATACTGTTGACCACCCTCTCCTCCTGGAAATTCCCTCCTCTCTGATTCCTCCTCTCACTTGACCACTTCTCAGTCTCGTTTACTTGCTCACTATTCCGATCATTCCCTTGAATCTTGCTCAAGACTCTGCCCTAGGCTCCCTCCTCTTCTCTCTCCATACTCTCTCAGTGATCTCGTCAGCTCCCATGGATTTAATTATCATGTCTATAACAATGATTCCCATTTCCATAACCAGCCCCCTTTTCTTTCCTAGACTTCAATCCCACATTACAAATTGTTTAGTGTGCTGCTAGATGGTCAGGTGGCTAGATCCCAGAGCCTGGAGTCAGGAAGACGCAAGTTCGAATCTAGCCTCATGCGTTTACTAGATCTGTGACTTTGGGCAAGTCATTTAACCTGTCTGCCTCAGTTTCCTCAACTGCAAAAATGGGGGCCAAAATAGCAGCTACCTCGCAGAATTGTTGTGAAAATCAAATGAAAATATTTGTAAAGCACAAAGCCTTGCACATAGTAGGTTTGTTTGGTTTTTTTTAAGTGCTTGTTCCATTCTCTATAGGATTCCAAACCGGATGTCCCAGTGATCTCAAACCAAAGGTGTGCTAAAATCAGTGCTAATGGGAGAGCCAATTGTTCGATTTTCAGTTGGAGAATTTACACATCAGAAATCATTATGTGCTGCAAATCAAGGCTTGATTGTTTTGTTGATTTCCTAGATTTCAGGAAGTGGTGATAATATTGATTAAACTTTAAAGTACATTGCATACTTTTCCTGAGAGCCAAGTTGTTAAACATTTGCCAGCACATTCCTGTATAGCTCTATAAATATTCCTTAAGTTCACCCAGAACTTGACAGAAGGCTCAGGAAATGAAGTCATCACCAGACTGGAGGTCTTCCTGCTGAAGAGGAAGAAGAGGGAAAGAAGGAGGAAGAAGAAGAGGAGGAAAAGGAAGACAAGGAGGAGGAGGAGGAAGAAGAAGAGGAAGAAAGAGGAGAAGGAGAAGAAGGAGAAGGAGGATGAGAAGGAAGAGAAGGAGGAGGAGAAGGAGAAGAAGTATTTACTAGTACTTTAATGTTTACAAAGTCATATGCATCATTACCTCAGTTGAACCTCCTCTCAAATTCAACATAGTCAAATGAAACTCATCTTCTCTTGAGACTTAGACATCCCCAAATTTCCCTATCTCTGTCAAAGGTGCCACTCTTTTTCCATTCTCAGAATCTTGGCATCATCCTTAACTTTAACTCACTACTTCCTACCACCCCACACAGCCAATCAGCTACCAAATCTTGCCATTTCCTCTCCATCTCTTTTGTCTGGCTCCTTCTCTCTACTTACGTTTTTGTTGTTCAGTCATTTTTCAGTGATGTCTGACTCTTCATGACCCCATTTGGGGTTTTCTTGGGAAAGATACTAGAGTGGTTTACCATTTTCTTCTCCAGCTCATTTTACAGATAAGGAAACTGAGGCAAACAGGGTTAAGTGACTTGCTCAGGGACACACAGCTAGTAAGTGTCTTAGATTTGAACTCAGGAAGAGGAGTCTTCCTGACTCCAGGCCCAGCACTGCATCCACCATTGCATCACCAAGCTGCCCTCTACTCACACAGCTATTACTTAAATTCAGGCCCTTATCACCTCTCACCTAGATTAGTGCAACAGCCTCCAAATTGGTCTCAGTCAATAAGCATTTTTGGGGGGGAGGCAACTGAGGTTAAGCATCTGAGGTCAAATTTGAATTCAGGTCCTTCTGATCCATAAGCATTCATTAAGCAATTCCTATGTGCGAGGCACTAGGCTAAGCACTGGGAATACAAAAAGGGATAAGGGGGAGGGAAGTCTTTGCCTTCAAAGAGCTCACAGTCTAATGTGGGAGACAACAGGCAAACAAATATGCACCAATAAGCCATATACAGGATAAATAAGAAATAATTAAGAGAAGGAAGATACTAGAATTAAGAGGGATTGAGAAAGAGGATTTTAGCTGAGACTTAAAGGAAGCCAGAGAAAGCAGTAGGTAGAGATGAGGAGAAAGCATTCCAGGCATGAAGGGCAGCCAGAGAAAATGCCCTGAGCCGATAGAGGGTCTTGTCCCTGGAACAACATGGAGGCCAATGTCTCCTGATGGAAGAGAACAAGGCAAGGAGTGAGGCATAAAAAGACTGGAAAGGGAGGACTAAATTGTGAAAGGCTTTCAAAGTAGAACAAAAGGATTTTATATTTGAGCCTGGAGGCGGTTGGGAGCCAAGGGAATTTGTCATGTAGGTGACACAGTGGGCACTTTGGTCTCCCTGTCTTGTGTCTCTCCAAATTCAATTCAACGTCTACGCTGCTGCCAAAGTAATTTTCCTTAAACACAGACAGAGTATCCATGTCCTCCCCTTCTCAAATGCCAGGGGTTTCCTATTACCTCTAGCATTAACTACAAACCCCTGTCTAGATCTTAAAGGCCTTCGGACTCTTGCCCCAACCTCTCTTTCTAGCCTTATTGCTTCCCTTCCTGCAATCTTCAATCCGGACAAATTGGCCTTCTCTGTTTCTCATATATAACATCCTATATAACATACCTTGTCACCATCTCCCGCACCTGGAAGGCATTCCCATCTCACCTCTGCCCAGAGCGTACGGGAACGAGAGAGCCGATTGCCAAAATCAGCGGGAACATCTACACCTTGGTAACGGGCAAACCTTACAAATTAGGGCTCAGTTTATTTTGTTCTGTTAATTTCTAACAACTCAGACTAAACTTAAAAATGTGTCCTGGAGATCCAATTATTAAACATTTGCCAGCACACTCCATCTACCTTGTAGCATCTCTTCCTTTAAGATTCAGCTAAAGCATCACCTTCTTATGAAGCCTTTCCTAATTGCTGGTGTCCCTCCCACTCCTGATCCCCAAATACTTTGTGTTTATTCTGGGCATGTGTTTATTCTCGCTGTCTCTTCTACTTTGCCAGTAGGGGTTACTGCATTCGCTGTATCTGCATGCCTAGCCTGGTCGCCGATAAACAGTAAGTGCTTAATAAAGACTTGTTGCTAGATTGATGGTTTACTGATTCAGAGCAGATAAAACACCAGGTTTGGAACAAAAGGCTTGGATTCAATCTCACCTTTGTCACCTATGACCCGTGTGATATAGAGTGAATCACTTAATCTTTCTCTGCTTTGGTTTCCTTAAAATGAGCTTGTTGGATTAGATGACCTCTAAGACCGCTTCCAACTCTAAAATCTACTCATCTACAACTCTTTATCCAGTCTTCTTTCTAAGATTTCACATATCCCTACCTTCCTGAAGGGTCTGGAGGCTCAAGAAGTCAGGGCTCAGGGTGGGGAGTAATTTCCAAATTCATCCTAAATCGGAACATTCTAAGTACCAAGTAATTGTGGATTTATAAAGAATGTCTGAAGCTATAGTGTAAATCAGTAGAGGAAATGATTCAATTAGCAAAATTTTGGCTTATACTTGTGTGTGTATACATATACATTTATACATACACATATACACATCTTCTCACATACATAATCTTTTATAAAATGAGGGGGAGGACAGCACCAGGCCAGTGGGCAGAAGTCACTAAAAAATGGCACCATCTAAGATTTCTTCATTATTTGCACTTTCTGTAGAGACAAAATCAAAACAGTTGCCGTCTTCAGCTTATATTCTATCGTGGGTTGGTAGGGAGATGCGTACAGAGATGGGTAAATACAAAATAATTTCTTAGGGAATAGGACTTCTTTGATTTAGAGCTGGAAGTTAGCTTAGAGGCCAAGTAGTCCAACCTTCTCACTTTACAGAAGAAACAAACAGCCAGGTAAGTACAGTCAGTCTCCTACATTTGTGCATTTAACTTTCGTGATGTCAGATGCTGAAGTGATTTTATTAGTAACCTCATTTTCACTTTTGTGTCGGCAACCATGCACTTTGATGGCTATGCACAGTAGAGAAAAAAATGAGAAGGGCAATGGTTGCAAGTCTGTGGAGTGGCTGGTATCCTACTAAGCCTAATAGACCAGCTGGCTAGAGACATGGAGGCTGCTGATGCCATCACGGATTGCAGCCTCAAGGTTAAATATAAACTTGCCTCTGCTCTGCTCCCGTACTCCAAGATCCTTAAGGATCTCAAATGGCATACCAAGTAGATGTTGCTGGTGGATTGTTTCAAGCTGGTGCATCCTCCACAATCTCCGACACCATCTCTCAGCCATGAGGGACGGAGCATCAGAAGTGATGTCAAGACTTCACCAATCTCAGTGTCTTCTCACAGTCTCAACTGAAGTACCAGCAACCTCTCCATTGGTTTTCAGAGAGTGGTCAAGGCAGAGTTTACAGCAGTCGTAAATAGTATGATACCCTCACATTGTCACATGACAGAGCAGAAGATAAGATTCAGGTTGAAAAATGTTTTAGTTTTAAGAATTTTATTTGTTGTACAGTAGTTATGGTTCTATAGATTTCATGTGTCCTGAAAAGTGAATATTGTCTGAAATCAATGGGTGTTTTTATTGAGATGTTAGCACAAAAAAATCATAGAATTCTAGGGAATTACTAGTGAGAAAAAATGGCTTGCAGGTTATGAATTTTATTTTGTGTATTGCATTTTATGGGTTATTTCGTGGTTACTGTGTTAGGAAAAGTGCATATTATCAGAATTAATGTTTTGTTATAAAGAATTGTATGCAGAAAAGTGTATTTTCCCCAATCTCTAGCAAAAGATTACGGTTTGGGGTGGTTGAAGGAACCTAGCCCCCTATTTCTCATAGCTCCAATTTATCAACATTCTTATACATTTTCTGGGAACATTACCCCTGCAATGGTAAGGATTGACCCTGCCTTTTAAAATAGCTAATAAGTAGAAAGGCTGAGATTTGAACCCTAGCCCTATGACTCACAACAATAACACTGCACCATCTAGAGTCTAAACCTTTCTTAGACGATACTTCTTAAACTAAATACTCAAGAACCTTGGAATGCTAAGAGATGGAAGTGGTAAGGCAATCCATTCCAGGTATGGGGAAGAGGCTGGAAAGGTGAGCTGGACCCAGATTGTGAAGGACTTTACATGCCAAACAGAGGAGCTTGCCCTGGAAACAATAGGCAGCCGCTGAAACTTCTTTAGCAAGAGAGTCACTGTTCCAGCCTATGCTTTAGGAATATGAATTTGTCAACTGTGCAAAAGATAGGGAGTTCCTAACAGCAGAGAGAGTATAGAACTGTTGGAAATGAAAGGGACCTGAGAAATCACGTAGCACAGTGGTTTCCCTGGGGGAAACAAGAGAATTATTGTAAAGAGTCCAAGGCTCAAAAATCCATCTTTTAAAATTTTTAAATGCAAACATATCTTCTATAGACAGAATAAACATGCCTTATACACACACGGCTATTTTCAAATGTATGTAGATAGCATTATAACAATTAAAATAATGTATCTAGCATTTGCAAAGCAGTCTAAGGTTTGCAAATCACTTTCAAATGTCTCATTTTATCCTCACAATAACCCTGGAAGGTCGGAATTATTATCCTAGTTTTACAGATGAGGAAACTGAGGCAGACAGTGGTTAACTGACTTACTCGGGCTCACTCAGCTAGTAAACGTGTGAGTCTGAATTTGAACTCAGGTTTTTCTCTGTGGACTGTGCCACCTAGCTGCAAGTTCATTTTCAAAGCATTGCTAAATTCACAGTAGTCTTTTGTTATCTGTTAAGTTACTAATCCTACAACTAGTATTATGGGAGAGGGGCGAGGTCCCTGAATTTGTTTTTACTGGAAGAGGTCGTTATGCTCAAAAAAGTTGGTAAGGAGAAAACTAAGGCCCACAGAGCTGAAACAATTTCCCAAGGTCACATTTGGAGCCTGAAGAGCTTCCCATCTGGAAACATTTACTCACCGTGTGACACTCTCCCTTAAATCTAGGCTGTAGTTTCCCACATCTGTAACATTGTTGGGGTGGTTAGTGGAGGACTGGGAGGCTGCGGGGCAGAGGGAGGGAGGTGTGAGAAAGAAACTTGGGTTAAGCGATTTCTATGGTCACTAAGAGTCGGGCACATTTGAAATGACTGAACAACAAAAGGTAACGTCCATCTTTAAAGTTGTTAACTCCAAAGCCATCACTCCAGGAAGGGTGTAGAAAAAAGGAATCGGGTTAGACCAAGAAAACTTCTTAAGGGAGGTGAGCTTAGAACCAAATCTTGAAGGAGGTGAGGGCCCTAAAGCACATTTTTTGAGAACTTTGATGCTAATACAGGCCTCAGAAGCTGGGGACCCAAAGGCAGAAGTCCCTGGCAAAGCCCAGAGAACCCCACAAGTAAAACCGACTTGAAAGAAAGTCCAGGCAAGGTCCATTTATCAACCACAGAGAAGGGAAAAGCTCTTAGCTAGGCCAGTGGGGTCCAGGGCAAAATTGGAATTGGATTTCCTCTCTCTCTCTCTCTCTCTCTCTCATGCGCCTCCACTTTGCTCCCCTTTCAAAGAGAAACGTGATTTTTCAACTGTTTTCAAAGACCAGAGAACAGGAGGGGTGGTGAGAGAAGGACTGAGCAACAGCCTGGGCAAGCTGAGCATTCAGAGAACAGGAGATTTGTGATGCAAATGATTTACTGGTGTTCAGCTGGGAGCAGAAGGGATTTCAATATGGTGAGCCAAATCGAATTCATTACCTGACAATTAGCCCTAAATTAATGCAAAACTGTGCTGCCTGAATGTGCTCTAAGAAAGAGGCTTCCTGACAGCCAGAGATACACAGGATCTGAACGGATTCAGAAAGCTCCTCCTCTGAACTACCCCTGCTCTTGGGTCCTTCAGGTACCCTTAGGTTCTACGTTCTTGGTCTGGACCCTTCTCCCTCCTTACTTTCCATCAAGGCTCACCTCAGGTCTCACCTGCTCTATTAAGCCTTCCCTGTTGGCAACAGTTGCTTGTGCCCTTTACCTCCTGAAGTCACCTCTAATTAAACTTATCTGTGTGGTTATTGTGTCCTCCCTGTAGAATGTGAGCTTCCGCAGGGCAGGGACTATCTTGTTTGTATCCACAGTCCCTGACATAGTACCTAATGTAGAGATAGATAGATAGATAAATAGATAGATAGATAGAGTCTGGTTTTTGTTTTTCGGTCCAAGCCCATTACATCAGCATTCGGCATTCTAGGTGTAACAACTAATTCCACCCTCTGCAACTTAGAGTCTTAGAGAGTGGACTGGTACAGACAGAAGTTAAGTGACTTCCTGGTGGTCACACAGATATGTCAAACATGTTGCCTGGCCCAATCCAGAATAAAATGTAATTGGGAAATATTTAATAAACAACAATACACTAAAACAAAGTGTTAATGTGTGGTTTTCTAAGTCAACATGCTGCCACCAAAGATGCTTATCAATGGCTTAGTGGCCTCATTTCTATCTGAGTTTGACCTCAAAGACATAGTATGCACAAAAGGTGAGTGGATCTTGCACCTAGGCCTTCCAAGACTGGCCCAATATGACTGACTTTTCACTCCCTTGCACATATAGGCACAATACATTTCAGCTGAATTGAATTACTTCTTTTGTAACTTAGTTCCAATCTACCTTCCTTCAGGATTCTCACCAAAAAGTCAACCCACTCCAATAAAGCCTGGACTCTATTACCTTCAGCACTTAGACATTAGTACCTAAGGGGTACTAATCTCATAAGGGGTAGTACCTAAGAGATGCATGAACAGATTTCAAAGGGTCCATGAACTTAAATGAGAAAAAAATATATATTTAAATATAATTGGTCTCCCTTCTAATCCTAAATATCTTATCCTACACATTTAAAAATAATATTCTAAGAAGGGGTCCTCAGGCTTCACCAGCCTGCCAAAGGGCCCCCAACACAAAATAATAACAAAGATGATGATGATAATGGTGGAGATTAGCATTTATGTAACACTTCAAGGTTTACAAACTTTATCTCATTTTATCTCATATTTTACTATCCCTTTTTTATTTCATCTCTTTTTATCTTTTTTTATTTTATCCATTTATATTTTGCTTATTTATCAAATTTCCATTTATATTTTGTTTTATTCATTTATGTATTTTTATTTCATCTCATTTTTTATTATCTCATTTTATCCTCACAACCACCTTGGGAAGTCAGTGTTATTGTTATCCCCATTTTACAGAGGAGGAAACAAGCAAATAGAGGTTAAGGGACTTGCCCACAGACAGAAGCTAGCAAGTGTCTGAGTCTGGATTTGACCTTAGGTCTTCCTGACTCCCAGTCAAGTCGGGTACCCTTTGCATCACCTGTCAGTCCAAAAAAAGTGGTTAAGAACCCTCAGCTGTTATTCTGCACTTACTGGCATGTGGCTCAGTGATAGTGTTCAGGCATCTCCTTGCGTGTGTTTGCTCTTCTTGGCTAGAGATTGGAAGCTCCTCCAAAGCAGTTTGCTCTGTGTTCAGTCTCCTCTCCCCTCTCCCTTCCTCCTCCCTGTCAAGCACACACAGAGGAAAACCAGTAGTAGTGCAATCTGCTCAAGCAATAGTCTGGGATCAGTGCTGGCCTGATTTAAGATCCCTGAGAGGATATATAGGCTGTTGTTTTCCAACTCTTTTCAATCCTGCGAATTTGTTGGGACGCATTATGACTCCCTGGGGGACTCTGCTCACACCTCCCAGCACTAACTCTAGGATAAGTACCTAGTGCAGGCCCTGCACAGATGGACCCACTGGTCCTCCCAACCCTTTAGGAGCTTTGGTTCTGACATCAAAGAAGGGGAAACAAACCCCATTCCCAGTAGGACTTGGTTCTGCTTCCTTTCTCTTTCTAAATAAACAAAGTCTGAACCTTTGAGGAATACCTTCTAATTGGTAGGTATTAATTATTATTAATTATCCAATCTTTCGGGCTTATGACAAAGTACAGGTAAGCTCACATTTGGATATCTAATAGAGTTCTTTACATTGAAAATACATGAATGCAATGGAATATTACTATGGTGATATATCAGTGGTAAGAAACTAGATAAAGGGAATCAAGAGAAATCTGGGAAGGCTAATAAGAACTAATATAGACCAAAGGGAGCAGCAATACGCACAATGAGCACAATGATATAAAGGAAAACAGCACTAATGAACATCAGAATTCACATTAAAGTAATGGTCAATTTCAATCCAAAGGACTGAGAATGAAAATGTTGCCCTCCTCTCAATGTAGAGGCAGTGGACGATGGGCACCAAATGCTACATACATAGGCATAGCAAATATTTGCTTTGTTTAACTGTTTTGCTTTGTTACAAGGGTGGGATCCACCCATGAATAAAGACTAAAACAAAACATAATATGCTGATAGTTTCACTAAGGCATTGAATGAAATGTCCTTTCCTATTTTTTTCCACAGTTGAGCCTGACTGATCTGGCCATTCAAAGACAGAGTATATACATATTTGTATATGTATTGTGTATAGTATATGTACATGCATATACAAATGCACGTGTATGCATGCATGTGTGTATCATATATTTCACAAAAATACCACAGAAATGAAGAATGAATTACACAGAATGTTAGAGATCACGTAGCACAACCCCCTTTGGTAACACATAAAGAAACTAAGTCCTAAAGAAGTGAAGAGGTTTACCCAAGGTCGCACAGATGATAGAAGACCCTGAACTAGAACCCAGGACTTTTGACTCCTGGTCTAGTTCCATACATAGCAACGAATCAATCACTCATTGAGGATATATGAAGTACCTACTTACTAGGCTATAGGAATACAAAGACAAAAAGTAAACAGTTCCTGCCCACAAAGGGCTTAACTGCTAATAGACTATATTTACATAGCAGAATTTCTCTTTTCTTTCTCCACTAGGATCGTTCCATCACCTTGACTCTCAGACAAAAATTGGTAAAGAAAAACAAAAAAGCCCCAAATCCACATTCATCCATCCATTCAGCAAACATCTATTAAGTGCACAAGGACTGTGTGTGCAAAGATAGAATGGCATCATCCCTTCTCTCAAGGAGTTTACGTTATGCTGGTGGGAATTATGACATCTACCCAGATGTAATATGTAATACCATTCAGGATTTTGCTTCTTACATACTGGGCACTTCAAAATTTTGTTTTATTTAATTAACAAAAATTTTTTCTCATCCTCCCACTGTAGCCAAACTGGAGTTGGGGTGCAGGGGAACACAAAAAGCAAAACGAAACTCTTGTCGCAAGTACACATGTCAAGCAAAATAAATTCCAAAACTAATTATGTTCAACAAATATATGACTCAGTCTGTACCCCAAGTCCATCACCTCTCTGTCAGGAGGTGATAAATCACATATACCCAGGCACATTGGGTGTTAGATGAGTTTTTTTTAAGTGGTAATTATGCCATCAGATGATCTGAACCCATCATTGGCTTTATTGCGTCCAAAGAGTCTGTCAGTGGCTAGGTTGGACTGGGCGGGACCAGACCAAGTTTGGGGGTGATGCACAGCAGGGGATACAGTGTACAAAAATCAGAAGAGGTAAACTGATTCACCCCACATTTGGCAATGGTCCTAGTATGTAACATGGGCAGCTAGGTGATTCAGTGTGCAGGTCTGCAGTCAGGAAGACCCCTCTCCCTGAGTTCAAATCTGGCCTCAGAAACTTTCTAGCTGTGTGGCCCTGGGCAAGTCATTTAATCCTGTTTGCCTCAGTTTCCTCATCTGTAAAATGAGTTGGTGAAGGAAATGGCACTCTAGTATTTCTGCCAAGAAAATCCCAAAAGGGGTCACAAAGAGTCAGATGTGACTGAAATAACTCTACAACAACAACAAAATGTAACATGACACTCCTTTCAGGTAGAAAGAGGCATAAGAATTGGGAAATACCTGTCACCTCTAAACTAAACTGAACACTCAGTCCATAGTGTTTTTGCCCCCTTACTAAGCTACTTCAACCATGCTATAAGAAAGGAGGTACACATTCATAACCTAATAATAATAGCTGGCATTTTTAGGCACTTTGAGGTTAACAAAGCACTTTTCATACATTATTTCATTTAAGGCTTTCCAGAAGTGGGGAGATAGCCTGATGATGCTAGGCTCAAAGCTAAGGGATGGCCCAAGGTCACACAGCTATCAAGCAAAAGAGTCCGGGATTCAGATTCAAGTCTTCTAGTTAACTCATCTGATCCTGAAAACAATGCCTTGGGGCAAGTGTGATTACTAACCCCCTTTTATAGGTAAGGAAATTGAAGCCCAGAGAGGCTAAGGTACGGCTGGGGAGTTAATGCACAATGGGGTAAGCCCCACAGCTGGTGTCAAAGCCAGGACCTCTTGTTCAGTCGTTTCAGTCATGTCCTACTCTTCAGTACTTTCTTGGCAGAGACACTGGAGTGTTTTTGGCGTTTCCTTCTCCAGCTCATTTTGCTGATGAAAAGACTGAGGCAAACAGGATTAAGGGACTTGCCCAGGGTCACACAGCTAGTAACTATGTAAGGTCAAATTTGAACTCAGATCTTCCTGATTCCTGGCGCTCTGTGCACTGTGCCACCTAGCTGTCCTATCCATTACAAAAATGTGCAGGTTCCCAAAGAGTAAATAGCAAAGTGCCACCACCCCTCCTCGATGTGCCCCTGCCTTGCAAAAGAGGGAGGCAAAAGAGAACAGGCACTTTTCTAGTGTCTCCTTTGTGCACACCATTAGTTCCTTTTGTTGTTCAGTTATGTATCGGTTGTGTTCGATTCTTCATGGCCCCATCTGGGGTATTCTTGGCAAAGCTATGAGAGTGGTCTGCCATTTTACTCTTTCCTTATTCTTGTGTTAGCCAGTGATACCAGCCTCCAGGTCTGTGGGTTGCTGGGACTAGCGCCTTTATGTAGGGAAGGGATGAGTCAGAAATCAATTCCTCACTCCATCCTTTTCAAAGAGAAGGGATCTCTCTACCTGGAAACCCCTGCGGTACTGTGCTGTACCATGAGCACAGACTGAGGAGGCGGGCGAGAGGGGCTTTGGCTCCCTTCATCGAACATGAGCCCTATTAGAGAGGGATGAGTCACCCGCTTCCAGGAGACAGTTATCTCTTTGAGAGGAGAGAGGGATTCGGGGAGGCTGAATCTCCTTCGGAGATGTTATTTATTTATTTTTTCTAATAGATACTGTTTATCGCCCACTTACAGTTGTGACTTGGGTTTATGTCACCCTGTAGATTCTGGGAAACAGGTCAATCCTTTCTCTAATTTTACTCAAGCAAGAAACAATCAGCTGCAGCCAGGAAAGGGCCGTGAGGAGGCTGTAAGCGCTTAGTGGAGTATGGCACAGGCCAGAAAGCCCTTCAAGACAGAGGTCAGCTTGGTCTGGGGAAGGTGGAGAAGGCTGCTGTGGAGGGCAGCACTGGCCCTAAGGTCCCAGATCCCACAAGAAGGCAGACCTTGCAGCAAGGAAGACTTTGGATAAAAAATTGTCACCCATGCTGAAGGCCCTGCTCATGTCTTATCATTTACACATTGTCTCCTACACCCAGATTAAACTCTTTGAGAGCAAGGATTGATTGGTTTGGTTGGTTTTTTTGTAGAGGGGGATTGGGGAGTTGGGTCAGGAAGCTCTGAGTTCAAATTTGGCCTAACACGCTTACTAGCTATGTGACTCTGGGCATGTAACCTTTATTTCCCGCCATTTACTCCGCTGTAAAGTGGGGATAATAACAGTACCTACCTCCCAAAGTTGTGAGTATCAAATGAATCTTCTGCTGTTAAGTTCTTGGGGGAGTCCAGGCCAAGACTGTTGCAACAGGAGGAATTTAGGCTCAATATTAGAACTAATTTCCCATCAAGGGCTTAGCACAGTTCCTGACACATAGTAGCCTTTCTAGGAATGCTTATTCCCTTTCCACTGCATATAATAACAGATGATTTTCACATCCTAGTCAGTTTTGCTGAACTGTTTTTTCTCTCTTCTTAAAAAGCTCTTTGCTATAAAAGGGGAAGGGGCAACTAGGAGGCAAAGTGGATAAAATGCTGGGCCTGGAGTCAGGAAGACTCCTCTTCCTGAGTTAAAATACAGCCTCGGATACTTACTAGCTGTGTGACCCTGAGCAAGTCATTTAACTTTGTTAGCCTCAGTAAAATGAGCTAGAGAAGGAAACGGCAAACCACCCCAGTATCTTTGCTAAAAAGACCTCAAATAGGGTCACAGAGAGCCGACAACTAAAAAGAAAACAAACGACAACAAAAGAGAAATTGAGCTCTGGGACTAGGAAAAGGAGGGACACACTGGAAAAGTAAAAAAAAAAATCAAAGATATCAATAAACATTTATTTTTAAAACAAAAGGAAAATCAGACAAAGAAGTAAAAAAACATCTCACATTTATAAACCTTGGGAAACAAATGCACCTGCCCAACTGATCTAATCTTAACCCTGGACACGAGCTGGCCTGCACTGAACCCAACTCAGATTGATGGACCTCTGTCCAGTGAAAGATTGCCAGATAAAGAGAATTCACAGCCTCCTTTCAACCCAATAACTGTGACAGATGGGAAATTAGTTCTAATATTGAACCTAAATTCCTCCTGTTACAACAGTCTTGGCCTGGTCTCCCCCTAGATCTTAACAGCAGAAGTTTCAGACTCTGGTAGGGGCTCCACCAAGTGGTGAAAGTGATGTGAAGATCACTATTGGTAGCTATGAGATCTTGGATAAGTCACCTATCCAGATTTAATTCTCTTATCTAGAAAATCTTGATCTTTCTCATGATTCATTCCATGGTTACAGTTCTTTGCAACTTGACTATTATGTAAATAAGTTTAATGTGAAAGTGTATGTAGAACCTGATATAGGATGGCATGCCATTTTGGGGGGAGGGGAGAGGAGAAGGAAGGAGAGAAAATTTGGAACCAAAAACTTGTGGAACTAAGTGTTATAAACTAAAAATTAAAATTTTTTTTAAAAATTTAAAAAAAGAAAAGAAAAAGAAAATCTCAATAACATTGCCCAGCTTATCTAAGAGAGCCATTGTAAAGCTCAGATGAGATAATATACATGAAACCATTTTGTAATCTGTAAGGAATTATACAGAGCAGGGTATTATTTCTTATCAGTTATTGAATAAATATATGTAGAATGAGGGGCACACTTGAAACTTGTCCCCCTCAGCTTTTACTTCTCTTGGTGGAAAAATTTCTAACCTTTTATCCTATTTCATGGAGTTCCACTTCCTAAAGCTAGTATTTAATGACAGAGTTTTGAGGGAGATGTTAAAGATTCCCTAAAGAGAGCTAGATGGTGCAGCAGAGCGAGTGCTGGGCCAGGAGTCAGCAAGAATCATCTCTCTGAGTTCAAATCCAGCCTCAGACACTTACTAGCTGTGTGACCCTGGGCAAGTCACTTAACCCTGTTTGCCTCAGTTTCCTCAGCTGTAAAATGAGCTGGAGAAGGAAATGGCAAACCACTCCAGCATCTCTCCCAAGAAAATTCCAAATAGGGTCATAAGGAGTTGGGCAGGACTGAAAAATGATTGAACATAAACAAAAGGAGGCGGTTTCATGGATCCAGAAAATGAAGCATTTTTTAAGTAGCTACTATGCTCCAGGTCCTTTGCTAAGTGCTTTACAAATATTACCTCATTTGATCTTCACAACAATCCTGGGAAGTAGGTGCCATTATGATACCCGTTTTACCACTGAGGAAACTGAGGCAGATTCAGGCTAATTGACTGGCCCAGGGTCACACAGCTAGTAAGTGTCTGAAGCTGGATCTAAACCCAGATCTTCCTGACTCCAGGCCCAGAGCTCTAAATACCTCTCCACCTAGCTACCACAGTATAGAAGAAAGAATATATAGAAGCTAGAAGACATGGGTAGGAATTTCAGTTACAGACCACATACCTAGAAAGTAAATTTTAAATATACTTTCTCAGTGGAAAGGGCGTTGGGTTTGAAGTTAGAAACCCCATGCTCAATTTCCAGCCTCATGATACTGTAGAACAAGCAATGAAGTTGGAGTCCCTGGACATGAGTTTGAATCCCAACCTGTCACTTGCTGTCTGTATGACCTTTGACAAGTCACCTGCTTCTCTAGGCTTCAGTTTCCTCGACTGCTAAATGAAGAGTTTGGTCTAGATGAACTCCAAGTTTCCTTCCAGCTCTCAGTCTGTGTTTCTATGATCCTGTGAACTAATACAATTTTGTGGGTGAGTCACATAAACCCCTAGATCTCAGTTTCTTCATTTGTAAAGTGGAGGTAATAAAAGTGTCCCTACCAACTTTGGGAGATTTGTAGGAAAATCAAATGAGATGGCGGATATAAAAGCACTTCATACGTATCAATGGCTGCTGTTGTTGATAATACGGTATTGTCATTAGATAATGAGGATGATGATAAAGTCACAGCAGAGTAGCCAAGCTCTCCCATTTCTAGATGGTCTGAGCTTGAATGACAGTTAGTCCTAGGGAGCCAGGCACTGGGTTCTTTTCTCCCTACTGTCTCTGACTTTCTGCAAAACCACTCAGGCCAAGTTCTTTCTCTACCCCAAGCCAGGAAAGGAAATCAATCATCCCTGCCTCCTACCTGATGGGGACTCACCAGAGACAAATTGATAAAGCAATAGGCAAGTGCTTGGAAGCCCCGCGTAGATGGCCAAGGGAAGATTGCACCTAATTACGGCAGAGGCCCTCACAGGGGAGTCCTGAATACCCCACTCCAGCTGGTTAATCTCGATTCACATAATCTGGTTAATATAGATTAGTTCAGATGATTGGATCCCTCTGGAGCTATAAAAGGTTTGGAGCTCCTGGCCAGACTCAAATAGTCTACCACTGTAAATTCAAGTTACAACTCAGGGCAGTAGGGAGGGATGCATTAGAGAGGAAAGAGGTTTTTCCAAAGGGAGGTTCTTCATGCCTCAAAGAATAGCAATAATAACCAATATTTCTCTAGTGCTTTAAGATTCACAAGATGCGTTATATACATTAACTCATTTGAGCCTCACAACAACCCTGTAAGGGAGTATGAGCATTATTATCCCCATTTCACAGAAGAAAAAACTGAGTCCCTGAGAGAACAAATAGAATTTCAAACCAAAAAATGCAGGACCCAGGAGTTAACCCAGGTTTTCTAGTGGCAGATCTAATGCCCTTCTCTATCACAAAGCTTCTAATTTCATTCACTCCTGTGACTTCAGTCACAACTTGTATTAAGGAAAGGGGAAAGGGAAAAGCATTTATTAAGTGCCTACTATGGGCCAGGCAGTATGCTAAGCACTTTACATTTACCCTAATATGCTGTATTATCAGATCATAACCTCCTATCAGTCTGTCTCTCCTGAAGCCTCACCCCTCCTTGTCTGCCATGCTCTCCAGGTTCTCCAAAGCATCCATCTCTCAGTTGTCTCCCAGACTTTTGCTCTAACCTCACTTTTCTCCCTTTCCAATCCAGACTGTTTAGTTAACTTAATCATCTATGATCTCTTCCTCTCCAATCTCCACCCCATCCTATCAATGATCACACCTTGCCAATATCTGAGCCTGGATTACTCCTCCTGGAGGACACAGTGGGGACATCAGAATCCACTACAAATTGACATAGTGTCTACTGGGTCTTCACTTCAGGAAGACAATCCCTTTAGTCCTTCCAAATGGATGCCTACCCCACTTCCTACAGAAGATTTCAAATTTCTTTTCTCAAGTCTCCTACCCCATCATATGTAGCTCTCAAACAAATCCTAGAGGCCATCAAATCCAACCACCTCATTTTACACATAAGAAAACAGACTCAGAAAAGATAGCTGAGTTGCTCAGGCTCACACAACTAGTAAATGTCTGAGTAGGGGCTCAAACCCAGTTTTTCCTGACTCATAATCCAGAGCTTTATCCATGATTCTCATGTTATCTTTCTGTCCTTTCCCTTTCCTCTCACCTCCTACTTCACTGAGAAAGTACCAGGAGCTCCATCTTCTCCCCTTTTGCTGTATTTCATAACCCCTGGACATCATCCTCCAATCTCTCTCCTTAGAGAAGAGGTGGCTCTTCTCTCAAAGGCCAACCCTCTCCATAATCAGTCCTATCCCCTCCCTTCTCCAGGAGCCTGTGACCCAAATAATCTCCCAGCCCATCTTGATTCTCCTTATCCGCCTGTTCCTTGCCTGTTATCTGAGTGTAGATCTTACTGCTTGCTTACTAACTAGCTTGCTTACTACTTACTTACTAACTAGCCTTGCTAGTTATTGTCCTATATCTCTCCCCACAGCCAAACTGCTTAAAGAAATCTATCCATGCCTGTTATCTCTACTCTCCTTTCTGTTACTTCTCCACATCCTTTTCCTCTGTTAATTATTTTCTATTTGTCCTATATATAGCTTGCTTTACATATATTTGTTTGCATGTTGGCTCCCCCATTTGATTATAAGTTCCTTGAGGGCAGGGTCTATCTTTTGTCTCTTTGTATCCCTAGAACTTAGTACGGTATTGTTGTTCGGTTGTTTCAGTCATGTTCGACTCTTCACCATCCCACTTGATGTTTTCTTAGCAAAGATACCAGAATGTTTTTGCCGTTTCTTTCTCCAACTCATTATATAAAAGAGGGAACTGAGGCAAACAGTGTTAAGTGACTTGCCCAGGGTCACACAGCTAGTAAGCATCTAAGGTCAGATTAGAACTCAGGAAGATGAGCCTTCCTGACTCCAGGCTTGGCAGTCCACCCAATGCCAAGTAGCCCCCCTGGCACATAGTAGGTACTTAATAACTGTTTACTGACTGATTTGTTCTCATTGGTGAATGGAATGAAGCGTGTATTTAGTGCTTCCTATATAGAAAGCACTGGTCAGTCCCTGTTCTCAAGAAGTTCACATTCTAATGGGAGAGACAACACACAGAGAGTTTCAACTGCAAGTCAGATGGAGAGGTCCCATAGTCCTTAGGGCATAGCAACAAAATGGATGTTACTGTTTCTTCTTTAATGTTATTTCCACTGATAAAAAACATATCTGTTTCTGATAATGAGCCATTGGGCAGTACCAAGGACTTTGCTGACAAACATCTCCTCAGGGATTGTTTCCCAGGATGGTGGCTAAGGATGCTGGGAAAAAAAAAACATTACTGTTCCAAAGGCTCTTGGGTTCAGGCCCCTAGGCTGTCTCCATCAGTATGTGATGAAAATGGTGCTCAAGGTAGTCTGACCTGCCTGACACCTGCTGCTTCTTCTCTCTTCTTCAGGGTACCCTGCTGCTTCCGCTAGGCTGGCTTTCCTGTCCTGTGAGTGGCAGGTAGTTGGAGCTGCTGAAGATGGCTGGCCCCTTCTCCACAGAAGCTACTTCCCCAGATCCCCAGATAAGAGCCATGAAAACTGGACTGGAACGGCTGGTGATCAGGTGGGCTCTTGTGACTATTTGGTGGTGATGGGGAAAATGGGCCCCTTCCCCAAAATGATTTCTTCCTCCAACATGGCCCTTGGGGCTAGTCTAGAAGCAGGTCTGGTGGCTTGGGAGATATTGCTCTTCCCAAAGCTCATGCATTCAGGGTCCTGGGCTGTCTCCATCAGGTCCCAAGGGAAGATGATATGATCAGGCTTCCTACCTTATTACTGAATTGAAACTGTTCTCTCTAAAATTTCCAGTGATCTCTTAATTGCCGCATCTCATAGTCTTTTCTTAGTCCTTATCCATCTCAGTCTCTCTGAAGCATTTGACAGTGCTGACCCTCCTTTCCCACCCATGCTCTCCTCTTCCTCTCTTCTTTCCCCCCGTGTTTTTGGCAACATTCCTTTTTCTTGGTTCTTCTGCTATCTGATCATTCCTTCTCAGATTCCTTTGCTCATTCATTTTCCATATCATGTCCCCTAATTGTGGGTTTCTGTTCTTAGTCCTTTTCTACTCTTTCTTTATATCATCTCATTTGGTGACCTCATCCTTGGGTTTAAGCCTTGGGTAGGTTTCATCATTATCTCTTGGGTTTAATCATTATCTCTCTGTAGGTGACTCCCAAATCTACATGTACACAACCCTAGTCTCAGCTCAATTCATGGTGTATCTCCAATTTCCTATTGGAAATTTCAAACTCAGTGTCCTGTTGGCACCTCAAACTTAGTAAGTCCAAAATTCAAACTCACCTTTCTCCTAAAACGTATCACCCTTCCAAATTTCCCAATTTCTGTTGAAGGTACCACCATTTTTGTCATTTCTTCCTCTACAGTGTGTCTCTGATCCATCTCCTCTCTACTCACATGGTCACTAAACTAGTTCAGCCCCTCATTATGAGTTATCACAACATCCCCCTAGTCGCTCTCTGCATCTCAAGAGTCTCCTTTCTCTAATCTGTCTTCCACATAGCCCCCCGAAGTGAATTTCCTACAGTTTTAACTGTCCGACAAGTTTTGACAAGTCACTCTCCTACTCAATAAACTCTAACATATAAATATAAATCCTCTGTTTTGCTTTTAAATCCTTTTATAACCTAACCCCAAACTAGCTTTCTAACTTTATTATACATTATTTTCCTTTCCCCACTCTAAGATTTAGCCCAGGGTGGGGAATGCCAAAGGATTTGTTCTGTGAAGTTTGGATTCAGTCAAAGGACTGCACTTGAAGACCTCGAGGGCCACGTGTGGCCTTGAGGTGGCAGGTTCCCCACGCCTGATTTGGCCCAACAGGTTTTCTTGGTGTTCCTCATATGCAATACTCAATTTCCTATTCTGGACCTTCGTACTTGTGGTCCCCTTTTACCTCCACCTCTTAGAACACCTTTTCTCTTCAAAATTCTACTAAAGTAACCCACTCAACATGAGGTCTTTCCTGATGCTCCTACATTTGCTTGTGTTCTCCACCACCACCACCACCACCACCACCCCACACAAAATTCCCTTATAGTAATTTTGTGTGTACTTACATATTTACATGTTGTCTCCCCAATCGAAAGTAAGCTACTTGAGGTTCCGGACTTTTTCATTTTTGTCTGTTTATCCAGCTTCTAACTCAGAGCTGGTCACCAGAATAACACTTTATAAATAATGATTGAATGATGGAGATAACTCCTAAATCCTTCAAGGTGAGAGAGGAATTGTTAATAACTCATCCTAGGGTACAATACCGGACTTAGGCAAAATTATGAGATAACCTCAATGTGTCCTTTGTAGCCTGAACTTGGATGGCTTGTCCTTTTCCTCTCAGGCCACCCAGCACATCTCACTGCCCTACCCAGTACCTGCCCCACAGTTGTAATGCCCCATACTCTGGAGTTTCTCTCTCTCCCCTATTCTACAAACAAAACTTTCACTGCTCATCATCCCTATTCCCTAAGAGAGGATCCCCCTGTTCTCTTCTTTCCAGTCAGCTAGCTAGTTTAAGCAACCCCCTTGGTCAAGAGTATAGGCTTGGGATGACAACATTTAGAACAGAGTCAAAAAGAAGAGGAACCCAGGAAGAAGTCCCCAAAGAGCTAAGAGAATAACTAGGAAAGTACAATGTTATCAAAGCTAGGGGAGGAGGAAGATGATCAGTCTTCTGGTCAATCTCTCACAACCCTGTTCACTGTCAAGAAAAGACTTCAATGCTATTAGATTGGCTAACATGACAAAACAGGAAAATCATGAATGTTGGAGAAGATGTGGGAAAATTGGAACACTAATGCATTGTTGGTGGAATTGTGAACAGATCCAACCATTCTGGAGAGCAATTTGGAACTATGCTCAAAGGGCTATAAAACTGCATACCCTTTGACCCAGCAATACCACTCTTAGGTCTGTATCTCAAAGAGATAATAAAAACATGAAAAGGACCCACATGTACAAAAATATTTATGACAACTCTTTTTGTGGTAGCCAGGAATTGGAAATTGAGGGGATGCCCATCAATTGAGGAATGGCCAAACAAGTTGTGGTATACAAATGTAATGGAATGACTCTAGAAGAGACAGTGAGGCTGAGTGCTTTGTGCAACTCTGCCTCACTTAAAGCTGATTCATACCCAACTCAAGACATCACCCCATGATATCATTGGTCCTCTTTGAAATGAAGGACAAACAACAATCAACAAATCAATGCTTTAGACTATTCTCATTCCTTCTTTCTTTGGGACAGACCTGACTCAGGCTGGTCTCCTGTTAGTTGAAGTTCAACGTTGGAGTGAAATGAGGCACTCCTGGGTATTCAAGAGTTAATAAAAGGAGGTTTACTTAGCCATAGCATAAAAGGATATTCCATGAGGAGATTCTATAACTTAGCTCAATAGACACTCCATGTAGCAAGGGAGAGTCCACTGACTTGAGGAATATCTGCCAAGTCTGAAGGGTCCTAACTCCACGTCTGTCTTTGCATGCCCTTTGGTGACCAGGAAGTTACATCAAAATAGGCAAAGGCTACCAGGAAGCTTCCAGTTTGAGCCTTGATGCCCTACCTCACCCCACCAATTAAGTCCCAGGAACAGTTTTGTCACCTTTTAGGGTAAAACTAGGCTAATCCATCTTATGGGTGGGGGTGTGAAAACCTGGTTGATATTGATCCTTTAACATCCTCTTTGACTCCCACAGAATTTGACATTTTAAGAGTTTCTTCATCTTGTCTCCCCTCTTTTGGTTTCCATAGCATTGCACACTCATAGTTTTCCCCCTGCTTTTCTGTCCCCTTCCTTCTCTAATTCCTCTTCATTCTTCTCCTGCCTGCCCAATGTTGGCAACACCAAAGGTTTTGTTTTTGGCCATCAACTCTTCCATTTCTTAGATATACTTATTCTTTTCCTTGTTATTTTTATCCATTCATGATTTTTAACAATCATCTCATGCAGCTGAATTTCCAATCTGTGTTTCTAACCACAACAACTTTTTTGAGCTTCAGAAGCTATCCCTAACTACCATTGAATATGGTAGTTCATATGTTTCCCCTAGCCCAACCAATTCAACATGTCCAAAGCCAAGCTAATTATCTTCCCTTCAAAATCAGTTCCTGCTGACTTCTCCATTTCTGTTAATGTTACCATTTCCCCAGACACCCAGGCTAGAAATCTCAGTCTTCTTCATCAGTCATTCTTCCTTCTCTTTTTTCCCCATCACTACCACCAAATCCAATAAGTTGCCAAGTTGTGTCAGATTTACCTCTGAAATATCTATCTCATCCATTCTCTTTTTTCCATTCTCACAGCTAAAAACCTAGCTTAAAACTTCATTATGTCTCATCTAGACTATTGCAATAACTTCATAACCTCATTCCCTAGCTTCAGCTTCTCCCTGCCTTCATCCATCCTGCACACTGTTGACAGATTACTCCTTTAAAAACACAGCTCTAAAAAAGTTTTTTGTTTTTAAAATACAGTGCCGATCTAGTAACTCCCTTGTTCATATTCCATCAATGCCTCCTCATCATCTATAGAATGAAATTCAAATGTTTTAGACTGATATTCAATGCCCTCCATAATTGTTCCATAATCTGTTTTCCTAATTTATCTTTCACTATTCCAACATGCAACCCCCTACTCTATTTTTTAGTATTTTATGTTTTCCATTACATATAAAGACAATTGTCAACATTCTTTTTTTTAAGATTTTGAGTTCCAGGCTTTTCTCCTTTCCTCCTTACCCTCCCTCCTCCCCAAGATGGCAAGCAATCTGATATAGGTTATACAAGTGCAATAATGTAAAACATTTCCACATTGGTCATATTGTGAAAGGAGAAACAGAACAAAAGGAAAAAACACCAAAAAACCCCAAAGTGAAAATAGTATGCTTCGATCTGCATTCAGACTCTATCAGTTCTATCTCTGGATACGGATAGCATTTTCCATCATGAGTCTTTTGCAATTATCTTAGATCAGTGTATTGCTGAGAAGAGCTAAGTTAATCACAGTTGATCAATGCACAGTATTACTGTTACTGTGTATAATCCTTTACTGGTTCAGCTCACTTTATTCAGCATCAGTTCATATAAGTCTTTCCAGGTTTTTCTGAAATTCACCTGCTCATCATTTCTTATAGCACAATAGTATTCCATCACAATCACATACCACAACTTGTTCAGCCATTCCCCAATTGATGGGCATCCCCACAATTTCTAATTCTTTGCCACCACAAAAAGAGCTGCTATAAATATTTTGTACATATGGATCTTTCTCCCTTTTTTATGACCTCTTTGAAACCCGCTACTCTAACCAAAATGGTTTACTCTCTTTTCCTAATATACCATTCACATCCCCTCCTCTAAAACTTTGCTTAGTCTCCTCAAACAAGAATGCACATCCCCTTGTCCATCTATCTCTGACTGTCAGAATTCTATACATCCATTTATACCCAGTTTAAATGCTCCCTCCTTCATGAAGGCATTTAGTATTTATCACGCTTACCTTACGTGATTGTCTCTGTTATCTCTCAGCTGGATGATAAACTCCATAAGGTCAAGGGCCCTGTCTGATTTGTCTTTGTAACCCTTGAAGTCTTTGGCAAAGTGCACATGATAAGTCTTAATAAATATCTGTTGAATGAAAATTAATTTTTCTATCCAAGTAGTTGCTTTTCAGGAGACCCTATTAAAAGAATATCACGCATATACTATATCAAGTCATTCAGCAGCAGCTGGAGAATGTTTTCAATGAGTTAGAAAATCAGATTGAATGAGATACCATAAGATATGGGAGCTGTGTCAGAGCCTAGAAGTAAAGAGTGTGATGTTTACAATCAGGCCAACCAGTTTCTGCAGTTTTCCATTCACATGTGCGCATCCCAAATTATTCAAGTCTAATTTTGCCTAATGATTTTATAAATATTCCTTACAGAAACCTCTCTAAGCAAACATATCTTTGCCATTAGGGTCAATATCACTCAGTCTCTAGAGGTACTGATACGCACATGTCTGTACGTCGGTGGATTAAGGTGACCATATGTGTGTGTGTCTGTGTATACATACATAGATATCTTTATATGTGTTCCAGTGTGTGTTTCTACATATGTGTATATTATTATATATTTGTGTGAGTAGCATCCATATACAGATTGTTTTGCTTGCAAAAAAGACTGTGTTTTCCCTTTGAAATCATAACAACTTTTTAGGTTTCTAAACATCCTAGGAGGTATGTCCCATGCAGAATAAGGGGTAGCTAGATAATGCAGTGGATAGAGCAGGAGAGGGGGGGCAGGGTGCTAAAGTCAGAAAGACTCATCTTTGTAATTCAGATGTATGACCCTGGGTAACTCACTTAGCCCTGTTTGCCTCAGTTTCCTCATCTGTAAAAATGAGCTGGAGAAGGAAATGCCAAACCACTCCAGTATCTTTGCCAAGAAAACCCCAAACGGGGTCAGAAAAAGTCAGACACAACTGAAAAAAGACTGAACAAAAATAAACCTATGTAGAATTGTAACTAGAAAAGGGCCACCCTGAATTTGCCCCGAGGTAGATAATTTAGAAGACCAACAACATTGTTCTAGGGCATACTTCCTCCTATTCCCATCTCACCCTTCAAGGGTGAGGTGGCCTCTTCAGTAGGTATGTGTCCCCATTATATCCAGGGCCTTGCTTCCTCTTCCTGGTGACCACATCTCAAGTGAGTTTGCCCCCACAGGTGCAGAAGAAAGGAGATTTGTCCATTCTTCTTCCCATAAAGGCCTTAGAGGGAGTTTTCTTTAGGCAACTGAGTGGTATTGTAGATAGAACACTGGGCCTGGACTTAGGCAGATCCGAGTTAAAATTCAACCTTAGATATTTACTAGCTGTGTGCCTGTAGGTAAGTCATTTTCATCTGTTTGCTTTAGTTTCCTCCACTGTAAAACGGTGCTGTAAATAGTACCTTCTTCCCAGGGTGCCTAGTAAATTCTTCTTTCCTTCCTTTCTTTTCCCTGCTAGAGGCCATTTTGATGAATTGTTAATAGCTAAAATACCTAAACTAAACCTAGTGGCCAAAACCTTGCAGTAATGAGCCTCTCAGAACGTCAAGAAGGCTGGTCCTCCTGCTAAGAGGGACTCTACTCCCAGCCTCGCCAGCTCAGTAGGTTGGACCCGCCAGACTCGTGACCCATTTGGCATAACTTTTGAGAAGCCAGTATCACCTACAGGAAACAATATGAAATGAGAGTGGGAGTTCGGACAAGGAAAACTGTGAATGGGTGAACCAAACAGAAATAAAGAACTCTGTCCCTCAGTGGTGCTAATAACCAAAAGAATGTAAGAGCAGCTTGGCATTCAGTCATGTATGATCCTTCGTGACCCCATTTGGAGTTTTCTTGGCAGACATATAGGAGTGGTTTGCCATTTCTTCTCCAGTTCATTTTACAGATGAGGAAACTGAGGCGAACAGGGTTAAGTGACTTGCCTAGGGGCATATGGCTAGTAAGTGTCTGAGGCCAGATTTAAAATCAGGTCTTCATGACTCCAGGTCTAGTGATACTCTATCCACTGCACTACAAAGCAGCCCATCATTTACATTTTAGGGACTGACAATCAAACAGGGAAGGGGCAAGGAAGTGAGGGCAGCTGGCAAGATCTCATCCAAGGAATAAACAAGGGAAAAACAGCAAGGCCGGCTCTGCCTCCCAGCCCAAGGCTTTAGCCCCAAATCTGCTCAGCCTCTTCCCCACTGTAACATTCAGTACTTTACCTGAATGACCACAGCAGATTTGTACACCAGCTGGGTAGAGTGTCAGAGACAAAGTAAAATGATTGGGAAATTACATTATCAAAGATCCTGAGCTGGAGGCCAACCCCTCACTTCTCAGATGATGACATCACTCCCTGAAGTCTGCAGACATTAAGTGACATTGCCAAGGTCACACAAATGGTAAATGGCAGAGGGCGTTCAAACCCAGGTTCTCTGACTCCAAATCCGACACTCATTACACAGTATCTCCATAATCATCAGCAGTGGGATCGTAGAAATTTGGAGCCAGAAGGGCCCTCCTCAAATTCCCTTCTCTGACAGGTAAGAAAAGACCTAGAGAAGGAGAAAGAGCTATAAAAAGACCAACTTATACAGAATCCCAGTCAGTTAGACGCTGGATCCCTCAGCCCACAATGTCTGTTCACCCCAACAGCCAGGGCCATTCCCCAGCTCCAAGCATCTAGTTTGGCCGAATGAGGAGGCAGACTCCTGAGCTGCTGTCACATGTGGCTTCTCCATAATGAAAATGAGGCCAGGAGCTCCCTCAGCTGTTAGAATGAGGATTTGCACAGGTCTTCAGCCTTTCAGGAATTCTGGGTGGGGAACATCCGTATTGATGCAAGAAAATAGAGGGAAGCAGGACGGAGGAAAAAGCTGGAAGTTTTTTTTTTTCTTTTTCTTGAGAACGTCTAAGATTGGCTCATTTCCCCTGGAAAATTGAATAGGAAGCTGGATGGTGGAGTTGGGGGGATGGGCTGAGAAAGATGTTAGGGTGCCTTCTGTCCTGAAAAAGGTTGGGCCTTAACTCATTCCCAGAGGCACAGGATGGGCCAAGGCTGACCTTTGCCCTCATTCCCCATATCCCTCCATTCTCTCTCCCAGACCTTTGGCCCCTTACATCCAAAGACCCACTTCTCACTGCCCCCACTAAAGGATGCACAGGGGACCTGGCAGCTAGGGTGACCCAGTTCCTTTTCTGAACAGGTACATCTGACAAATCCCTTGGAACTTCAGCTTCCTAGATTTGCCCACCCTCCCACCCCCAGGCTCAGGAAAGGGAATGGGAAATTCAAATACTAATGAGCTCTCCTGACTCTAAGCCAATCCTCTGTCCTGCCCATTTAGGGTTGAGGTGCTTCATTTGGGGGTTTTTTCCCCTTTTTTAAAATAGGAAGTTATAAGGGGAAAGTGTAGAAAGGCTTGAATCGTAGGCACATAAGAGTTAGAGCTGGAATGTCATCCAGGAACAGCTAGGTGGTCAATGAATAGAATGGTGAACTGGAAGTCAGAAAGACCTGAGTTCAAATCCTACATCAGAGATTTACTAGCTAGTGACCTTGGACAAGTCACTCTTTCAGCCTTGCTTTCCTCACCTATAAAATAGGGATAGTAATAGAAACTTCCCTTCAGGGTGGTCGTGAGGTTGAAATGAGACAACAAATATGTAAAGCGTTCTATGAGTGCTGCTACTGTCATTAGTCTGAACCTCTTATTTTGTAACTGAGGATGAAAGAGTTCAAGTGACTTCCTCAGGGTAACACAGTACGTGAAAGAGGTAAGATTTGAACCTGGGTCTTTTGCTTCCTTTTGCTGCCTTGCTCTTTCAACCATCCCACATGTTCCAGGAGCTATCTCTGTGCTGGGAATGAAAGAGGCTGAGATTGTCCCCCAGAAGGAAAAATATGACCAGGAGATAGGACACACAAATCCTCATCTCTACTGTACCCAAAATTTGCTGTGTGCTGTGGGGGAAAGTCACTCTCCTCCTTCAGCCTGCAGTTTCTCCATCAGCATAATAGGAAGGAAAAAAAAATTCCTGACCCTTTTTGTGCCCTGACAATATAGTAAGGATGAATGAAGTCAGATGTCTAAAGCACCCCAAGGGATCAAGTTTTCATCTGAAGGGATACAAAAAGCCATTGTCAAAGGCCAACCATTCTACAGATAAAAGCAGCCCCACAAAGGGCTTGGCATTCATTCACTGGACACATGGCTGTCATGTCCCAGGGTTCGAGTCTATGCAGGGAAGGTGGAGATCTCTATAACCAGGAGACACATGAGCAGCATAAAGATCAAACAGCAGCGAGAGGCTCATTCCAGCTTACCTGAGAAAAACATCTATTTCCTTTGAGCAAGTCTGAAATTAGTGCCACAGCCAGATGACTCTGAAGCCATTGTCCAGGGCTTCCTGGTGGGAAAAAAAGACTGAGAATGAGATGGAAGGGGGATGTGGGAGAAAAGAAGAGAGGCATCCTGGTGAGAGAAGGGGAGGATGCAAATAGGAAAGAGAGAGGGAGGGAGGGAGAGGGAGAGAAAGAGGGGGAGAGAAGGAGAGACAGAGAGAGAGACAGAGAGAGAGAGAAAGAGACAGAGACAGAGAGCAACAGAGAGACAGAGACAGAGAGAAAGAGAGAAACAGACAGGCAGAGACAGAGAGACAGGGGAGGGGGGAGAAAGAAAGGGAGAGAGTTGTGTTTCTAATACTCGTGGCTTTGAATAGCCTTCCTTCCTTTCACTGGCTTTTCATGACCCTGTTGATTAGTACTGAGACTTTTCCCTTTGTTTCAAGGCTTTTCAGCAGACAACCCCAACCTACTTCACTCCATCTCTGGGTCCAAGGCTGCACCTAACGTGCACCCAATCAGGGTAATATCCCTGGACTCTGTCTTTTGTTTGTTTGTTGGTGGGGAGAGGGCACCCTTGCACTTTGGGAAGCCCTGTACTGCTTCATGTTCCAAAAAGCTGGAGCTGTTCTAGGAGGCACCGGGTAAGGAAGAGGTGGCCAACTGAACCTAAAAAGAGCCTGAGGCTCATATTGATACATATGAATGTACATATATACACATATGTAACCAGGTCTACAACCTGGGGCTGGTTGCCTGGCAACAGTATCCCCTTCCACACATACCCTACAGGTTGCACGTTGCCCTTCTATGGCATCTCTTCCCCTCCTTTTCATCCTTGAGTCTGCCCTTGAAATTCATGCTACCCAGATTTTAACTATATAAAAATATTAGGGAGTGGGGCAGTGTACACATAATGATTTGTTCCAGGCCTGAGCCTCCCTAGGGATGGGCCTAGCCTGGCCTACCTGCTCTCTTTCCTCCCAAGAACTTCTTCAGGAACTTATTTCCAATAAGTTCCCCCATGGCTCTTCACTGAGGAAGGGGATCCAGTCACACTGGAGTTCTTTCTGCTTCTTCACACTCCATTTCCTGATTTCAAGCATTTTCTCTGGCTGCGTCCCCCTGCCTGGAGCACTCCCACCTCCTGCCTTCCCTGGCTTCCTTCAAGACTCAGCTAAAGCCTCACTTTCTGCAGGAAGCTTTTCCAATCTCTCTGAGATTACCCCCAATTTATCCTGTGTGTATCTGGTTTGTACATAATTGTCAGCATGTTGTCCCCTCTATTAGACTACTTGAGAGCAATGACTGGGTTTTTTTGGGTGGGGGGCGTTGGGGTTTTTTTGCCTTTCTTTGTATCCCCAGTGCTTAGCACAGGGCCTGGCACATAGTAGGTGTTTAATAAATACTAGAGACTGACTGACTGACTGAATCATCTCGGACCCGCCTCTAAGCCTCCATTTTTTCTTTCACTGATACATGATTTCATAGGTGTAGGGAAATTTGGTGAGGAAGCTCCCTCAGCCAATGGCGGTCATCTCGGAGAGCTGCCAGGAATACAGATAGGCTAAGTGATTTGCTCAGGGTCACACAGTCATTTCTCATGTGAGGCAGGTCTTGAGCCTGTATCTTTGAAGCCAATTCTCTAACCATAATAACAGTCTTCACCCTTGTATTTAAATTCTCTTTCTCTCCTCCCCACTCGCTATCACCCCACTCCAAACATACATATACATACTAAGATCTCTCTTCCATCATTCATACTGGTCTTCTTTGACAGACCAGAAGTGATGATTTCTGCCAACCCATTCTATCTGAGCATTCAGTGCTTGAAGTTCGTTCTTGACCCCATTCCATATGAAACACACTAGAACACTCATATCAGTATTTGGATTTACTGAAAGATTTGGATCTAGAATTGTTCTAAAGATTATAAATACTTGGAGGACAGGAACAACATCTTTATAGCATTGTTTGAACATTCTGTGTTGGTAAATCATAGGGTTTAAAAATGGAAGGGACTTTAGATACTGTTTAGTCTAACCCACTTATCTTATAAATGAGGAAACTAAAGCTTTGAGAGATGAAGAGATTTGCCCAGAGTCACACATGACTAAATGGACGAGCCAAGATTTGAAGTGAGGTCCTCTAATTCCAAAGCTAGTCATCTTTTCACTGCACCGTACTCTCTGAGAATTAGATGACCCATGTTCTTTGTACAGTACCATGGTACAGGTAGGAAAGGTAACACTCTAATTGTAGAAAGAAAGACTTAAAAAAGAGATTTACCAAAGATTTGGATGAAAAAAGAGTGTCCAACATTCTTTCCAAAGTCTTAGGGTCAGATAACATGGAAGGATTGGGTTATGATAACTCTTCATCCATAGGATAGTAACAACTACATAAGATCATAGGGTTTAGAACTGGAAGGAACCTTGGATATCATCTTGCCTAGTGCCTTGATTTTACATCTGATGATAGTAAGGCCCAGAAAGATAAAGGGTTTTACCCAAGGTCATGCCATCAGCAAAAAAGCTGGAATTTGAACCCAAGTCCTCAGTACCCAAACCAGTCCTCTTTCAGCTCCATCACATGATGTGTTTGTTCAATATTTGTATTCACTAGTTTTTCTGTGCTTAGATTGTAAATTCTCAGGGAATAGAGACCTAATCTGTTTAATTTACAGCACCCAGAAAAGCCTTCATGCAAATGGGCACTTGACGAATCCCTTTGATGGGGAGAATGAAAAGGAAACACAAAAGGAATAGGAAAAGCTCTAGGAAATTGAGACTAAAAGGGGAGAAACAAAAAAGTGAAAATGGAGAGGGATTGAAGGAGAGAACTAATCATAGAATCAAATCTCCTGAGAGGGAAATTCTACAAGCTCTTTTTTGCAACTAATCCAATGTCTCACAGATCTGAGCTAACAAATGCAGGAAAGATTGCTGCCAGAGCTCCCTGTCTCCTTAGACTAATAGGCTTCAGTAGGACCCCCAGTTTATGGGAACCAGCAGGACCAGAGGTCTGGAGCTAGGAATGAAATGGTTTAGAGATCTGGTTCCAGACATCCCGAAAGGGGTCACCTTGGCGGAGAAAAAGCCTGCGGAATGTGAGCAAACAAGAATCTATATGGTCAGGAAGTTCTTCCTAGTGTCTTAGGTGGCTCTCTCCTGCTGTTCTAGCCTCTCTTACATGGATAGTCATTTAGAATTGAACAACGTCACACACAAAGAGAGCATAGAAGAGATGGATGAAAAAGAAAGAAAAAATAGAAGGAAGAAAGAGAAAGAAGAAAAGGGGCATGTTCACCGGATGGCAGAGTGAAGGAGACAACACATTGATCAAATGTAAATGGACCGTAAATGTCTAAATTGCAATATTTTTTTTCCTCTCTCTTTTTTTCCCCTCTCTTGCCTTCTCTCTCCCCTTTACTATCAAAGCAAAATTTATGAAGGGCTCCAGGCATTGGATATTCCTTGTATTTCAATATAACTTTTTGCAATCTCAAGCGAACAGCTTGGCTGCTCCTGCCTGTCAGGGAATTTAAATTGCAGATGGAATGAACGGTGAGATGCAGCCGCCATGGGTCTGGTGTAGCCCCCTACACAACCATTGCTTAGCAACGGGGGTGGGAGGGGGGGAGATGGGAATAGAACTTTGTGAAGCAATGAAAAGTTCTGTCCTGAGAGCTGCCCTGAGTGCAGGTTGTCTCTGGGAGGATGGAAAGGGGCTTTGTGAATAGGACAGATAGGACGATAAGAGGTGCTGGGCAGGATGTCATCAGTACAGTCGAGAGAAGAGAAGGACCACTATCACTATTCTTCAGCGTTTCTCTGTCAGGGGCATCTTTATTATATGTATCTATCTGTCTATGCCACACAGGGAAGAATCTTGGAGCTGATATTCCATTCCATCCCATCAGAGATTATTCTTGAACTAGTAATGCGTAAGTCCCCTTTGATACCACCCCCCAACACAAAGACACACTCTGACCTTATTGGATCAGCACTTACTGTAGGTGGGGAACTCAACTAACAATAAGTGGGAATAATGGCTTCCAAAGTAGAAAAAAAAAAGAAAAAAGAGATAAACATGCTAATATCCATGCTAGTCTTCAGAGCCACTGTCAGACACATAGATATATTTCCAATATCTGAAGATCAAATTACCAGTTAATATCCACAGCAGGAAAGAACAGTTAGTATATTCATTAATTGTACTCCTAGTTACACTTCTATTCTCAAGACTAATTTGTTTAATTAAGACCTTCCTCGATTAGCACAATAAAGAATCTGTTCTCTCATCCATGTGGTTATTCCTGCCAACAGCCCATTTATACGTCTTCTTATCTAACATGATTTTTGTCCATGTTTTCCCATAAATTCACTATGAGGGGGTGGGGGTCTACCCCCAACATGTTGGAGGTTTTCTGCGAGTTCTTTTCAATTGCATTCCTAAAAGGAGTTTGTTTCCATATCACCCCCTGCCCACCCCCCAGCCAGTAGATGTAAGATCTCTGAGAGTTACATCCTTGCTTTTTTTGGTTGATTGGTTTGAGTTTTTCTTTGTATCCCCAGCATATAGTTAAGTGTAATACAATGTAATGACTAATAATATTTGTTGAGTCGCATTAAATTGAATTGTATTAGAGTGGCCCTCTCCTGTGGAGTTTTGGTCCAATGAAGACTTGAAATGGGGAGGAAGGATGGGATACTCATGTTCTCACAATGCTAGAACACTGCTTTGAACATAGTAGGCAGTTTACGAATGCCCCATTCAATTGAATTTGTTTAATCGTAACATTAGTTGCAAAGTAGCCCTTGGGGAGTGGGTGTTCTCTCTGTAGCGTGGTCTTCAGAGCTATCCATTCATTCCTTAAGCACTGAAAAGAAGCCACCCTTATTGTCATTTAACTTTCCAGGTGTATTAGTCTTCTGTGACAATGAAATGGTGCTTTCCCCCCCCCCCGAAAGAGGCACCATGGCCCATACTGCTTTACACCACCAATGGCCACTTAGCACAGGGTTGAACCCACCAAGGAATACTGATGGGGCAGTTAAGTATTAGAAAGACTTTGTGATTTGCCTCAAGTCCCCCAGTGAGTCAAGACTCCAACCTGTGCATTTCTGAATTATTATTAAATACTGTATTATTCATCATAGTAATAGAAATAGTCATTTACATAACCCTTTTTCCCCTTTTTACAAATTCACAGTACTTTCCTATCAGTTGTCTCTATCCTCACAATAGCACTGTGAGGTAGGGAGGGCAGGTACTAATCCTATTGTACAGCTGGGGAGATTGTAACAAATGTGATGAGATGGAAAGATCACCAGACCAGAAGAGGAATGATTTTTGGCCCAGTGGAAACTAAATGGGGCACTAAAGGTCAGGGTTCTAGTCAAAGCTCTGTGGGTTACCAGCTATGTGATTCAGGGAAACAGGGCAGCTAGTTTTTAAAAGACCTGGTTCTCAAAGGAGGGTACAGTGTAAAAAACCAAAACCAAACAAAACACTGAACTTGGAGCTGCAGACCCTGAGTTCAAACCCTGTTACTTGCTATTTCTTTGACATGATGTTGTTCAGTCATTTCCAACTCTTCGTGACCCCATTTGGGGTTTTGTTGGCAAAGATACTGGAGTAGTTTGCCATTTCCTTCTCCAGCTCATTTTACAGATGAGGGAACTGAGGCAAACAGGGTTGAGTAACTTGCCCAGGGTTATACAGCTAGTATCTGAGGCCAGATTTGAACCCAGGAAGATGAGTCTTTTGGACTTCAGGCCCAGCACTCTGTCCATCATACCATCTCGATGCCTCCTCTGTGACATAATGCAAGTTATGATCTCTCTGAGCCTCTAGTTTCTTCATCTTTAAGATGAGAATATTGGAATACTTAGCTGCCTCATCTAGGTAAACCTGTAACATTCAAAAGAATATTCCTTAATTTGCAAGTATGCAAATAAAGTGACTAAAATGTCACCACCTTTTACCCTAAAGATATGGGTAAAAATTATGGGGCGATATTCCAAAGCAGCCATTGATAAGAAGAAAGTCCCCACATACACAAAAATATTTATAGTAGTACTTTTTGTGATAGCAAAGAAATGGAAATAAAGTAGATGCTTCTTGATTGGGAAGTTGTTAAACAAATTGTGGTACGTGAATTAATGGAATATTACTGTGCTGTAAGAAATCATAGATGTGATAAGTGCAGAGAAGCAGGGGCAGATCTAGATGAACTGACGAGGAAAGATGTAAGCAGAGCCAAGGAAAAAATGTACACTGACTACAGCAACATGAATGGAAAAGGAGATCACTCACGAAAGACATTCAAAAGTGAATGTTGCAAAATTATAAAGAAGAACATGGCTCAAAGTATATACAAGAGAATACTGTATATTGCAAAGGAACACTCCAGACTGATTCCTCAGAGGCAGAAGGTCCACAGGTGTTGCACATTGCACATTTTCAAACTGTTTCAATGTATCAGTTAATTGTGCTGATTTTTCCTCTTCTTTTTCATTCTCTTTTTTGTTTGAAAAAATACTATTTGTTATAAAAGATAGCTCTCCAGGAAGAAGAGGGAGAAGGAGAAAGGATATTGGAGAAAGCTATAATGATGTAAAAACAAAAGGCATTGATAAAAATATTTTTAGAAATAAATTAATCTAAGAAAATAAAGGAATGTCCCCTTGACATCATTCTCTGTCAACCTCTACTCTTTCTTCTAGCTGGCCTAGTGCTGTCCTTCTAGATATTCTCAGACTAGGTATTAAAGCATCCATAAGTAACTTGGGACCCTGTTGCCTACTGCCTGTCCTGACTCTTCTTCCATGTGGTTGCCTCTAATTCTCCTTGTTTAGGATACTCAGGCCCCCAGCCCTAGACAATGACACCAGGACTCATACTAGACTTTCTGAGTCATACCAGCTGTTATTAGAGCCTTTCTCCAAAAATTACCTTGCATCTATTCTGTATGTGTTTCCGTATGTACCTAGATGTGTACATGATGTCTCCACCAATAGAATGGAAGCTCCTTGAGGGTAGAGACTGTTTCATCTTGTCTTTATGACCCCAGCACCCAGCACAGTGCCACTACTAAATGCTTGTTGAGTGACTGATTCTTTGGCTATCAATCTATCCAGGAGATGTACTACTGCATCTAGGCAGGGACTCTGAACCTTTTTTTGTGTCATAGACCCCTTGGGCAGTCTGTGGATCCCTTCTCAGAATAATGTTTTAAAATGCATAAAATGAAATATGTTATTATAAAGGAAACTAAATATATTTTTTAAATTATAAGTTCATAGACCCTAGGTTAAGAACCCTGTCTCTAGAGAAACTAATGAAGATATAGGGATCATACACAGGTCAGTTGACTAATCCATGCTGCGAGCTCTGTTGTCCCCTTTGAATAAATTCATTTAAAAACTGCACTGACAACTTTAAACTCCACTCTAAGGGAGGGAGGGTTCATTTTAACATAATCTCACTTACACAAAACAAAATGCTATGAGAGATTCTTGGCCTCAAATCTGGAAGGGATTTCAGATTTCGTTTGGTCAAGTCCTTGCTTGAACAAGAGTCTACAATAAGACATACAAGTATCTACAATAAAGTGTCTCCAACCTCTACTTGATGACCATCTTCTTTGAGCACAAAGGACAAACAACAACAACTCCGAGAACTTCAGTGATGTGGAATTTACTGGCTCCCAAGGCACGCCATTTTATTTTGACATGGCTCTAATTGTTAGGAAACTCTTCACCATTTTGAACTAAAATCTGCTTCCCTGTAGCTTCCACCCATTGGTCTTAGGTTTTTTCCTCCGGGCTCAGCACAATATGCCAAACACTTTTGCTATATGACAGTCCCTCAAATTCTTGAAGACAGCTATCATGTCCTGTGATAAGTTTTCTCATCTTCAGGCTAAACATTCCCAGTTCCTTCAGCCAATACTCTGTTGTCATGGTTTCGAGACCCCCCTAACCATTCAGGTTGCCCTCTCTACTGGATCAGCTTCTACTTGCCAATACCCTCCCTGAGAAGTGGTCATTTTGAACTGAACAATGTAATGAGATCTGACCTGCCAAGATGCCATAGGACCAGATACAGTCAGCCAAAATGGAAGCTTCCACACGGTACATTTTTTCCCAGGCCTCCTTTGTACATTGGGATGGCCCTAGGCAAATTTGGTTGGTTGGTTGGTTGGTTTTTAAGATGAGGTCTCAGAGCCATTCATCTGCCTGATCCCTTTCTGATCTAGTAAAGTGCCACCCACACCTCTCTCCATATTAATGTCGAAGGGACCTTAGAGGAATAACAACTGGTCAAAGGCAACACATGGTGAGTCAGTGGAAGAGCCAGGAGTAGACCAGGCCATCTGAGGCAGCTAGGCAGCAAAGTGGGAAGAGAGCTAGCTGAGCCTGGAGTCAGAAGGAGTTTAGTTCAAATCTAGCCTCAGAAACTCACTAAGAGGCATGATCTTGCGCATGTCGCTTCACCTCTGTCTCATTTTCCTCAACTATAAAATAAGGGTACTATTAGGCCCTACCTTCCAGAGTTATTATGAGGACAATATTTGCAAAGTGCTTAGCACAGTGTGTGGCTCATAGTGGACACTTAATAAATACTTGCTTCCTTCCTTCCTTCTTCTCTAACCCTCACTGCCCTCTCCACCACATAATGTGCTGCCATAGTTATTTCAATGACAAGATGGTGCCTCTGAACCATCATCTATCTGTAGGGAATGCCTTTGGAATTCTTTTTCCAGAAGCTTTATCTCCATATCTTGTCTCCCTTTAAGGAATGGCATTCATTTGCAAAATGACCAAGTGGGGGGCAGGGACCAGTCCTTCATGTGAAGACAGCATTTTAATTTTCCTATACAAAGCTAGTTTGAACCCTGGGACTTTGGGCTCATTAAGTGCAGAAACATGTGCCCTAGACAATAGAGCAGGTGGCCTCCCCCAAACTGCCCTTAGACAGTCTTAGAAGCACCCAGCTCCTGGGACACCCCAGTCTCAGTGAGATGAGAGATTTCTGTCCCGGTTTTTTCCCTTCAAGAAGAAAATTCAATACACACACACACACACACACACACACACACACACACACACAATCTCACTCTGTCCCTGAAAGCCTGCTGCCTGTCACAGGCTGGGCATGATGTATAGGAATAATAAGGCCTCTTGTTTTACCCATTAAGTGCTGACAGCAAATCACATGATTTCTTTTTTAATATTGCACATATCTGACCCCTGGAAAATGATGATGATGCTATCGCTACCAAGCTAGACTATAAACAGGTCTCTGCCTGCCAGGGATACACTATCTCTCCTCTTGGCTCTGAGCCATAGGGAGAGAATGAAGTCCCACCAGAGGGTAAATGAGGTAAGGAGGACTCAGCCGACATTTTGTGTCCTATGGCTTTCAGCTCCATGGCCCTGCTCTTCTCTCGCATTATCACAAGTATACGTGGAAAAGATTAGACAGTTTCCTCCTCTTTTTAGGTGGGGGAGACACAGTGGAGAGGGGTCCTTTCCCCATGGTCTTTGAGCTTTAAGAACAGGATATCTCCTTTGATAAAATGGAAGTACCTTGAGAGCAAGACCTGCCTCATTCTTTTCTACCTACCATGAAACCCTTGAATGTTATAGGTACTTGATGGATCAACTGATTTATCACTAATTTTAGGATTGATTAAGCAAACCAGCACTACTGGGAAAATCTCTCAAAGGAGAGGAATGGGAACTCTTGGGAGAGACGAATCAATCCATGGTCAAGGAGAGGAGGCCAAATTGAAAGCAAAGGGATTTATTAACATGCTCAGGAAAATCCTGATAGCACCTTCAGCTTCTGAGGGTATAGATTTAGTTTGGGTAACTTTTGAGGCCTGCTTAGAGTACACAGACAATCCACAGCATTTTGCAGCAACTAGATAGATAGATAGATATAGATATAAATGTATATGTGTATATATATATATACATACATATATATATATACATATGTACATATACATATACATATACATACATATATATATACACACACATAATCATCCCCATTCTAGATAAGGAAACTGAGACAAATGAAGGTTAAGTGAATTCCCCAAAGTCAAACAGCTAGTAAGTATCTGAGGCTAGATTTGAACTTGGGTCTTCCTAACTCCAAGCCTAGCACTGTATCCAGGCCTAGCACTGGACCACCTGTGAGCTGCCCCTTAATAACAAATACTTTTTATAACAGTATATGACATTATTCACCACTTTACATTGTTTATTATATTTTATTTCTCTTTATTGTCCACTATTAGGCCACTAGGTAACTGGAGGATTTCCATACTGTTAGTTCATTGAGATCTCATGAAATTATTAGGGTTCCTATCTTTACCCCCAGCATCTACCAGGGCCATCTCCAGTTGTTCTGATCTATAGCCGGCCACTGCACCCAGATGGCTCTGGAGGAGAGAGGGAGGCTGGGAACTTCCCACAGCCCTCCTTCACTTAAATCCAATTCACTTGCATGTCATGGAGTCACTTCCCTGATGTCATGGTCCTCTTTGAGAATGAAGAACAAATAACAATCTCTGCAGGTAGAAAAGGAGTTGTCCACTGGAGACCAAACTGAAATTGGCCCCTTGGGCAACATGGCTTTTTCCTTCTTTCTTTCTTCCTTCCTTCCTTCCTTCCTTCCTTCCTTCCTTCCTTCCTTCCTTCCTTTCTTTCTTTCTTTCTTTTTCTTTCTTTCTTTCTTTCTTTCTTTCTTTCTTTCTTTCTTTCTTTCTTTCTTTCTTTCTTTCTTTCTTTCTTTCTTTCCTTCTTTCCCTTCCTTCTGTTCGCATAGGGTATCATACCCTTACCTGTGAGTGTTCTGTCCAAAGGGAATATAAATTTTATTTTAATCTCTGGAACTTTTTTTTTAATCCCAAACCCTACTTGGTCATGTTTTGGGCCTTGATTAGCTCTGAATTAATATAAATAGCAATTGTTTCTCTTTTGGCCAAAAACCCTGAAGTCTTCTCCCTCCCAGATTTTTTCTCCTCCCCTCCCCTCTTGATTTTTGTTTCCTTTTTTGATTAGGTAAAGAGGCCATTCTCTGCCTCACTTCTTATTAAGCCTTAATTACTGAATAGGCATTGTATAAGCCAAACTGAGACCCATTAAAGACCTTAGCTTGAGAAGGCCAAGGTCTCCCACTGCATCTAGGCCCATCTCCAGTCATCCTGACCTTGCCACTGGACCCAGATGGCTCAGGAGGACAAAGTAAGACCAGTGACTTTGCGCACCCTTCCCTCACTTAAATCCAATTCACTTGCAAGTCATGGTGTCCTGATATCATGGTCCTCTTCAAGAAGGAAGAACAAACAACAACAACCTATCACATGCAATACATTGTGCTAGGAATTTGGGATATAAAGAGAAAACAGACAAACAGATAGAGAGGATACAAGAGCAGGGCTCTAATCCTTATAAAGACTTTGGGAAAGGACAAAGGATGACCCCAGTCTTGAAGAAATTAGGGACACTAGACAGGGAAACAAGGTAGGGGCTGGAACAAGAAAGAGACCCCTTTAGTGAAACTGGGGTAAGGGGTAAGGATTTGGTCATAAAGAATGAGGTAAAAGTCTAAATACAAGAGTTGGTATGACAGGTCAGAGAGAGACACCAAGCTGTTGCTGAGCTACTGACCCAGAGCTCCTAAAATTCCCCCTGCTTGGGAAGATGGGCCCCTTAGTTTGAGATTAAACTATAACTAGAGATGAGAATTTGGTGGGCCCTGCTGTGCAGGTCAGCAGCCTTCACAGAGGCAGGAAGCTAGGGCCTTAGTTTCTTTCTAGAGCCTAAAGTGGACCAGATCTATGATTTCATTAGCATGAGCAATTTCCTTTGCCAATGGAAATGAGCACCTTCTCAGCAATTTATCTCAGTGGCTTTCCTTGACCACTGAAAGCAGAAGTGACCTAACCTGGGTAACATGACCTGAACATGAGGGGCAGAGCCAAGATGGTGGCTGGAAAGTAGGGACTTGTGTGAGCTCCTCGTCAGGTCCCTCCAAAAACCTATAAAAATGGCTCTGAACAAATTCTAGAACTGCAGAACCCACAAAATAGCAGAGGGAAGCAGGGATCCAGCCCAGGACGGCCTGGATGGTGGCTGGGTAAGGTCTATCGCACATGGAGTAGAGGGGAGCGGAGCTCAGCATGGGCAGCAGCAGGACCAACCAGACCAGGAGCCAGGCAGAACAGGCCCTAGCACCCTGAATCAGTGAGCTGTGGCAGTTACCAGACTTCTCAACCCACAAACACCAAAGACAACAGAGAAGGATGGTGGGAAAAGCTGCAGGAGACAGAGTGAAAAGAGTTTGCAGTTCGGCCACCACCCCGGGGGCAGCGTGGGGAGGTGCAGCTGCAGAACTAGAGCTACAGTTGCTTCTGGCCCCAGGCCGACCTGGTGGGAGGAATTAAGTGGCAGATCAGAGCAGGAGTGCAGAGTCTGCTTAAGATTTGAGTCAGGTCCAGGTAGGTGGTTCTTGGGGAAGGAGGAGTGCTGGTGTGGCAGAGCTGGCTGTATAGAAATAGCTCTGAAATCAACGGTGCATCCCCTCAAGCTTGGGAAAAAGTACTCTTTACTCTACAAGCAGTAATACCCTGCTGAAAAACTCAAGGGTCAAGTAAGTTGGCTGGGAACATGGCCAGGCAGCAAAAATGCACTCAGATTCAGTCTCAGACTTTGGAATCTTTCTTTGGTGACAAAGAAGACCAAAACATACAGGCAGAAGAAGTCAACAAAGTCAAAGAGCCTACATCAAAAGCCTCCAAAAAAACCATGAACTGGTCTCAGGCCATGGAAGAGCTCAAAAAGGATTTGGAAAAGCAAGTTAGAGAAGTAGAGGAAAAACTGGGAAGAGAAATGAGAGTGATGTGAGCAAACCATGAAAAGCAAGTCAATGAATTGCTAAAGGAGACCCAAAAAAAATACTGAAAAAAATATTGAAGAAAACAACACCTTAAAAATTAGACTAACTCAAATGGCAAAAAAGCTCCAAAAAGCCAATGAGGAGAAGAATGCCTTGACAGGCAGAATTAGCCAAATGGAAAAGGAGGTCCAAAAGACCACTGAAGAAAATACTACCTTAAAAATTAGACTGGAGCAAGTGGAAGCTAGTGACTTTATGAGAAATCAAGATATTATCAAACAGAACCAAATGAATGAAAAAGTGGAAGACAATGTGAAACATCTCATTGGAAAAACCACTGACGTGGAAAATAGATCCAGGAGAGAGAATTTAAAAATTATTGGACTACCTGAAAGCCATGATCAAAAAAAGAGCCTAGATAATCATCTTTCAAGAAATTATCAAGGAGAACTGCTCTGATATTCTAGAGCCACAGGGCAAAATAGAAATTGAAAGAATCCACCGATCGCCTCCTCAAAAAGATCCCAAAAAGAAAACTCCTAAGAATATTATCGCCAGATTCCAGAGTTCCCAGATCAAGGAGAAAATACTCCAAGCAGCCAGAAAGAAACAATTTGAGTATTGTGGAAAAGCAATCAGGATAACACAGGATCTAGCAGCTTCCACATTAAGAGACCAAAGGGCTTGGAAAACGATATTCCGGAGGTCAATGGAGCTAGGATTAAAACCAAGAATCACCTACCCAGCAAAACTCAGTATCATGCTCCAAGGCAAAATATGGAGTTTCAATAAAATAGAGGACCTTCAAGCTTTCTCAGTGAAAAGATCAGTGCTGAATAGAAAATTTGACTTTCAAACACAAGAATCAAGAGAAGCATGAAATGGTAAACAAGAAAGAGAAATCATAAAGGACTTACTAAAGTTGAACTGTTTTGTTTACATTCCTACATGGAAAGATGGTGTGTATGATTCATGAGACCTCGGTATCATAGTAGCTGAGAGGAATATTCATATATATATACCTTTGTATGTATATATATATATTTATATATACACACACACACACATATGTGTGTGTCTATGTATGTATATGTGTAGGTGTATATATGTGTGTGTCTGTATATGTATATATATATATATATATATATATATATGTATATATATATATATATACGTGTATATATAGACAGAGGGCACAGGGTGAGTTGAATATGAAGAGATGACATCTAGAAAAAGTAAAATCAAATTAAGGGATAAGAGAGGAATATATTGAGAGGGGGAGAAAGGGAGAGATAGAATGGGGTAAATTATCTCGCATAAAAGTGGCAAGAAAAAGCAGTTCTGTAGGAAGGGAAGAGGGGGCAGGTGAGGAAGAATGAGTAAATCTGGCTCTCATTGGATTTGACCTGAGGAGGGAATATCATACACACTCAATTGGGTATCTTACCCCACAGGAAAGAAGGAGGAAGAAGATAAAAAAGGGGGGATGATAGAAAGGAGGGCAGACAGGGGAAGGAGGTAATTAAAAACAAACACTTTTGAAAAAGGACAGGGTCAAGGGAGCAAATTCAATAAAGGGGGATAGGTTAGGAAGGAGCAAAACATAGTCAATCTTTCACAACATGAGTATTGTGGAAAGGTTTTACATAATGATATGCATGTGGCCTATGTTGAATTGCTTGCCTTCTTAGGGTAGGTGGATGGGGAGGGAAGAGGGGAGAGAATTTGGAACTCAAAGTTTGAAACAGACATTCAAAAACAAAAAAAGAAGTTTTTGTATGCAACTAGGAAATAAGATACACAGGCAATGGGGCATAGAAATTTATCTTGCCCTACAAGAGAAGAAGGGAAAGGGGGATGGGAGGGGAGTGGGATGACAGAAGGGAGGGCTGACTGGGGAATGGGGCAACCAGAATATACTCCATCTTGGAGTGGGCGGGAGGGTAGAAATGGGGAAAAAATTTGTAATTCAAACTCTTATGAAAATCAATGCTGATAACTAAATATATTACATAAATTAAATAAAATTAAAAAAAAAACTAAAAAAAAAAACCATGACCTGCACGTGTCAGACAAAGGACCTGAACCCAGGTCTTTCTGACTTCAAGGCTGATTCAGGTCATACAGAACAAAAAATTCTGGAAATCATATTCAGTTGTCTAAAAAGAGGGTTTGCTGCAATAAATAGCAGTGCCCTATTAAATCCTCTAAATATGTATATAGGGATATCAAGCAGCATTATGTAGTACCCCACTCAAACCAAGCTGATTGTTAAATTTTCAATTACACTTCAGAAGAGTTACACTTCATTAATGGCAAATGTTACAAATCTGGGCTTGATTTTTTATTTTGTTGATTGTCTAGATTTAAGAAAGTTATGGAGAAAACATCAATCCTGCAGATTCAACTTAAAAGTGTTTCATGCATATTTTGGGGGGATTAGGGAGCCAATTGTTAAACATCTACCAACACACTACTAATACAGGTGGCAAGAAGACAGCTTAAAAAGATTTCCTTTGAAAAATGGAGATGCTATTATTCAGTTGTGCCCAACCCTCTATGACCCCATTTTGGGTTTTCTTGACCAAGATACTGGAGTGGTTTTCTATTTCCTTCACCAGCTTATTTTACAGATGAGGAAACTGATGCAAACAGGACTAAGTGACTTGTCCAGGGTCACACAACTGGTGGGTGAGGTCACATTTGAACTCAGGTCTTCCCGACTCCAAGCCTGGCACTCTATCAACTATGCCACCTAGCTGCCCTAGAAGGTGCTACTTACAAAAATACTTAGCCATGAATTTAGACATTTCCCTATTTCTCTTCTGCCTTCAATAGGACAGAAATTGCTAATACACATCTCTTCAGCCCTGTTTGGTCAACTGGATAAAATGAAGCTTGTCCCACAAACAAGGAGAAGAACTAAAGGAAAAACTTAAGTGTCTTGTCAATATAGGATAGATATTCACAATTTCATATCCCGTGCTCATTTTTGGATATGGAAATAATCAGTTTTTTTGTTTTTGCATTGGGGGTGGGGGTAAGGGTGGAGGTGGGGGGAGGGGTCATTTTAATAAGCAGGTGGTTTGTCCTGCAATTCATTAGTAGCAGCTGAACTAGAATCCACAGCAGCAGACATGCAGTTATTCACATATACAAGCAATGGGCTGAATTTCTCTGACAAGAGTTGGCTTTGAAGTGACTTATTAGAGAACAAATTATTCCCTGTTTTGCAGTTCTTTCCATTTGTGTTCATCTGCAAGTCTAAAGTCCAAGCTGGTGCCAGAGTTATTCCCGCAACTGGCACTAAACTGCTCTCAAAAAGTACAATTAGCACTTCAGTAATGTGCCTGGGAATGGGATAATCTGCATTTTACCCAAAGGCAACCACTGTACCCACTGTACTTTTGTCTTTGTGTGCCAACACCCAGGCAATCCCGCTAAGGAGAGGGCATCTGCACATCAATGCTCCACTGTACTTGGTGACACTCCCCAGCTTGGGTTACAATTGTTGGGTGGGGGAGAGGGTGAGGAAGGAGCCAAGGGCACCAAGCAAGGGTTGAAGGGTTTGCAGTGCTGAATCACCTGGAGCAGACCCTAACACCCTCAGCTTTCATACTCTCAAGATCAAAATGGGATTGAAAGATACAGAATGATACAATGCCATCCTACCCTATGAGTTTACCCTCACCATCATCAAACTGATCGATCAACAAGCATTCATTCAGTACTAATCATGTGCCAATCCTCTGAGGATACAAGGAAAGGCGAAAACATAAAAAAAATAATCCTTGCCTACTAGGAATTTACAGACTAAAGAGGAAAATGGCATTTAATAAATAGGGTCATACACTAGCACTAGATTTAAATCAAAGAAGAAAAGAAACTGGAGAATCAGAGGCTAGTTTGGGAATGATTGATTATTCCTGTGTCTATGGAAGGTCGATCACTCATTCAATTCAAATCAACAAGTATGACTGAAGTAACTACCATGCCTGAGGTCAGTTGTATACTGGTAAATGTTTAACAAGTGGCTTTCCAGGAAAACTGTACCGCATGACACACTTTAAGTTTAATCTGCATTATTAGCATTTTCTTCAACACTTTCTTAAGTCTGGATAATAAAAATCAATAAATCAAGCCCTGATTTGTAGCTTTTGTCAATTTCTAAGGTGTAAAGGCTCACACTGAAATATTAACCATCAGTTCTCTGAAGCCGGTTGGAGCTGGCTCCAGCACACTCACGCATGAGATGCTATACATGGGTGTGTGTGTGTGTGTGTGTGTGTGTGTGTGTGTGTGCCAATCAACAAAGCATATATTAATCAATTACTATGTGTCAGGCATTGTGCTGTTAAAGCAAATCTTGAAACCAGAAAGAATTGAGTTCAAGTCTCAACTCTGACACATATTGGTTGGATGACACTGGACAAGCCATTTAACTTCTCAGTGTGCCGGGCAACTTGCTACGACAACAAGTCAACACAAACATGCCAATTTGCACTGCTAAATAGTTTCCCCACTTGAGAGCTCCCTGTATCATTAAGGTGACAGGTTCATTCCCAATCTTAAACCTAAGCCTAAGATATTATACTGGGCACTGGGGGTACAAACGCAAAAATTAAATCGTCCCTGCCCTCAAGTAACTTACATTCTACTGGGGATGGTAGTGGAAGGGGATGATATACACAGATAAATAAACACAAAATATACACAAAAATAGTGGATGGGGACCCTCCCAAGTGGCTCAAACAGAAAATGCCTTTTCTAGGAAGCTCAGCCTTGAAGGGACCTGGGTATACCAGAATTCGAGGTGAAAATAAAGAGTATCCTATGTGTAAGAAACACAGCCCACTATGCCAAGGCATGGATCATATGATGACAGATTCACAGACAGAAGGGAACTCAGAAATCAGCTCTTCTACCATGACCCCCATTTTACAGATGAGGAATCTGGGGCCCAGAGTATTAAAATAAATGACTAGTCTAAGGTCAAACAAGGCATGGGAAGCATAGTGGAGGTTCAGATTTGGCCTCCTAACTCTAAATTGACCTTTCATTACATCATTGCCTGCTGCTGAAGACCAGTAAAAGTAAGACAGCCAGTTTAGCTAGAATATAGACAGCATGTAAGAGGACATTGTGTAATCATCTGGAGAAATAGCCTGGAGCCAGATTGTGGAGGATTTTAAGTGCTAAGCAAAGGAGTTGGTATTCTACCCTGGAGGCAAGAGGAAGCTATTAAAACTTGTTGAGTAGAAGAGTGACATGGCCATACCTTTGCTTCCAGAATGCTAAAATGGTGGCTATGGAGAGGATGAACTGGAGAGGGGGGAGTCTGGCTGCAAGGAAACCAACTAGTAGATGACTCCCATAGACCTTGTGAGGGCCTGAACTTGAGCCCTTGTGTTGTGTATATGAGAAGAGTAACAGATGCAGGAGACGTTATGGATAAAGAATCAATGTGACTTAACAACTGATTAAATATGTGGGCTGAGTGAGAATGAAATGTTGAAAATGATTCCTAGACTGTGAAGTCGGTTGACTGGAAGAATGGTGGAGCCATCTACAAAAATAGGGATGTTGGTGGGATGGAAGTTTAATGAGGGCAGTTTGGGAAATGGAGAGTTTCATATGCCTATGGAACATCCAGATGAAGCTGTCTAGCGGGAAGGTGGAGATGTAGGACTGGAGCTCAGGGGACAGAGGAGGACAAAACTGGAAACAACCTGCAGAAAGATGATAATTGAACTCATAGAAGATAAGGAGGTCACAAAGAGAGGATATGTAAAGAAAGAAGATAGGAGAGCCCAAGAGAAGGCCATGGGGTGCAATCACGCACGGCAGATGGGACATAAAGAATGATCTTGCAGGTTAGTCCAAGAATTGGTTAAACTGGTAAGAGGAGACCCCCAATAGAACAGTGCCGCCCACAGAAGAGAAAGTATCCTGAAAGTAGAGATTGTCAATAGTGTCAAATCTTGCAGAGAGGTCAAAAAGGATGAGGACCCAAGAAAAGGAATACGGATTTAGCTTTAAAGAGACCACTGGTGACCTTGAAGACAGCAGTTTCAGTTGAATTATGGGAATGTAAACCAGATTACAAAGAGTTGAGGAGTGAGTATAAAGTTAGAAATATGTAGACAGTTCCTGGCCCCATCCCCCTCCAAGAAGTTTGGATAAGAAAGGGACAGGGGATATATACAATAGATTCAAGGGCATTGTCAAGTGATTTTTTTTAAGGATGGAAGATATCTGGGTATATTTGTAAGCAGGCCATTAAAGAACACACCCAGTCCCACCAAATACCCACTAGCAGCTAGCTTGGATAATGGTGGCATCAACAGGACTAAGGCCAGAAAAGCAGTGACAAAATCTATTAGGAAGGCAGAATTTATGATTTCAAAGAGAATCTCATATGTGCCTAAAAGGTCCGGAACCGTAGGATATAAGGAATTCTCTAGGCAGAAGGCAGGAGAACTAAAGCATGTATTTACACTCCACAGTAACAATCCCACAAACCAGCATCCCCATTTTGATATTTTCATAAAAGCTTCCAGGCCCAATAAGTCCGCCTCACAAGAGTAACTAGGAGGCCACAGAGAAGCGAGATGGTATAAGGCAAAATTGTATACATGCTTCCCCTCTACGGTAAGAAGATTACCCGCTAGCCTCTAGTCAGCTCTGCTACCTGCAGCTCAGCTTCGGCTGTAGGCGTCTCTGGCTCCAACCGGAAAAGGAAAGGAGAATCTTCAAGCTGTCCTCTCCCCTCTTATAGAGTTTTTGACATCATCAAGTGCCACCTGAACGACCAGGGCCGATTGGTTCTTGACTTGGCCCCTCCCCCAGCGTAGACCACGTTAACACACCTCCCCTCAGCCAGGGCCACTACTCATCACACAGGAAGCTCTGGTCCTGCCCCGAAGAGCAAGCTCCAGCGTCCAGGGAAGCTCAACGAGGCAAGCTGGGTCATTCAAAGAAAACAAAGTCCATTCTGGCTACACAAGACTGAGTCAGGGCAGGGACTACAAAAGAATATAAACATGTCTCAGTAAATCCACGGATGTTATTCTCCTAAGATACTGACACAGCGGCTATCCCCAACAGCACAAACACTGACCTTGGCCAAATGCCCCAGGACAGATAGATAGATAGATAAAGTAGTTAGCAAGAACTTGCTGTGTCCTAGTCATGCTTCTAAGCATGGGGATACAACCACAAGCAAGTAAGACACTTCCTACCCTCAAGAAACTTAGATTCTAAAATAAAAGACATATAGGAGGGCAGGAAAAAGAATATCAGGCAGAAGAAGGAGCTCCAGAGACAGGAAGTAAATCCAGAGCAAGATAGGCATGGCTAAGGTCCTTCCCAAATTAATAGTCACAGGAAGGGAGTCATCAATGAAGAGAAAGGGGATCCAGGAGAAATCTCTGTTGTTGTCTCCAAAGGGCCTGACAGGCCATCCCCTCACAGGGTAGGATGAATACAAAACAAGTCCACGGGTATCATTTCCGCCCCTCTATTGCTACCTCCTTCCAAAACTCTTAAGGAATGTAGGATTTAGAGCTGAAAAGGACAAATAAGGTGAGACTCAGAAATATCAGTGACTTGTCCAAGGTCACACAGGCAGTAAACAGCAAAGCCAGGATTCAAACTCAGGTTGTACTGTCTCAAAGAGGTAGGGCTCCATTTCTCTACTCTTAACAGGCAAGAGAAGAATAACCTTTCCTTGATTTCCTAGCTCACAATAGGTTGGTGAAGAAAAATGAGTCCTTGAGGCCTTTGAAGGAAGAAAAACATCCCAGAAGAGTGACTGATTTTGTTATTATTATTCTGAGCTAGAAAGTAGGGCTTAGACTAGGCTGGAAAGTTCTGGACTTCCATGCAGAAAGTGTTGAGCAGTTGAAGTATTTAAATATCTCGATCTATCTCCTCTCTCTCTCTCTCTGTCTCTCCTTCTCTCTCTCTCTCCCCCTCCCTCTTTCCCTCTCCCTCTCCCTCTCTACCTGGATTCCAATCCCAACTCTTTCGATAATCCACTCACTATGCAACCTTGAACAAGTCACATAACCTTCTCTGTACCTGTCTCATCATCTATTTCCTAAAAGGAGGGGAGTGGTAGTGGTGGTGGGCTGAATGATCTCTTAAGACCCTTACAGTTTTACATTGTATCATCATTTTGTCAAACCTGACCATATGCCTGCCTGCATGTATATTTGTATGCATATGTTTGTGTGTATATAGGCACACATATGTGTGTGTGTGTGTGTGTGTGTGTACCAATCCACAAAATGTCCATTGATCACTTTCTATATGCACTGGATTAAACAATGGGGATACAGAGATGAAAAGGGAACCAAGTCCTGCCCTGAAGGAGCTTACATTCTAATGAGGAAGACAACATGTACATACACACGCATATACAGAAGATACACCAAATGAGTTCAAGGTGGCTTGGTGAGGGGGATGCTAGCAGCTGGGATGTGCAGGGTAAAAAGCTTCTTGTAGGAGGAGATATTGGAACTCAGCTGAATATTGAAGGAAACCAAGGATTCTAAGGCTCAGAATTGAGGAGGGAGCACACTCCAGGCATGAAAGGTAGCCAATGCCAAGGGACAGAGACAGAAACTGGAATGTTTATATAGACACACACATATACATACACACATACATATGTAAAATAATATAAAAATAAATACATTATTTTTTAAAAAAAAAAACAGAAAAAAGCCCAGTTTTGAAGGAAATAAGACAGTTTTGAAAGTAATGCATGGAATTTATTAGATTTTTTTAATCAAGTGTTATGAAATGGAGTTTCATGATACAATCTTCTTTTGTGTTCTATTATACATGTGGAGATGTTACTTTGGAGGCAGGGGGGTATCTCACCTGAGGGGCAAGAGGTCTTACCTCATTTGTTCTTTTCATCTCTAAATCCTATACCCCTTAAGAGTTGGGAATGAGGTAGCAATAGAGGGGTGGGAGTGATACTCGCAGACCTATTTTGAGCATATTCTACCCTGTGAGGGGATAGGCCATCAGTCCCTTTGGAGACAAGAGGGATTTCTCCTGGATTCCCTTTTTTTCACACACACACACACACACACACACACACACACACACACACACACTCACTTAGGCAACATGATACCTGGTCCAAGACCCCTGTTGACACCTACTGGCTGTTTGATGCTGGGCAAATCTTTTAACCTCTGCATTCTAGGCAACTCTCAAGACTTTGCAAGATTACATCAACCTACATTGATAAAGTGACTCACCCTATATAAATGAAAACACCCATCCAGTCCCTACCCCATGTGTGTATGTGTGCAGACACACACCCATGTGTGTGAACTGAGAGATTGATTGGTGGGGGTACAATAGCATCTCAAGTAATTGAAGTTCTGAAGGAAACAAAACCAAAACTGACGTTGACTTAAGACTTTACAATTTGCCAAATACTTTACGGTTTACCAAACACTTTACATAGCTTTTCTCTTTTGAGTCTCACAATGATTCCATAAAGTAAGGATGACAGTTACTATCATCTCCATTCTACAGAGAAAGAAAACTGAGGCTCAGAGAAGTTAGGGGACTTGACTAGGATCACACGAAGTGTTCAAAGAAGGATTCAACTCCAAGGCTTCTGATGTTGGGTCTCTATTCATTACGCCACAAGGCCTCTCTCAAATATATAATAATTATTATATTATGACACAATCCCTCTCTCAAGGATATAATAATTATTATATTATGCTCAGGCCTTTCTCAAGTATAAAATAATTATCATGTTATGTTACAAGGCCTTTCTCAAGGCTATAAACATTATTATATTATGTCCAGGCCTCTCTCAAGGATATAATAATTATTATATAATGCCACAAGGCCTCTCTCAAGGATAGAATAATTATTTTATCATGCCACATGGCTTCTTTTAATTACATAATGATAATAATAATAAACGTTAGCTATTATTGTTATATACATAAAAAGACCTTATGACTTAATGAATAGAGCATGGAACTTAGCATCAAGGAAGATATATATGTATATAAATGTTTGTGCATACATATGGTCATTTTCTTATTTCAAAACATTAAGCATTTAGGATTTCATTGGTATGGATAATCCCTCGACTCGTACAAATCACAACCCCACCTCCACACACTTTCATCAGTGATCATTGTGATTTTCTGTATCTGACAAATAAAATCATTACTTGTTAACCAATCTTCTGGTAAGGAGACTTTCCAAACTTTGACAGGAAATCTGAAAGACATATACATTTCCAGACCAGTACTTGAAGGTCTTCTGACTTGGTAGGACCCGCTTGAGCTCCACAGTCACAGGTCTTGAGTCTCCATGGTTGCCTCCATACTACAATGAAACACCAGGGAAAGACTTGAATGTAGTATTGTGTTTACATAATTGCATGTATATATAATCCGCCTTCATTGCTTCCATTAATTTTATTAGAAAGGAGGACATGGTAAATTTTTTAGAAGATCAGATGGGGGGGGGCAGCTTTCCAGTAACATATGGAGAATATGTAAGAGCTTATTGGACTGTCACATTGGATACATTATCCCCCAGGGGCTTGAATAAAGAATTAAAGCAGCAAGATCTTGACATTTGATGTTTCAATTTCCCAAGTTGCATTACGCCTGTTGAATTTGATGCTTGGATGCCATACCAAACAGTTCCAGTGACCCACCCCTCCCATCTCAAAATCCCCAGTCAGATTTTAAAAGGGAGGCATGTTAAGATTTATTAGACATTTTTATTATTAAACTTATCCCCCCACCCAAATCCTATTTGCATGAATCACTTCTACATAACCAATCTGTTCCTGTCACATCTAGTTAGTAACTTTGTTTTAGTGTCTCGGAGTTTATCTAACCATAAAACACAAAGATGGAAACGACCAGCCACCAGTCATGTGTTCCATGCCTGGAAAATGAAAGACCTTTAAGCACAGAAACACTTTTGGCTTTTTGTTTAGGCTAGTGATCACTGTCAGTTCCATCCTAGGGCTGGGGATAGGAACTGGGCCGGAAATATTTTTTAAACATTTTTATTCTAAACCTAAAACACCTCCCCCCCCAAAGTAGCACTTCAACATGTATAGCAGAGCACAAGAAGATCATGCCATGAAGCTCCATTTCATAACACTTGCTTAAAAAAATCTAATAAATTCCATATATTACTTTCAAAACTGTCTTGCTTGATGAACTTCCTTCTGAACTTCCTTCTACTTTTTTTGTAAGCATTCTTTTAAAATATTTCCATGACTACGCCCAAAGGGCTATAAAACTCTGCATATTCTTTGATCCAGCAATAGTACTACTAGGTCTGTATCCCAAAGCGATGAGAAAAAAAAAACAAGGGAAAAGGGCCTATTTGTACAAAAATATTTATAGCAGCAATTTTTATGGTGGCAAAGCATTGTAAATCAAGGGAATGCCTATCAGTTGGGGAATGGTTGAACAAGTTGTGGTATATAATTGTGATGGAATACTATTGTGCTATAAGAAATGATGAACAGGATGCATTTCAGAAAACCCTGGAAAGACTTAGATGAACTGATGCAGAGTGAAATGAGCAGAACCAGGAGAACAACGTACATAGTAGGAGCAATATTGTACAATGATCAACTGTGAATGACTTAGCTGTTCTCAGCAACACAGTGATCTAAGACACTTCTGCCACGCATAATGAAAAATGCTATCCATCTCCAGAAAAAGAACTGATGGAGTCTAAATGCAGATTGAAGCATACTTTTTCACTTTTTTGTGTTTTTTTTCTTTTGGTCTGTGTCTTCTTTCACAATATGACTAATACGGAAATATGTTTTGCATGATAATACATGTATAACATATCAACTTGTTTACTCTCCGGGAGTGGGGGGATGAGGGAAGGAGAAAATTTAGAACTCAATTTTTTTTAAACAAATGATAAAAATTGTCTCTATGTGTGATTGGGAAAAAATAAAGTATTATTTTAAAAAAATGTTTCCATGGTCCTCTTTTTACTGATACCACTATTGCTAACCACATCCCCCCCCCCATCTTACTTCACTTCTACCCCCTCCCCAGCCTAAAAACAAAGGTGAAAAATGTAACAAGTTGCATTCAAGTAAAACAAATCCACACAAAACACTATCTAAAAATCTGTGCCTGTTTCTTGTGTGTGTGTGTGTCTGTCTGTCTGTCTGTTTCTGTACCTTGAGTTCAACACCTCTCTCTAAAAAGTGGGTAACATGCTTCATCATAGTCCGCTGGGGACTTAATCTGGTTTGATCAGAGTTCTTAAGTTTTCAGTGTTTTTTTTTACAACATTGTTGTCTTTGTATAAATTGTGCTCCTGGTTCTGCGCACTTCACTGCGCATCATTTTCTATTTCCCAGGAGTCTTTGAAATAATCATTTCTTACAGTACAATAATATTTTATTACCCATATATGCCACAATTGTTTTTGTCCATTCCAGGTCTTCTCTTTTTCACCTTCTTCTTATCCCTTCCTTAAGATCAGGAAATTTAGTTTCCTTATGACTATATTATTTCTCCTCTTCCCTTTTGTTTCTCTGTTCAGTTTGGTGTGTGTTCAACCCTCCATTGTGTGGTTTCCATAAGAGTCAGATTCGTCTGCTGTCTGCTCCCCCTGGCTCTTTCTCCATGTGTATGGACTTCTCTTCTCACACACCCTTCTTGATCTCAACCTGAGTACCCTTGGTTACCTGAATTCCTGCCTGGGTTAACTCACCACCACCACCAATGAATCTTAGATTCAGAGCCCCAGCTTTTCAGACCCCTTCTACGGCATCTCAGGACAAAGTGCTTGATTCCCCAGACCCCCAAAGTGTCCTACTCTGAGCACCACCATGCCCACACTAGACCTTGACACCCCTGTTGGCTTCCATACGGTTTTCTTACCACCCTGAAGCTACCTCATAAGAACCATGGAAACAGAGCACTGTGGGCTACACATGTCCCTGGTCCATCTCTGGTCCATTTGAGAAGCTATCGGCCCATTTGCTTTTGTTGGTGCCGGTGTTGCTGGTGGTCCCCTCTCCTATTGCTTCTAAACCTCTGGTTGACTTCTGTATTTTCTCATTGGACCAACGATGATGATGGTGATGATGACACTTGTGAAATTTTGTTGGTGCTGGTGTAGGTTTGCTGGAAGTTAATTGCCCTGCTTTCATTCATTCTAGAAGTATGATTTCCTTGCTATAAATAACTCCTTCTGCCAATGTTAACTCTGTCTGTACGTTCTCTGAAACATAACGTTTAGATTTAGAGAGTAGCTTAGAACTTAACCTAAAGGTTAAATGACTGGGCTAGGGATATTCAGGCAAGATGTGTCATAATCAGGACTTGAACCCAGATCTTCCTAACTTCACAGTCAGCTCCCTACCCACTACTCCACACTGCCTCTCTAGCTCTATCACACAGCAACAATATGATGCATGCAAACAGCAACATGGTGGGAGGCAGAAGCACTGTATATTAAGTCATAAGGCCTGGGTTCTAGGAGGAAGGAAAACAAGCATTTATAAAGTGCCTTCTACGTTCCAGGCACTGTACTAAACATGTTACAAATATTACCTCTTTTGAGTCTCACAACAACCTTGTGAGGGAGATGCTACTATTATTCACAGTTGGGGAAACTGAGGCAGACAGAAGTTTAGGGACTTGACCAGGGTCACACAGCTAGGAAGCATCTGAAGCTGGCTTTGAACTTGGGCATCAGGTCTTCCTGACTCTAGGCCCAATGCTCTATTCTAGCTCCAACAGTCACCAATTTGCTATGCATCCCTGGATAAATAGCTCAGGGTCATTAGGATCTTATATTTAGAGCAGTAAGAAACTTTGGAGATGGTTAAGGAAATCTAGGAAGACCTGAGTTCAAACCCGGCCTCAGACACTTACTAGCTGGGCGACTCTGGGCAAGTTACTTTACCTCTGTCTGCCTCAATTTCCCTATCTGTAGAATGGGGATACTAGCAGCGCCTTCCTCACAGTGTTGTTGTGAGGGTCAAAGGAGATGGTATTTGTAAAGCGCCGGGTACAGTAACTGGCCTATGGAAGGCATTTAGTAAATGCCAGCTATGGTTATTATTTTTAAAACCTCTTGTTCTTCCTGCCTCATTTGCTTGTTATGAATATTAAAGCAGCTGAAGGCTGAGAAGCAGCGTGATGCAGGGACGAGAGCCCTGTACTCAGGGTCAGAAGATACACATTAGGATCCTGACTCGGCTGCTCACTTTGCTAATCTCAGCAAAGTCCTTTAACTTCCTAGCAGCTCAGTTTCCTCATCTGTGAATTGAGGGGATTCAACTAGATTATTTCTAAAATTCCTTCCATCTCTAAATCCTACAAATCTATTTTAAAATGTTCTGGAAGTTATAGAGCATAATTCTAAAACCAAAACTTGTTATCGTTCAGTCATTTTCAGTAGTGTCTGACACTTTGTGACCCCATTTGGGGTTTTCTTGACAAAGATGCTTGGCAAAGATGGTTTGTCATTTCTTTCTCTGGGTCATTTTTACAGATGAGGAAACTGAGGCAAACAGGGCTAAGTGACTTGCCCAGGGTCACACAGTTAGGAAGTATCTGAAGCTATATTTGAACTCAGGAAGTGGAGGCTTTCTGACTCTAGGCCTGGCACTGTATCCAATGTACCACCTAGGTGCCCTAAAAACCAAAACTATGGTGGCACCAAGGGGTTTTGTCCCAGGATGAAAAATGTAAAGGGTGCTAATGGTACATATGGCCTAACCCTATGGAATGGCAGCAGCCTCTTTGGGGGTGCTCTCTCTCCTTTTAGCTGCTCATGGTACAATGCTCTCCTATGCCCTTGTTCCCTCCCCACTGGCTCCAGTCAGGTTGAGTTTCTCTCTCCACCTCTCCCCCAACCCTCACATGCCCCAGGTGCAAAAATTACTAGTTATGGCTCTGAGTACTATATAATTAGAAAGTAGAATTATCATCATCATTGCTAAGCAAATTAAAATGATCATGCATGAATTTAGGAATCTAGAGCCAGAAAGAATCACATTGTCCAACTCCCTCATTCTGCAGATGAGGAAATCAAATTCCAAAGAGTTTAAGAACTCATTCAAGATCCTACAGGGCAGCTAGGTGGCACGGCAGATAGAGTGCCAGGCCTGGAATTTGGAGGAACTGAGTTCAAATCTGACCTCAGACACTTACTAGTTGTATGACCCTGGGCAAGTCACTCAACCCTGTTTGCCTCAGTTTCCTCATCTGTAAAATGAGCTGGAAAAGGAAATGACAGCATCTATGCCAACAAAACCTCAGAAGAGGTCACAAACAGGTGGACAAGACTGAAATGACTGAACAACAGCAACATACCAGGCATTGTGAGCACTGGTGATACAAACAAACCGTCCAGGCCTAACCCTCAAGGACCTTCCATTCTAATAGGGGAAGATAATTTATATGGGGAGTGAGAGCTGAAAAGGAAGCACACACCCATATGACAGGGTACATACAGGATGGCCCGAAAAATTGTGTGGTGGGACCATATAAGATAAGGTGAATACTCACTAATGAGATTCCAGGGTCTGAAGGGTCTCCTAAGAGGAGCATGAGGAGGAAGCCAGAGTGAAGTAGCAGGGCTTAGGGATGACCAGGAAGTGACAGAGTGGGCACAAGACCAGATAATTGTAAGTAAAAGCTCACCAATCATTTTATATCAGTAAAATTGAGAGGGTTGGATTAGACAGCTCCTAAGGTCGTTTTCAGCTCTCAATCTATGATCTTATAAACTCAAGACTCCCTCTCCTGTTTATCTGAAGGTTCATTGGTGATGCTAAAGGGGCCTTCAGAAAATAGTATTTCTTATGCCACAAGGCCCCAGACCACTGTCAGTATTATGTTAGTGATAAAGTATAGAAACACTAGGGGGAGTCAGACATGGAGCAAGGGGCCAGCCTGGGATGCTGCTCAAAAGCAAGGATGTTTCCAGCATAAAGAGAAGGGGAAGGTCTCGTTTCCATGGTGACTGTTAAGATGTTCATGCCCATGGGGATGCTGTGAGGAAACAGAAGCCTGTTGCTGAGATCCTGGAATGCACCCACTCCTCCTCCCCCCCACCTGTGTAAGGGGCTATCAAATGGATGCACATCTGAGACTTCTAGAGGGATGGGAGATGATGTCATCTATCTTATGGATCAGAAGACTGGAAAAGGAGAAGGGAAATGGAAGAGAGAAATAGAGAGAAAGAAGGAACAAGGGAGAGGGAATGAGAAAGAAAGAGAAAGGGAGGGGGATGAAGAGAGAGAGAGAGAGAGAGAGAGAGAGAGAGAGAGAGACTGACTCATCTGTCCTTGGAGGGCAGTTATGCTACAGGATAAAAAAGTACAAATAAAAATGCTAACAAATAGTAATAACCATAATGCCTTAAAATATATATGATGTGTCCTGTCTTCCTACGTACAGGCATGATTTTCAAACCTCTGAAGCGTTAAGATAGGAAGGATGACAACAAGGACACCTCTATCCCTTCACAGGGCAGAATCAGAGAGCGGGATTACAATTACAAGCATGTAGAGGATAATCTATAGTTTTCCCTGTCCTGGAGATCTATAAGGATGGGGGAGACACCCATTCGTCCTAAATAATTTATATCCAGTCCTTTGGGTAATCATAAAGATAGTGGGGAGGGGAGAGGGAGAGGGAGAGAGAAGAGAGAAGGGGAAGGAGAGAGGGGGGAGGGAGAGAGAAAGAGGGAGAGAGAGGGAGAGAGAGGGGGAGAGAGAGACAGAGAAGAGGAGGGAAGAGAGCAGAGGAGAGGAGAGAAAGGGAGGGGAAGGGACAACAGAGAAGGGGAGGGAGGAGGGAGGGAGAGAGAGAGAGAGAGACAGAGAGAGAGAGACAGAAAGAGAGAGAGAGAGAGAGAGAATTAGGAGCTCTGATTACCCACTAAGAACTCTTCCCATCTGTTAGCCACCGTAGTTTCAATGGGAGGGTGGTGCAGAGAGCGTCTTTTTTATTTCATGTCATCTTTCAGTGGAAATGTATAACTAAGGACTTAGGTGCTCCCAGAGGGTATGCTGGTAAATGTTTAACAATCATCTCTCTGTGTGAGGTGGAGGGGGGTGGGGATTACGATAAATGCATGATATACTTTTTAGTTTAATCTGCATTATTACTACTTTTAAAGTCTAAACAATCAACAAAACAATAAATCAAGTCCTGATTTTTAGCATTTGCCAACTTCTAAGGTGTATGTGCTCACACTGAACATTTAACTATCAGCTCTCTATAACTAGGCAGGCTCCAGGACACCTTTGTATGTTCTCTAATGGTTGCCAACTGAGATTTATACTTCCTTCAGTTCCTGTTGTCATTTTAGTACAGATATATGGGGGGGAAGGAGCTAGGTGGTGCTAGGATAGAGCGCCAGGCCTGGAGTCAGGAAGACCTAAGTTCAAATCTAGCCTTGGGCACTTATTAGCTGGGCAAGTCACTTAACCCTGTTTGCCTCAGTTTCCTCATCTGTAAAATGAACTGGAGAAGGAAATGGCAGACCAGTCCACTATCTCTGCCAAGAAAACCCCAAATAGGGTCACAATGACTCAGAAAGGACTGAAAACAACTTTAAAATGGGAAGAAGAGGGAAAAAGGAAGAAATCAAAGGATTGAGTCCCAATTAGGGCTCTGGCACTAACTCACTCTCTGACAAAAGTTGGTTAACTTTTTATAATTTTCAATCTTTTAATCGTAAATAATGACATTAGTCCTCATGAGAATATGATAATAGAAATATGGAGTGAACCTGTGAATGAATTAACAGAGTGATCTCCCAGGTGGGGAAACTCCCTCTACCAGTTCAGGTCATTCCCTCCTCTGCAAGACTGTCAATTTCCTAATCTTTAGGGTCCTGTGAATTTATTTCTCTCTCCCAAACCTTCAAGTTATAAATGATCCATAAATATTTAGAGGTTTGGCAGGAGTTGCTTCTATTTAAAGAGGCTTTTGATAAATCCTGTTACATAGGTAAAGCAATAAAGATGACTATAGATAATGATCAGATTGTTTTAAAAAACAATACCAGAATTTATAGATGTGCTATCACATACTATCTAGCTGACCCTGGGCAAGTCACTTAAACTCCCAGAATTCTAAGGACCTTCTAAGATTGTAAGTTGCCAGAAAAGGTGAGGATCAGAACTAATAGAAGTAATTTCTTCACCTGGGAATTCCCTATATCAATGAATTCACAGGTCCAGCTACTCTTCCTTTCCTATTAATTGTTTAATTTGCTGTGAGTCCCGGGTGTTTTATATTTTGACTGTGGGGTGAAATAAAAGTTGTCCTATAACCATTGTGAATTGTTACCCTTAACTGCGGTCCTTTTACCCACATCTTTGTGCTATATTTTGAGGTTCTTGGAGGAAACTCTGGGTGGGAATAAAATTAGCCAAAGCAAATCATAGTAGGGTTTACCCCCTTGCTCATCTCAGCCTGGGGGCGGGGCCACGGGTTACACCTGCATAGCATAGCCAACTTGGGAGGCTATAAACCTTTCCTAACAAACCCCGTCATTGTTCTGAACATTTTTGGAATTGCCTTCCAAACCAACATATAAGCAGCATAAGAAAATTAGTCTCATAACTTTGTAATCACACCTCCAACTCTCAACATCTCCCATCTTCACCCACACTCTCTAAGATGCTCAAATTTACCCAAGGTTTGTGTAGATTTCCATCTTGGGGGTCAAAGAGCCAAACTCAATAATAATGCTGATGCACCTCATTAATTTGAACTCCATTAACTGCGAATAAGTGATCACTCAAATGAGGCTAGGTTCAAGTTCGGCCCTGATCACGTACCTTGTGCATCAGAGGCAGAGCCCAGGTCCTCCTCAAGACAAGCCTTCTATCCACTATACCTCTCCTTAACAAATATTCGGTTAGGACACAGATAACGTGAAGGAAAACACAGACTTCTGAAATGAATGTATGGATGAAAAAGCACTTCTGTACATTTACTGTATAGAAAGCACTTTTCTAAGTGTTGTGGATACAAGTAGAATAGCAGAGACCATCCTTGACCTCAAAAAGTACACATTCTTTTGGGGAAGATGACACATATTGTATGTTTCAGCTATAAGTCAAATGGAGAGGTCCCAATGTACACCAACAAAGCAGATGGTAATGCATCATCTTTAATCTTTCCACTGATAAAATAATATTTCTGATTTTGAACCATTTGACAGTGCCAAGGACTTTAGTGGAAAGAATACTGTTTTCCGGGTCTTCAGTAGCTGTGGTTGCTGAAGAATCAAAGGTTGCAGCAAACTCAATTGCCAGACAGTGTCTCATCTCCATAGGGTTTGCTTCCAGGTATAATAGCTGCAGAACCAATAGTTTTGGAAGCACTGCTATTCCCAGGGCTCTTGGGATTACTTGCCCATTACTTGCCCATAGCAATTGGTCAGTGATTAGTGGTTGTGGTGGCAAGGTAGATGGGACCTTATTCCACAGGGATTGCTCCCCTCAAAGATGGCTGTGAGAGCTAGGCTAGGAGCAGGGCTGGTGGTCTAGGATGGGGGAGAGGGGGTACTACTTTTGACAATCTCTGATTGTCTCCATCAGGATTGGTAGTTGAGGTCATAGCAGAGGTTTGACTCTCCTGGTACATGCTGCCTCCTGTGTCTCCCTCATGGTGATTTGCTGCCTTCAGCTAGGCTGGTTTGCCTACCTAGAACTAGAACAGGGGTGGGTGAGGGGAGTATGGAGAGGATTAAAGGTTAATAGAATGGAACATTAGGAAACAGACAAGTGTAAATTAGGATAAAGAAAAAATCACTCTTATTCAGGAAAAAAAAAGACTTTCCATTAACTTATTTGATAGAATTTTGCCATTATATGAATTTTTCAAGGAATACAGAGGCTTTTGGACTTGTTAGGCGAGAGAAAGGCTCTGTTCTCCATTTCTACTGGAGAGAATGATTTAAATGTCCTGAAGAGGGATTCCAAATGGATTTTATGAAGCACTTCCTGACTGTGCAGCAGAGGAGTCAAATACTCTCTCCCAACACTCCCAAGTGAGACCAAACCAGATTAAAATGTAATGACAAATATTTAAGAAGATAAATGAAAATATAATAAAATAGAGATAATGTTAATTTGTTGTTCCCCAAGTCAGTACAAGGCCCACAGGGATCCTTACCTAGAGGCTCTGATTCTGCCTTTGATTTTGACACCATTGCTATACAGATAAACATACACTAACATGATCTATTAACATATGGATTCTACTCAGATCTTTAAAGTAAGTTTAGAAATAAGCATTCACCTCTTGCCAGCCTGTCCTGTCATGTGAATGAACCCCACTCGTAGACATGGAGGTTATCCCTGCCTACACTTGCTGCCTGGTCTGAGCTCTAACATAGCTTAGTTACTAAGTGACCTCCTGTAACCCTACCTGGGCACCTCTTAAGTCCTTCTGCTTATGGATAAGCAGCATGGGCTAAGACCAGACAATCATCAAGGTATCTTCTGAAGGGTTCGAGGATCACAACACAGCCCGTCGAGGAGCTCCTTAAGAATAACCTTCCTCCCATGAAGAACTCAACTTAAGGCCCACCAAGAAAAATGAGAATCATGAATTGAGAGATGAAAGTGACGTTAGAAATCATCTAATTCAACTGTCTCATTTTACAGATGACTAAACTGAAAACTGGAAAGATTAAGTGGCTTGACCAAGATCATGCAGGTAGAAGTGACAGCATTAGGATTTGAGCCTAGATCTTCGGACTCTAAAGTACTTGTTCCACTGTGCCACATTCATTATACAAGGGAACTGACAGAGAAAGGGTTCTATGTAACAAGTGGAAATTGATTCAGGGGACTAGATTTCAAATCCCAGCTCTGAATAGGACGTTCATGAACTCGTACTAGTTATATGATCATGAAGAGCAAACCACTTAACATCTCAGTCTCAGTTTATTCATCTGTAAAATAATGTTTCCTACCCATTAGTAGTGTCATTATGATGTAAGCATTAGATTTGAGATTTGAACTGTTTTTTTTTTGTTTTTTTGTGGGGTTTTTTGGAGGGGGGAAGAGAAGGCAATTGGAGTTAAGTGACTTGCCCAAGGTCACACAGCTGGTAAGAGTTTCCATTGTCTGAGGCTGGATTTGAACTCAGGTCCTTCTGACTCCAGGGCCAGTGCTCTACTCACTGTGTCACCTGCCTGCCCCTGAACCAGGTTTTTCTAATGTCAAAGTCAAAACTCTTTCCACCGTGCCCCATTATCGTTCAATAAACCATGTTGTCTTTCATCGGCATAATATAATCATTACAAGGGCTATCATGGAACTGGGAGAAAAGAGGACCTGAGTTCAAATCCTACCTGTGCCACTTACTTCCTATTTAACCTTGACCTCCTAGGTTTCAGTTGACTCATCTATATGTGAATTCCCAGGTTAATTCACTCTCTGGGCTTCTCTACCTCATCACCAGTTGCCTCCTCACTCTTAGGGAAACCTCTGCCCTGAGTTCTGCTCTTTTGATTGGTGACTGAACTAGCCCAAACCATCATTTGGTGAGAGAGCCTAACCATGCACAGCTCATGCTTGGTTTGACTTCATCTCTGGACTTCTCTCCCTCTTTACCAGCCACCAACTTATTCCTTCCAGGTGGCCTCCTCTCCTTCTGCTTTCCAGTTCTCCTTACATTCTTCATTAGAATAAAAGCTTCTTCAGGTTAAGAACCATCTTGTTTGTTTGTATTTGTATCCCAGCACATAAAACAGAGCCGGTAACACAGTAAGTACCTAATAAATGCTTAATATATCTATCCTCTAAATTGAGGGGGGTGGACAGGTGACTGGACCAGGTGACCTTACAAGCCCTTTCCATGTCTAGATCTATAATCCCATGAAAGACTAAGCTTATATTTGTTTATAAGTCCATAGTCATACAGAGAAACAGCCATTAGAAATGTGGGATGATTTCATTTGTAGCTGAAGACTTTCCCCAGAGGGATTTGCTGGGAGGGACACTCCCCCCCTCAGACCAAGAGTGGAATCAGTTTCCATTTTGCCATTCTGTTGTACTGAGAGGTGCCCTTCAGAACCCCATAAAACCGAACAAACCTGCCACTTGAATCCCATTCTCCTGGTGACTCGGGCACTGAGTGGCAGTTTACAGTGACAGAATTAATGTGGTTCTAAAGGTAATTTGAAAACGCCAAGAGTGGCGAATTATCACATGAAAATGCAAATTGTCCCTTATCTGGGCTGTTCCACAGATGCTATGATTCATCATTGGCTGCTTGGCTGTATTTTCAAGTAAGATCTCAGTAAAAGGGGGTGAGGAAGGCAGGGCAGAGCCACATTCTGCCTGGAGAGATTTATAGCTCCTTTTATCCAGATGTAAAGCACCCAGCATTGGGAGGGAATATTAAACCTATAAAATCACAATCTATCATTTAGCCCTTATCACTGAATGACCAAGGAGGTACCCAAACACACACACATGCACACTCATTCTATTCATATGTACAGACATTTTCTGTCTTCCTGCATCCATTCACCTTTCACAAATGTCCAGCTCACTCTCTGGGTGTATCTGCCCTCTTTCTTCAATATTCTCCACCACGATGATCCACTTGCTCATTCATTCATCCACTCATCCATCCATCTATTCATTCAACACACATTTATGGAGTCCCTGATTTGGTTCAAGGCACCATCATAGGGGCTGTGGGTAATCCAAAGATATTCCAACAATATACAAGATATAGTGCTGCCCTTTCAGGAACTTACAATCTAATAAATGGCATGAAATAGACACCAATAACTATAGTATAAAGTAGCATACAAATAATATAAGTGTGAATGAAATGTAATGGAGGGCACTCATCTCACTGGTCCTCAGTTTCCACATCTGTAAAATGATTAGAGGGCTCTCTAGGGTTCCTTCAAGCTCTAAATAACCATTATATCATAGTTTCATGACAATGGATGTTGTGTGGGAGGATCTGTGTGCTCCTGAAGAGATCACTTAATCTCTCTGGCTGTCAACTCCTCAACTACCAAACGAGAAGATTAGAAAAGATGACATATATAGTCTCTTTCAGCTCTACGTCCTATTAGTCTTCAATGGGTGGTAAAGACAATGGGTGCGAAAGAAGCTCGGAAGAGAAAGGGTTCATTTCTGGACATAGTCAGCAGAGAAGGTTTCATGGAAAGGGTAAGACTTGAGCTGGGTTTGAAAGTTGGGTAGTGGGGGAAGAGTGAATTAAAGATTTTCAAATTATAGATAGATTTCTCCACCCAAGCAGATCCCTAGTTCACAGACAAGGGCTCAGCCTTTATCAAAGATGGCACCTTTCTGGTGATGTGCTAGTAACAGTTTAACAACCACTGGGATGGGGAGTGGAGAAACTTTTAAGTTTGATCTGCATTATTAAGATTTTCTCCATCAATTTCTTAAGTATAGACAATCAACAAAATAATAAAGTAAGCATTCCTTGATTTATAACATTTGCTGATTTCCAAGGTAAAATTTAATAATCAGCTCTCCAGAATTAGTTTGAGCTTGTTCCAGGACACTCCTGCATCTTCCATTCATGCCTCCACGTGATTCTTTAGTAGAAATAATTTATTCAAAACCAGAAATTGATAAGTAATGCAAAGCTTTAACTGGGCCTAGAGGAAATGGAACAGTATTGGGGTGGTCGTACGAAACAAGTTATGGGATATCTTTACTGAAGGGAAGAGCTCAGCTGGACCTAGGACAGGTAAAAGAGATGAGGGTGTGGACAGAGGGATAGTGAACCTTAAGAAGATATACTCTTGCAAAGAACATTTAGGTGAAAATTAACAGAGGTTGAAGGAGAAGGGATATTAACACTGGGATATAGTACAAACCACCAGGACAGAGAGGGGAAATAGACGAAGAGTTCAGGAGACAGATCACAAATTTGACATAGGAACAAATTAGAGCAATGAGAAACTTCATAAGATTGTAGATTATAGGACCATAAACTTAGAGCTGGAAGGGGCAATACAGGTCCCCCATCTTACAACTGTGGAAACTGAGCCTCAGAGACATCATATGCCTTACCCAAAGTCACGTAGGTAGTAAGAAGCAGAGCTATGGGTTGAATGCAGGTCTTCTGACTGTAATACATCCCATTAGACTGTAAACTACCTGAGGACAAAGAGTGTCTTTTGTATCTTTTTATATCCACGGTGCTTAGCACAGTTCCTGGCACATAGTAGGTGCTTAATAAGTATTTATTAAATAATTGATCTTTAGACTGTACATCTAATTATCCAGCTCTCTGAGATAGTCCTCTTCCTGCCAAAAGCAGGGCAGTCAATAATTTTCTGATGTGCCTTAATGATAATTTAATTCTTCAAAAAGTATGGGAACCTACTAGAATTGGACCCAATTCTCAATAAAAAAGGATAAGGAACTGGCTGCAGGGGTAAAAATGATGGAAGCCTTGTAGGAAGTGACCCTCCTTCTTAGAATTTGTGATAGGAAAGGAGCGGAAAGCTGGACGTATTTTGGCAGGCATCTTAGAATTTGTGAAGGTGGATTTCAAAGGGTACAGAGAAAGGATAGGTAGGATCTAATCCCTCTGCTACTTAATAGTTTTATCAATGACTTGCACAAAAGCACAAATGGCCTACTTATCCAATTTTCAGGTGACACAAAGCTCGAAGGGTGAGATAATACATTGGATGATAGAATCGGGACTCAAAAAGATCATACCAGGCTAGAGTATCAGGCCAAATTGAATAAGACAGTATTTAAGAGGAATAAATATAAAATCCTATGCTCAAGTTAAAAAATTAACTTCACGAGTCCAAGACCAGGGAGGCATGGCTAGATAACAGTTTGTCTGAAAAAGATGTAGGGGCTTTAAGGGACTGAAAACCCAACTCAATACAGCAGTCAAATCTAGTGAATGTGTTATTGAGTTGCATTAGGACTGGGAAGGTTAATAGTCTGGCCCTACATCTGAAATATGTTGTCTTTGTTTCTGGGTAACTCATTGTAAGAAAGGTATTGATAAGCCAGAGAGTGTCCAGCAGAGCGGCCTCAGGATATGAATGAGGCTCATCTGAAGGAGATGAAGATGTTTACCCCAGAGAATATGAGAAATCGAGGGAAGACAGGGCCATGATTCCTGTCTACAAGTACTCAGAGGGCTGGCTCATGGAAAATGTCCAATACTTGTCCTTCTTGGCCCCAAAGGATAGAACCAGAAGCAATGGAAGAAATGACAAATGAGAAAATGTGGGTGTGATGTAAGGAAAAATACGCTAACATTTAGAGCTATCCAAAAGTGTGAATGGTTGTTTAGGAGGTAGTTGGCTTCCTTTCACTGGAGGTTATCAAGCAAAGGTTTGTCATAGGTGATGTAGGGAGAACTAAATAAACTGTGTGGTCACTTCTAACTCTGAGATCTTGTGATTCAGTGAATCAGTCAGCAAGTATGTATTATGTGCCTATGTGTGCTAGGCATTTATGCTGAGGGTCAGAATACAACTACAGAAGTAGGGCAGTTCCTGCCCTCAAGGAACTTACTTTCTAATGGGAGAAATAATGTATATCCAGGAGTGGTGGCCAGAAAATGTATCTTTGGTCTAGGAAATTATGAGGATTATGAAGAGAGTCCTACAACAATAGACTGCCATGCCCTTTGCAGTAGCTATGATAATAATGAGGGGATTTTTGTTCCTTGGAAACAGAGGGCAGCAGCAGAGATGAGGAGACAGTCCATATGTGCAGCAGGAAGGAAAATGAAAAGATGTCCACAGTGGCTGAATATGTATATCCTGTATCCCTTACAGCACTAGCCCCTTGGAAACTCCAGAACATGCTATAGGATGATCTTCATTTCCTTCCTCAGTCAGTCAATAAGCATTTATTAAGTGCCTACTATTTGCCAGGCACTCACTGTCGTAAGCACTGGGAATACAAAGAAATGTCAGACTAATCCTCTGTGGATGCTCAATGGGTAAGTCTAGGGAGAAAATATGTCTCTAGTTCCACAACGGGCAGAATCGGTCTCAAGATGAAAAAATAATATTAAATGATAATATTGAATACTGGTGTGATACAGTGGGAAAGGCCCTAAACTTGGAGGCAGAAGGCCAGTTCTGATGCATCCTAGCTGTGTGACTGTGGGCAAGTGTTTGAATTCAGAGATCTGATGATCTATGTGACTCCAGGTAGAGGGTATGGGTTGTTAAGGGAGGACCAGCACCTCTGCTGTGAGGGCTTACAGAGCCCTGCTCATCCTCTTTAGGTATCCAACTTATCACCCAACTTTCACCTGTGGCTCCAAGGAATTGTAGCATGTGCCCTTGGTACCACACCCTGGTAAAACTATCCTGACAGAAGGGCCAAACCAGGTTGAGAGTACCCGACCTGCCTCCAACCCATCAGTGAGTGTCCACCCCAAGCATGTGAAGACTTCCCCCAATGGAATGAACAGACAAGAACAATTTCTTCCAGTGGCCATGAAGGTGGCTTAGAGCTTGATCAGATATCGAAGACACCAAGGTCATCTATTGCATCCCAGGCCATCTTCAGTCATCCTGCCTTTTGTCCTGCCACTGGACTTCAGTGACTCCAGAAGAGAAAGTGAGGCTAATGACCTGGTGCAACTCTGCCTCACTTAACTCCAATTCATATGCAAGTCAAGATGTCACCTAGTGATGTCATTGGTTCTCTTTGAAATGAAGGACAAACAACGACAATGACTCTGAGCCCGCCATTCTATCCACTATGCCAGGACCCCTCAGTTCTTTCTAGCTCTGACCACCTCAATTTTGGGGTGCTTGGGAAAGTCATTTTCTCTTACAAATCTTGGCTTTTCTCCTGTATATGATGGGGTTCATCACCTCTGGCCCCTTCCTACCACTTAATACTGTTTTGAGGATAAAAGAAGACTCTGGAGGCACTTCCCAAAAAGATGACAGATTTGGAGCTGGCAAAGTCATCTAATCCAATCACAGAGAAGGAAGCTAAGACTTAGGACCATCAAATAAGGGTCAGAATTAGGGTGACTTGTCCAGGATCATCTAGATGGTAGGAGACAAAAACAAATTCCAAACCCAGATTAACTTCAAAGTCAGGACTTTTCCCACTGCAGCTTGAGAGAGAGGACCTTGGTCCTCACCAAGGTCTCACATCCTAACGAGCTACCACAGATGCACAACCTCATGCAAGTTTCTGGGCTGAGGTCCTTTGATTTCCCAGTTCACCCTCAGACTTTCTCCCTGTTGTCCTACAGAAAAAGGGAGGGGAAATGAGGTGGGGGCAGGAGAGCAGATTGACTCAACAATTGCTATTTTGGTATCCAGAGGAGCCAGGCTTGTTGATTGTAGTGAGATCTCTATCTCTCTCTGGACCCAGATGAAGGTCACCTCCAAAGCTCTCGCTAAACCATAGGATTGTTTGTTCAGCCACAGGCATTGAACTTCTGAGACCCAGGGGGTGAGGAGGGAAGGAGAGAGGGGAAAGGGAGGAGGGAAGAGAAATGGAGGGAGCTAGAAAGAGAACCAAGTTCCAAAGTAGAAAGGGAGGAAGGTGTCAGTGGCCTGGGAGATGGCTGGAGCATCACTGACAGCATCACAATGTAATAAAAGTCTGGGAAGCTTCTCAAGGATCAGACCTTTTTAAATAATAATAACCCTATCTGCCTTGGACCTCGCCAGAGAGACAAAAGGCTAACAGGGAAGTCAAAGAGTATGTATAGGAGGTTATAAATCACCCTGTTTTGATGAACTGCTTGGGGTTCACAGTCTGCTCTGTGATAAGGACCCTGCCCCCAAAGGTAGGGCTGGGAAGCTGCAGAAGGTCCATTGGCATTTTGTCCCTGTCCTGCCCTGGGCCAGTCGTAGAGTCTGTGCCCCCTTTCTCCTGCCTTCTTCAGGAAGAGGAAGAAAGGGATGCAATCCTGGAGGGAGCCATTGGACAGGAGGGAAAATGGTCAAAGTAGGTTGTTGGTCTTCTCTGAAACTCAGAGACTCTAGTTCAGCCCAGAGGAATGAGACTACCAGGCAGCAAGCAGGGATTATCACCAAGATGAATGGCAGGTGCCGTGTTTGCCTCGGCCTCCCTAGTCTGATTTCTTCACTCTCCTCTTTTCCTCCTTTTTGCACCCCTCTCATGCACTTTTCAGCAGCTAAGTGGCACAGTAGATAGAGCACTGAAGCTAGAATCAGGAAGACCTGAGTTCAAATCCAGCCTCAGACACTTACTAGCTCTGTGACCTTGGGCAAGTCATATAACCCTGTTTGTCTCAGTTTCCTCATCTGTAAAATGAAATAGGGACAGCTAGGTGGCACAACGGATAGAGCACTGGCCCTGGAGTCAAAAGGACCTGAGTTCAAATCCAGCCTCAGACACTTATTAGCTGTGTGACCTTAGGCAAGTCACTTAACCCCATTGCCTCAAAGGAAAAAAAAACCAACAACAACTGAAAATGAACTGGAGAAGGAAATGGCACACCACTGCAGTATCTTTCTTTGCCAAGAAAACTCCAAATAGAGTCACAAAGAGTCAGTTGGACTGAAAAATATGCATTCCTCTCTTCAGTTCTGCTTTCTCTTTGGAGAAAAAGACCAGATAAGAGACTGGGTGGGATAGAGCTGTCCAAGAATGGAATGGACTGCCTCAGAAAGTAGTGAGGGTCCCCATCAAACAAAATTCTTCAGGTGGAGGCCAAATACTTGTCTAGAATGTTGTAGAAGGGATCCCTGTGAGGGGGGCGGAGCCAAGATGGTGGCTGGAAAGCAAGGACTAATGGGAGCTCCCCGCCGAGTCCCTCCAAAATCCTATAAAAAATGGCTCTGAACTAATTCTAGAACTGCAGAACCCACAAAACAGCAGAGGGAAGCAGGGCTCCAGCCCAGGACAGCCTGGAGGGTCTCTGGGTGAGGTCTATCCCGCACGGAGCTGGAAGCAGAGCAGAGCCGAGTGGAGCAGAGCCCAGCATGAGCGGCGTGGACCAGCCAGACCAGCAGCCGGGTGGAACGTGCCCTAGCGCCCTGAATCAATGAGCTGCAGCGGTTACCAGACTTCTCAACCCACAAACACCAAAGACAACAGAGACGGTTAGTGGGAAAAGCGGCGGGAGTGGAAGGAGTTCGTGGTTTGGCTACCGCCCCGGGTCGGGGGGGCAGTGGAGCTGGGGCAGCTACAGAAGTACAGCTGCAGTTGCTTCCAGCCCCAGGCCCACCTGGTGGGAGGAATTAAGTGGTGGATCAGAGCAGGAGTGCAGAACCTGCTGAAGATCTAAGTCCAGTCCGGGTTGGGGGTTTTTGGGCAAGGAGGAGTGCTGGTGTAGCAGCGCATCTGCCCAAGCTTGGAATGCAGTTCTCTAAACTCTAAAAGCAGTCATACCCCACTGAAAAACTCAAAGGTCAAGTTAGTTGGCTGGGAATATGGCCAGGCAGCAAAAATGCACCCAGATCCAGTCTCACACTTCGGAATCTTTCTTTGGTGACAAAGAAGACCAAAACATACAGCCAGAAGAAGTCAACAAAGTCAAAGATCCTACACCAAAAGCCTCCAAAAAAAATGAACTGGTCCCAGGCCATGGAAGAGCTCAAAAAGGATTTGGAAAAGCAAGTTAGAGAAGTAGAGGAAAAACTGGGAAGAGAAATGAGAAGGATGCAAGAAAACCATGAAAAACAAGTCAATGACTTGCTAAAGGAGACCCAAAAAAATACTGAAAATATACTGAAGAAAATAACACCTTAAAAATTGACTAACTCAAATGGCAAAAGAGCTCCAAAAAGCCAATGAGGAGAAGAATGCCTTGAAAGGCAGAATTAGCCAAATGGAAAAGGAGGTCCAAAAGACCACTGAAGAAAATACTACCTTAACAATTAGATTGGAGCAAGCGGAAGCTAGTGACTTTATGAGAAATCAAGACATTATAAAACACAGCCAAAGGAATGAAAAAATGGAAGACAATGTGAAATATCTCTTTGGAAAAATGACTGACCTGGAAAATAGATCCAGGAGAAAGAATTTAAAAATTATTGGACTACGTGAAAGACATGATCATAAAAAAATACTGCAAGCAGCCAGAAAGAAACAATTTGAGTACTGTGGAAACACAATCAGAATAATACAAGATCTGGTAGCTTCTACATTAAGAGATCAAAGGGCTTGGAATACGATATTCCGGAGGTCAATGGAGCTAGGATTAAAACCAAGAATCACCTACCTAGCAAAACTGAGTATCATGCTCCAAAGCAAAATATGGATTTTCAATAAAATAGAGGACTTTCAAGCTTTCTCAGTGAAAAGACCAGAGTTGAATAGAAAATTTGACTTTCAAACACAAGAATCAAGAGAAGCATGAAAAGGTAATCAAGAAAAAGAACAAGAAAAAGAAATTTCAAGGGACTTACTAAAGTTGAACTGTGTTGTTACATTCCTACATGGAAAGATGATGTGTATGATTCATGAGACCTCAGTATTAAGGTAACTGAAGGGAATATGCATATATATATATGTGTTTATGTATATATATGTATAAGTGAATGTGTATGTATGTATATATGTATGTGTGTGTACATATATATATATGTGTATATATATATATATATATATATATATATATATATATATACAGAGAGAGAGAGGGCACAGGGTGAGTTGAAGATGAAGGGAAGATATCTAAAAGAAATAAAATCAAATTAAGGGATGAGAGAGGAATATATTGAGAGAGGGAGATAGGGAGAGATAGAATGGGGTAAATTATCTCGCATAAAAATGGCAAGAAAAAACAGTTCTGTATGAAGAGAAGAGAAGGCAGGTGAGGGGGGAATGAGTGAATCTTGCTCTCATCAGATTTGACCTGAGGAAGGAATGCCATACATACTCAATTGGGTATCTTACCCCACAGGAAAGAAGAAGACAAAAAATGAGGGGGGGGGAGATAGAAGGGAGGGCAGATGGGGGTGGAGGTAATCAAAAACAAACACTTTCAAAAGGGGACAGGGTCAAGGGAGAAAATTCCATAAAGGGGGATAGGTTAGGAAGGAGCAAAATATAGTGAGTCTTTCACAACGTGAGTATTGTGGAAGGGTTATACATAATGGTATGCATGTGGCCTATGTTGAATTGCTTGACTTCTTAGGGAGGGTGGGTGGGAAGGGAAGAGGGGAGAGAATTTGGTGCTCAAAGTTTTAAAAACAAATGTTCAAAAACAAAAAAAACAGTTTTTGCATGCAACTAGAAAATAAGATACCCAGGCAATGGGGCGTAGAAATTTATCTTGCCCTACAAGAAAGGACGGGAAAAGGGGATGGGAGGGGAGGGGGGGTGACAGAAGGGAGGGCCGACTGGGGAGCAGGGCAACCAGAATATACGCCATCTTGGAGTGGGGGGAGGGTAGAAATGGGGAGAAAATTTGTAATTCAAACTCTTATGAAAATCAATGCTGAAAACTAAATATATTAAATAAATAAAAAAATAAAAATAAAAAGAAGGGATCCCTGTTTGTATATGGGTCAGCTTAGAACACAGGTTTTTAACTTAGGGTCCATAAATCTCTAAGGGATCTGTGCAGTTTATCAACTTGGATGGAGAAGAAAATTAATGTCTTTATTTTCACAAAACTCTAAATGTAATTTAGCCTTTCTTTCAATTTAAAAACACTATTCTGAGAAGGGATCTGTAGGCTTCACCAGACTTCCAAAGAGGGCCACAACACAAACAAGGCTAAGAACCCCTGGAGCAGAGAGCCTCAGAGATCCCTTCTACCACCAATGTAATCCTTCCTAGCTGTGTGTGACTGTGAGAGAGTAGAGACTGTGGGAGGTGGGGAGCCTGGTAGGGAGGAGCATTTTAGAACTTTTCTTGGAAGTTTAAATTCCAAGAAACCACTTGCAGAGGGCAATAGATGGTCTGGACTGTGGAGATCCTATACAAAAGGAGGCTTAAGAAAAATGGAAGAGAGGTCAGAGAAAGAGGGAAAGGACCTATATGTGATGCTGATAGTAGTTCTTATCTTAGTGGCAAAGAAGCAAAAACCAAGGAATGCCCAACAACTGGAGAACTACTAAACCTGTTATGGTATATGGATGTGGTGTAGTTCTAGTGTGCTGTAAGAAATCATGAGCAGGATAGTTTCAGAGATGCCTCTGAAGACTTGTTTGTATGAACTGATGCAGAATAAGGTGAGCAGAACCAGGAGAACAATTTATACAATAACAATCACATTGTAAAGACCTTTGAGAAACTTGGGCACTCTGATCAACACAAAAACCAACCAAAATTCCAGAGGAATCATGATGAAGCATGCTGCCCACTTCCTGATAGGGAGATGATAGACTTAGGGTATAGACTGAGATTTTTTTTAAATATAGCCAATGTGGGAATCTGTTTTGATTGACTGACTATACAAGTCAATCAAAATGGGAATTTTGTTTTTCTTGCTTTCCCAATGAAGGTAGAGAGAGAAGAAGGGTACATGGGGGAGAGAAAAGGGGAATCTTTGTTTGAAAATAAAATATAATTTAATTTTAAGAAAATAATAATGAGGGAGTAACTGGTTTTTTCTTGTCATTGTTGTTTTTAGCTATAAAAGAAAATATTGTGTCTCCTGGCTAGTAAGCCAGGATGGAGAGCTGGTCCTTGGGAAAAGGGAGTATATGCCATCTGCTGGCACAGAGACAAACTGCAAAGAGTGAGAGCAGAAAGAACAGCAGAGAGAAGAGAATGATAAATGAGCACCTTGATTTGAGCCTGTGTATTTTACACTTGAGGGACTGTCAGAAACTGACATTCCTAGATCAGCTGGATTTGAGAAGCATGGATAGAGGGCTGGGCTTACAATCAGGAAGACTTGAGTTCTCACCTCAGACATTTACTAGATATGTAAGCATGGGCAAGTTAACCTCTCTGAGCCTCAGCTTCTTCACCTGTAAAATGGGAATGATGATGCCTATCTCACAGGGTTCTTATGAGGCTCAAATGAAGCGATGTTTGTAAAATGCTTTTGCTCACTTTAAATTACGGTGTAAATAACAATTCTTCCTATAGAGAAAGTAAGAAGACATTCCATAGCGCACCAGAGACCTTTGCTTCAGGAGGAATCTTCTGACACAAAAGTTATGTGCAAATGGGAATGATTTCTTGAAAGTGGTTCTCTTACTACTTTGGGAACCTTAGCCATGAAGCTCTAGGCAAGCCCGAGCATTGGACTGACTCCCAAAGGGTACTCTGGACTGATCTTCCACCCAAGTGAATCACTTGGACCCCTGCTATCCAGTCCCAGAGTCACTAGAGTGGAAGGCAACAGAAGGACATGTAGAATAATAAATCAAAAAGCATTTAGTAAAAACCTACTGTGTGCTGAGCACGGGGCCGACTGCTGGGGCTACAACAGCAAAAATGAAATAGCCCCCGCCCTTAAGAAACTTAATATTCTATCAGCGAGACATAAGATCATGGATTTCGAGCTTGAAAGCACCTCAAAGACTGGTAAGTCTAACTCCATCACTCTAATAAAGGAGGAAACAGATGCACAGAGAAGTGAAATCACTTGACTGGGGTCACATAGCTAGGGAATGTCTGAGTCAGGATACAAACCCAGTGCCCCATTCTCTACAGCAGGAGTGTCAAACCCTCAGCCCATAACACTCCAGAGTGGGGCCTGAACCAGATTAAAATGTAATTGGGAAATATTTAACAAAAGAAATAAAAATATGGTAGAATAAAGGAACCCCTAATAGGTGGTTTTCTAAGTCAATGATGCCATGAAAGAAGTTGTTATGTGTTGTTTAGTGGCCCCATTTCTATTTGAGTCTGACCCTACCACTTTATCCCGAGTTGCTTCTTAAACACGCACATAGACACACTTTCATCTCATCTGAGTTTGTGTGTGTGCTGAATAGTAGTGGCCTTGGAGTTTGACTCTTTGAATAGCAGACTGCTCTCCCCATCCTAGCTTGTCCTTGGCGTAGTTAAGCTGTCTTTAACAACTTCTGTTGTAAGTCAATCAAAATGTCAATTTAACCCTCACCTTTTGTTGAATCTTAAATCCATGTAATCCCTCTCCTTGCTTCCCCGCATGTTAAATAAAGCTCATGCCTTCTCCTCTACCTTCCTGGGTCACCTCAACTGGGCCATCTGCCACAGGCTTGGATAGCGGGGAGACTCACAGAGGGAGCAGACAAAGGGAAACCAGAGGCAAGCAGGGCCCTTGGGGAAAGGGTTAATATGAATGGTAATGAGAATCATCAGGAAAGGACTTGGCATAGCAGCAGCTGAGAGCAGCAGACAGACATATTAACTCAGAAACTTCAACCATTTCTGCTGGGTGGATGAGGGGCATCTCTCGGACAATGCTCTCCTCTTGACGCTGCCATCAGCCCCTGGGATGATCAGAGGAGTGCCTCTGTTTCACCTCCAGAGGAGAGAAGTGTGCTTATAAAAGACTGGCACTTCACCATTTTCAGCTGGTGGAGCCTACAGAATATCTCGATCACTCTTAAAGAAAACAATCAATCGATAAGCTATTATGAAATGTTTACTACGTACAAGGGGCAATACTACTTTGGGTCTTGGATCTTATGCATGGGGGAACCTTCAAGGCGATCTAAGCCCCTCATTTTAAAAATGAGGAAATTAAATTCTATAGAGGTTAAGTAAATTTCCCAAGGGCACACAGGTAGTAAATAGTAGAGGCATGATCTGAACCAAGGAATCACCACTCAATGTTCATTACTCTTCCCCCTGCATGATACCAACGGATTCCATGTTTGACTGACCTTCATTTTGTTATCAAGTTCTACAGGAAAAGAGATGAGAGGTATAGGGGTGGGAAGCTTTCACTGAAGGGTGCATAGAGGGATGCGAACAAAGGTAAAAACACAAGTATCCAATCACTGAAGAATCTCCTAATAGACTATGAGTTTTATTAGGCAGGAGACCAGAACTGTGCCAGAACCAGTTCCTGTGGGCTTGTGAGAGCCGGTTATTAAATTTTCCACTGTGAGCATTTACATTTCAGAAATCAGTCAAATACCACAAATTGGCCCTTGATTTATTGTTTTGTTGGTTGTCAAGACTTAAGAAAGTGATGGAGAAAGGGTTAATACAATGCAGACTCAACTGAAAAGTGATGGTTTTGTTTTTTTGTTTTGTTTTGTTTTGTTTCGGAAAGCTAGTTGTTACGTGTTTATCAGCACACCTCTTCGAGAGCATGTTTTCTCACCTAGGCTTTGTATCTCCAATAGCACTGAGTATGGCGTTCTGAACATAGTAGGGGTTTAATAAATGTTGAACTGAATTCGAGCAGCATCAAAAGTAAAGGAAAGCCAGCCCAAAGCCTGACTGGAGAGATCCGGCATGCAAGGTGTTTGACAGACAGCTGTCAGAAGGCAAAAGGAATATTAAATGAGATGACCTTAGGGGGTCTGAAAGGCAGTTGGACCACACTATCCCCTAGAAATTCATTCCCTCTCCTCCTCTCCCCAACCTCTCCCTCACGTCCATTTCAAGTACAAGTCAGATGCCTTTGAACATCTGACAGCTGTCAGTAATGAGGACACTACCAATTAGTCCATCACCCAGAATCACGTTTAAGAAGGTGGTGGTTCAAGATGAAAATTGGAGCCGCGGGCAACGTGTAGAAATGTAACTGGGTGTCAGGAGGGGAAGGGAGGCCCAAGCGCCAGGAGCAAACAGCTCTGAGCTGCTGGAGGCCAGAGAGTCTCCAGCTGAGACAGTGGGAGAGAAATGGTTCTTACACATCCTGACGATTTTTCTGATAAATTTAAAACTCCATGTGTACAGAAGCTCCCCCAAAACGTCTACAAGTTAAACATTTCTGCCCAGCCCCAACCACCGCTGACATCAAACACAAAGCACAAGGGGAATCTGGGAACACAAAGACCACGGGCCAAAGGCCTAAAAAGACCCACTCCAGGACCTTACTGCTCTGAGCATCGCTTCCTGATAGCTGCACTGGGCAAAACCAACTGGACCCTTCTCCTCTGGGCCTCTGAGAAGAGTGCGGGAGGCGTGGGATGTCCTCCAAGACCTTAGGTTGGACGAAGTTGTGTTGCTAAAACGCCCTTTGAGGTTTCACCAAGAGTTAGGAACCAACAAATGTGGAAGTTGGGCAGAATTTGGAGACCCTTGCAATCACCTACTCAATTATGCCCACTCATATGAGAGATGAGGAAGCTGAGCCCCCACTAGGAACAGTGACTTGCCCAAGCCTACACTTGCCCTGTTAGCTGAGCTGAGACCCAGCTTTGTTGAACCCTGGTCCTCAACAATCACATAGCATTTCCATCGCTGCCAAACGCCCATATCCCGCCAGAGCACATGTTCCCAGTGAGCTTCATCTAAGCCTCTGACCCAGAGAGGCCAATACAGTTCCAGTCCCAGGTGTAGCTACTGACCAAGGAGCCCTTCTGAATGCATTGTTACTCAATCATTTTTCAGTGGTGTCCAACTCTTCGTGACCCTATTTGGGGCATTCTTTGCAAAGATACCAGAGTGGTTTGCCATTTCCTTCTCCAGCTCATTTTACAGATGAGGAAACTGAGGCAAACAAGGTTAAGTGACTCACCCAGGGTCACACAGCTAGTAAGTGTCTGAGGCCAGATTTGAACTTGGGTCTTCCTGATTCCAGTTACATAGATGTCATTAAAGATGGCTTGCTGAACGTAGAGGATTGGAAACTGTTGTGGAGTCAAGAAGACCTAAGTTCCAAACTTGCCTCTGGTTATATGACTGGATAAATCCCTTAACCTCGTCTTTGATGGCCTTCCAACTTTAAATCTATAGTTACATGATCTTGTTGTCCTATGATTGTTCCCCTAATTCTGTCCCAACCACAAGATGCATTGTAAAGGAGATAGGGTGATTGGGGGGCAAGGGGAGTCTCTTACAAAATTTCTCTGAACCATGAAGGCCCTTTGTTCCCTGCTTCTTAAAACTCCCCCTTGCAAAGCCCTCTTTGCAAGCCAATACTGCAACTCTGAAGACTGTGAAGACCTAGAAGGGACCAGATAAACCTTCTAGTCCAACCCCATAATTTTACAGGGAAGGGAATTAAAGACTAGAGGTCAATGATTTGTCCAAGGAGATAGTCCCAAATTCAGGCAAAGTCTCAGAGCAAGGGAGTCATCAGAATTCATGATGGCTTGGTTCTGTTCAACCCATTGCTCAAAGGCACTTCGGGTCACAGAATCAGAGACTGTTCAAGCTGGAAGGGATTTTTTGCAATTAACTAGTCCACAGTCTCCATCATATAAGAAATGAGGAAACTGAGACCCTATTCAGAAAGGGACTTGTCTGTGCTCACAATGACTTATTGGCAGAGCTGAGAGAGACCTAAGTATGCTGAACCCTGGGCCTCAGCAACCATGCAGCATTTCCATCTCTGACAAACCCTGATCATGAATCTCATTTTTAAAAAATTGACCAGAGGCACTTTTTCCCAATTGGACACATGAGGAAACTGAGGCATGGAGAAAGGAGAAGGGACTTGATCAAAGAGAGACAGACACAAAGTCAGGGATTTGATCCAGTCATACTGATCTGCCCTATTCTCCTGCCAAAGGTCATGCCAGTCAGCAACCTGTGAATGCAAAGTTCTGCCCCAAATCCTCTTTCTAACAACTCCAATCCTCCTAGACACCCTTTCTCCTTTGAGGAGAATAGGCTGTCCTTGACCCCTCTCTTCCCCCACCCCCCACCATGCATGTCTCTGCTCAATCTCTGGTCGATGCAGTTGCACCAAGGCCAGGCACAGAGGGCATGGTGCCAGCCCTTCTATGCTCCCCTCTCCATCACTGAATAATGAATACCAGCTAAGTGATGGGCTTGTGCCAGCTCCCTACTAGCAAATATTCCCCCTGGGTCCCCAGATCAATAACACTTAGCTATTTCTTCTCAGCTAAGAAGGCAGGCAGGAAAGCAAACTCCCCCTCTCCCTCTCATCTCAGGGGAGACATGCCCTTGTGCAGACTGAGCCCAATCTCACTGAGGCAACTGACTTCAAAGCCCCACTGAGCGGGAATGGGACAGGCCAAAAAAAACCTGACTCCAAAGACCACAAACTCAGGCCCAATTGCTCCCATTTCCAGGAAATGGACTCTCCTTGGGGAGATCCTGCCTGAATAGCCCAAGGCAGCAAAGAAGGGCATGTATTCTCCGGGTTAAGGCAGAAAGGGTTTGAGCCAAGCATCATTTTACATCCTATTTTTAAGTGATACAGTGACCTTGAGTCCCTTAGCCTTTCTCTGCTAGGCTGAGGAGTAGGTGTGCGTGAACGCTTGTATTTCTCTCCATATCCTCCATCCCTTACATTGAGCAAAGATGTGACTGCAAAACCTAATGAGCTCCCTCCTGTTTTCCCCGGGGGAAAAAGGCAGTGTGCTAACTTCCAGATTAACACTTGCTGCCTGGGCTTTAGGACCTGAATTCTCAGGAATTCTATACGTGACAGCCCAGACAGTCTGCCAGCCAATGCCTTCTTTGCACATAGTATGTACTTTAATGAAGATTTACTATATTGATATATATATATATATATATATATATATATACACTGCTATATATTGATATATATATATATATATATGTTTCCTATGTAATAGCAACATTAACAGCTAGTATTTATATAATGCCTATTATGTGCCAGGTATTATGTGAAGCACTCCACGAATGTTATCTGATTTGATCCTCACAACATCCCTGGGAGGTAGGTAGTATTATGATCCTCATTTTACAGATGAAGAAACTGAGGCAAAGAGGGTTAAGTGATTTGCCCAGGGTCACACAGCTGTTAAGTATCTAAGGCTGGATTTGAACTCAGGTCTTCCTGACTCCAGACCCACCTCTCTCTCTCTCTTTCTCTCTCTCCCCTCTGTGCATATGTGTGTGTGTGTGTGTGTGTGTGTGTGTGTGTGTGTGTGTGTGTGAATCCATTCTGCCATCCACCTAGGCCACCTCACCATCAGCCTGTGGCCCCCGTTCCAGGAGTATTCTCCACACTGGACCTGAAGTCTGGACCCTTAAGTCCATTCACCTTTGGAGAGACATCTCTTTAGGAGCTGACTAGTGACTACATGGGTGCAAACTAGGCCCCCACTGAGTTTATTTTATCTACTTGTTGATCCTACCCAGCCATGTACCCAGACCACTTCATAATCTGCCTGTCTCCACCAGCTTTTGCCTTCTCCACCACACTTCTACCACCCTAAAATCAAACACCCCTCTCTAGCTGCCCCGATATGCATTGTCTTCTCCTGTCAGAATATGAATTCCTTGAGGGCAGAAACTCTTAAAAACATATAGGGTGTATGTGTACGTGTGGGGTTATAGATTGTAAGTTCCTTGAGGGCAAGGACATATATGTATGCCTATCTTTTGCCTCTTTTTACATCTGCAGTGCTTAACACAATGCCTGGCATGTGGCAATTAATAGATATTGATTGATCAATCGAGTCAAGATGAGATAGTCATTTGTCTTCAAGGAATTTACAGCTTCCAGGTCATCTTGGCCTGCTGCTGGGGTTCCTCAAGCTCTATGTGGCCTGGCTGTTGATCCAGTAGTGAGATTCAGGGGTTCAAGGGACCTCAGAGGCCTACATCTAGCCCAAATAAATCCCATTTTACAGATGAAGAGATTGATACTAAGTGACTTGCCCCATATGACGCATGCAATAAGCACTGAGACTGAATTTGAAACTGAGAATCAGGAAGACCTGAGTTCAAATCCAGCCTCAGACACTTACTAGCTATGTGACTCTGGGCAAGTCACTTAACTCCGTAAGCCTCAGTTTCCTCAACTGTCAAATGAGCTGGAGAAGAAAATGGCAAACCAGTCTGGTATCTTTGTCAAGAAAACCCCAAATGGGGTCACGACATGACCAAAATGACTGGGCAACAACAATCTCTGGTTTCAGAATTAGTCCCCCAGGCTCTTTGTACTGTACTAAGTGGCGTCTGAGCAGCTCTCTCCTGCCTGCCTCTTACCACCTTGGAGCTCCTGGACACAGACACCATCCCCTTTTGACTCCCTGGTCTCAGTAGACACAATCCCTACAGCAAAGGTACCTTCTGTTTATCCATCTATCATTAATCAGCCAGGCAGCCAATAAACATTTGTGGAGCTCCTACTGTGTGCCAAACACTGCTAAGCACTGGGGATGCATAGAAAGGCAAAAGATGGTCCCTGTTCTCCGATTGCCCGTGGCATAATGATAGATAACACTCAAACAACCATTTACAAAAGAGATAAATTACAGGATAAACTGGAAATAAAAAACAGAGGGAAGGTATTAGCATTGAAGGGCAATCATGAAAGGTTTCCAGGAGGAGGGGGGATTTTGGCCTGGGACTTAGAGGAAACCAAGAGGATGAGATGAGGAGGGAGTGCATCCAAGCATGGGGGACAACCAGAGAAAATGCCCAGAGCCAAGACATGGAGCATCTTGTTTGAGGAACAGCAAAAAGGCCAGTGTTGATGGATGCCAGAGTACATTTTGGGGTATAAGCTGTAAGAAGACTGTGAAGGAGAGGGAGGCACATTATAAAAATCTTTCAATGCCAAACAGCTGTTCTGTTGGATCTTGAAGGTAACAATGGAGGAGTTAACGGGATTTCTCCAGTAGGGGAGTGATGCGATCTGGTCTGTGCTTTAGCAAGATTAATCTGACTTAGCCCCACTCCAAACACGGCTTTCCTCCCCCATCTCAACTTTCTCACTCTTCTTCCCTCCTCCGTGTAAGTGCTCTAAGGTTTGAAAAGCGCTTTACATGTATTATATATATATATATATATATATATATATGTATGTATGTATGTGTGTATATATATATATATATATGTATGTATTTGAGACCCAACAACAACCCCATGAGATAAGCGCTATCATTGTTCCCATCTTACAAAGGGGGAAATTGAAGGTCATTGAGATTATGTGACTTACTCAGGGTCACAGAGCTAGTAAGTGTCTAAGGTGGAATTCAGACCAAGGCCTTTGAAATTCTGAACCCTGTGTTCTAGCCATTACACAGAATAATTACTTCTTCATTGACCAAGGAAAATCCACATCTGAGTAAAGAATCCTCCTCTCCCCCAACCTGGACCACATCAAAAACTGTGAGGAGCTGTCACTGCCTCCCACTCTCACGAGCCTGCACCAAACATGCACAAGATTTGAGGGAGGGCAGGAAGATCACCCTCCCCCAGGAATCTTGATTCTTGCCCCGGAGTCCTGATCACAGCTGTGTACCACTTGCCAAGGAGTGAAAGAAGGGAACTTCTTCCTGTCCCAGCTGGCTGCCTTCTTTCTCTTGCCCCATCCATCATCCGAACCCAGGGGCCCTAGAGGCAGAGTGACAGGGTGGGGACAGAGGTAATTAGGAGCCATTAAGGAGATGAGGCCCAACCACGGGAGGGGGTACTAATCACTAGGCAGCCCCTTCCTCTAAATGGGGCTAAATCAGCAACAGGGAGTTCATTCTCTCTGAGCTCCTCAGGAAGCAGAAGCAGCTGGCTAAATGACTGTCCTGAGGAATGAGAAGCAAAGGGAAGCTAATGTGAATTCCAGCAGGAGAGAGAAAAATTGGAAAGAAAAGAGAAAGATTGGGCCTAGTCCACTCTCTGGCCCAGTGCACATACCACTGAGCTCACTATCTACACTGGCCTGGTACACACGCCATTGAGCTCACTGTCTACACTGACCTGGTACACACGCCGTTGAGCTCACTGTCTACACTGGCCCGGTACACACGCCATTGAGCTCACTGTCTACACTGACCTGGTACACATGCCATTGAGCTCACTGTCTACACTGACCTGGTACACACGCCACTGAGCTCACTGTCTACACTGGCCTGGTACACACGCCATTGAGTTCACTATCTACACTGGCCTGGTACACACGCCATTGAGCTCACTGCCTACACTGGCCTGGTACACACACCATTGAGTTTACTATCTACACTGGCCTGGTACACATGCCATTGAGCTCACTGTCTACACTGGTTAAGCAGTCTACACTGGGAAGTCATTTAATAACCACAGCCTTAGGGTCACCTCTTCTCCAGCCGCCAAACCTTGATTTATCATGGCAGCTCCTTTCAAGAAATGAAAGAAGTGCTTTTCCCAATGGGACATATGAGGAAACTGAGTCATCTAGAAAGAAGAGACTTGCCTAAGACCACACAGACATGGAGTCAGGAAGCAGATCCTGTGGTTCTGCACAAGCAAGTCCTATAGGAAGCTGCTATGTGGTTGTTATCAGATTAGGCCTATGTCTTTCCTTACTCCTTTAGACGTAAACTTAGGGCCCAGACAAGGATTTAGCCTATGCATAGACACACCTTCGGTGAGTGAATGAGCATGGTGCTGTGAGCCGAGTCAGAGAAAGCAAAGATCAATAGGGCAATCCTACAAACTCCCAGGAGAGACTCCCTCATACCAGAGGACCATCACAAAACAGCAGAACGATGGATAGAGCACTGGGCCTACAGTCAGAGAGACCCTAGATCAAATCCACACTCAGATACTTACTAGCTGTGTGACCTGGAGCAAGTCTTTTTACCTCTGCTTTCTTGATAGTAAACACTATACTTATTCCCTTACCATTGTATATAATGTCACACTTTTTTAATATGCCTCAGTTTACTCAACTGAAAAATGGGGATAATAATGCCATCTATATCCCAGTGTGGTTGTGAGGAGCAAACGAGATAATATTTATACATAGTAGGTGCTTAATAAACGTTTGTTTCCTTCCTATGTGTTACGTTTTGAGGAATTCCAAGAGGCCCACTCATCCACTGAACTTCCAGAACGCCTTAGGGATCTACCATGACAGTGATTCATTCCTTTGCATCCTCTCCAAAAGCCCACCTCTCCATGAGTGTATTTTATCTGGAAGGGATAACCATTAACACTTTATCCTGGATTAGTTTATCAGATTAGCAAGCCTCTGGAAACCTGGTCCTGAGAGAATGAGATACCAGTTGGCCAAGATTCCATTTTTTCCAGAAGTTAGAAAGGTTTGGGATTATTGAGAGGAGACGGGGGAGAGGGCAGACCAGACAGGAGGCCGCAAAATGTGTGTAGGGGCTGAGAAGCAAGGGGAATGGTGATAGGCAACTTTGAGACAAAATGGTAAAACTGGACAGTGAGCACAACCAACGGACAAGGGCAACTCTGCCTCCATCAATTTGCTGGAGCTAGGCCTGGCCCAGAAAGAAGACATGGAGACGTTGCTAGAACAAAAGGGATATTTAACTGACTCTGGAGAGAATGATGATACAGGGGACCTAGAGACATGGATGACTTGGATTCAAATCCCATCTCTGACAATTTCATTCTCTGTGATACTAGGCTTGTTGTCTAACCATCCTGGGCCTCCATTTCCTCATCAATAAACAGATGAGGTCGGGCTAAGGAATCTCTAAGGTCTCTTCCAGGTCTATATCTATGAACTACCAAAGTGACAATGGAATCCCTGAACGGCACTGCCTTACACACACACACACACACACACACATACACACATCGCACACATAGACATGTTCAATTCACATATGAAAATGGCACCCCTTCCACCACATGGAAGGAGGACTAGACCTACTTCACAAAACCCCAGAATTAGGAAGAATTGGTAGAAGTTGCAGAGATATACATATATATGTATATATGTGTGTGTGTGTATATATATATATATATATATATATATAAAATAATATGTTATATAAATGTACATATGAATATATAATAATTAAATATATACTTATTATATACATGTAATATATTAAATAAATATATATTTATTACATATAATATATTAAATATACATTTATTATATATACAATATACTTATGTGTATACATGACTATACATATTTTATCTATGACTAAATAGATATCAAAGGATTATGGAATTTGAGAATTAGAAGTGGTCTCAATGACCATTCAGTCCAATCTATACCCAAAAGGAATCCCCACTGTAAATGCTCAACAAGGGGCCATCCAACTCCTATCTAAAGACCTCCAATAACGAGGAATCCACTCCCTCCTGGGGTAGCCCCGTCCACTTTGGGCAGCTTTCATTATTAAGAAGCTCTTTCCTGCCACCAAGTCTAAATCTGCATCTTTTCGACTTTCACGCACTGCTGCTGGTTCTTTTCTGTGGGGCCAAGTTATAACTCAAGTGAAACCCACTGGAGCCTAAGAAAGATCCTAGTTTAAAAAGGCCAAGGTCACCCACTGCCTCCTGGGCCATCACCAGTCATCTTGACTTTTGTCTTCCCGCCAGACTCCAGTGACCCTGGAGAAGAGTGAGGTTGGTGACTTTGCACTATTCTGCCTCATTTAAACACAATTCACTCCCAAGTCAAGGCATCACCCTCATGATGTCATCGGTCCTCTTTGAAAATGAAGGATGAACAACAACATTAATGAAACCCAGGTAGGCAATGTAGTTACCCAGGTGCCATCAGGAAAATAGCATCTTCCTCCCCCAGAATATCCACCCCACCCTCAGTTATTTCATGGTTATAAATGGTGCCCTTCAGGCATTTTGTAGGCCCCAAGGCAACAACCTGGTGAATGAAGGCCCTGTCCCACCTCTTTCCATTTGGGGTGGAGCACAGTGAGTGGCACAAAATGAGCAGGCATAGATAGGTTGTAATGGGCAATAGTAATAAAGATCTCATATTATTTTCCCCTCCCCCCAAACCTCTCCATCTTCCCTCCTTTTCTGTTTCAATAGAGGGGAACACCATCATGGTACTCCTCAAGGTTTTCAACTTTGATGAGTCTTCCACACCTTGCTTTTACTCACCTGCCAAACCAAGCCGTTCCCAAATTTTGTCTCCGTGACAGCTCCTATATCCTGCCCCTTCTCTCCATTCACACACACACCACCCTAGTTCAGGCCCTCGTCACTTGGACTACTGAAACAGCCTTCTGCTTGGGCTGTCCCCGCTCCAGGCAATCCTTTCAGTTGCTGAAGTGATTTTCCGGAAGTGCAAGTCTGACCGTGTCACCCCCTACTCAATAAACTATGGCTCCCTACTGACTCTTAGCCCAAATACAAACACACAGAGTCCTTCACGACTCAGCCCTTTTGTCCTTTTTGCACATTATCCCTGTTTTATATTTCAGAGCCCTGCCAAATTAATCGTCCTATTCCCCACACTCCTACAAAATATTTAACTAAAATAGCCCAACAGGAATAAGAAGTTTAAGGGATGATGCTATCCATTAAGCAGGACAGCAGAGAGGATGAATGGATTTATATTGAAAACTTACTGAAATAAGAGACAATTCACTTTTTGTCTGTTGCTTTTACGTAACGTATGGTGAATATCTGGGGCAGCTATGTGGCACAATAGATGAAGCACTGGGCTTGGAATCAGGAAGACTCATCTTCATGAGTCCAAATCCAACCTGAGACACTTAGTAGCTGTTGCTTAATCCTGTTTGCCTCAGTTTCCTCATCTGTAAAATGAGCCGAAGGAAATGGCGAAACACTGCAGTATCTTTGCCAAGAAAACTTCAAACGGGGTCACAAAGAGTCAGAGACAACTGAAACAACCCAGCAACAAGGATGAATATTTATACAGAGCAAAACATGACTCCTACTGAATGGTTATCATGATCACTGACTTAAGCCCTGTTATTTAACTGTCGTATTGTCGATTTTTTGATTAAAAGTGCCCCCTAATTCTAAATTTACCTACTTGACAAGCTACATTAAAAATTAACTGAATAATTAGTTACTAGCAAACAATTATTCTTTTCAAGTCCCCCTCCCCCAGAATATACATAGGGTTTTGGCATCAAGGCATCAAGTCTAAAATTGCCTGACAAAATAGAGAAATGACCAGTCAAACATTCATGGACTTTGGGGGTGGGGGAAGGGAATCAGTTTTCAAAAATAGCGAAGCCTGTGCAATCATTTCCATTAAACTTAGAGCTCCTTGAGAATAGGGACTGTTTTGGGCCATTCTTTGTATGCCCAGGTGCTTAGCACACTGCCTGGCACAGAGTAGGGACTTAATAAACATTTACTGACTGGCTATCATTCTTCTTTTAGTAGAAGGAAAACTAAAATTAAAATATTTTAATGTTGTTCATTTCATGTTTATCTCATTCTTTTTAATTTTGTGCATGTTTCATGCTACATATAACATTACTACATATAACATGTATGTTATACATACATGTATGTAATTTAAAATAAATAATAAGTATACTTATATTGGGAATTCTCTTACTGTTAGAGGCGAGGGTGAGCAAATCGTTCGGGGAGCACTGTCCTACTTAATGTTTTCCCAAAGCAGGGGATAGTAAGAGGGTTATTTGGGGAAAACGCTCGTATTTTTATCCATAATGTCCCTATTATGTCTGAACAATCTGTTTACCTTCTAAAGTACACTGCAAATGCTATCCACCTCCAGAGGAAAAACTGATAGAGTCTGAATGCAGATCCAAGCATACTTTTTTATGCTATTTTTCATGGGTTTTTTTTTGGGGGGGGGGGGGTCTGTTTTTTTCACAACATGACTAATGGGGAAATATGTTTTGCATGATTGCACATGGATAACCTATGTCAAATTCCTTACCATCTCAGGGAGGAGCAAAGGGAAAGGGGGGGAAGGGATTTGGAACTCAGAATTTTTTTAAAAGACAAATGTAAAAAATTGTTTTTACACATAATTGGAAAAAATAAAATATTATTCAATAAATAAAAAATTAAAGTAAAATTATGTATTCCACATTCTAGTTATCTGGTAATTTGTGATCTCCATCATAGCAAGAATAACCTCACTTTTGTATGTGTATATTCAGCATCTGCACAGTACTTGGCACACAATAGGCACTTAATAAATGTGTTTTGATAAATATTTGTTTGATTTTCTGCAGCCCCCCCCCCCAGTGTTTTATTGACTAATTCTCTGTTTCGTCAGGTGGGGTGGAAAGAACACTGAACTTGGAGGGCTGAAGCTGGTATCTTGGCATCTGAGTTCAACCCCAGCTCCACCATGTCTTACTTGTGTAACCTTGGGAAGTCACTCAAGTTCTCTGGACTTCAGTTTACCTGTCTATAAAATGAGGAAGTTGGACCATAACAGCCTCTGAGATTCCTTCCAGTATTAGGCCTATCATTCTATGAAGACTAATCCCTCTTTTACATGACAGCCCTTCAACTCCTTGAAGACACCTGTTGTGTCCCTTGAGTCTTCTCTAGCTGATCATCCCTGGTTTTTCATTCAGTCCTCATTTGGCATGGATTTAAAGCCCATCACAATTCCAGTTGCCTTCCTCTTAATGCTATCTGGCATTTCAATGTCCTTCTGAAATATGGTGCCTGGAACTAAAGTCAACACTCCAAATGAGCTCTGACATGGGCAGTCTACTAACCAGGGCAATGCTCTAGCACCTCCCCATTCCTGGTAGCAAGGTCTCTCTTAACACATTCCAAGATCCCATTAGCATGAGGAGTACCATGTGTTTGAAAGACTGGCACATGTTGAGCTTCCAGTTCATTAAAACCACCTAGATTTTTTTCAGATAAATTCCTGCCTATTCTGACTAAATTAATTTACTTATTCAATGCTAACCAAGCTACCAAAAATTATTTTGTAGAGCTAGAAAAAAATAACAAAATTTATCTGGAAAAACAAAAGGCCCAAGAATAGCAAGGGAATTAATAATAAAAATGTGAAGGGAAGTAGCCTATTCACAGTAGGTAAATTCCTGTGTAACTATGCCTCCCCTGTCCTGTATTTGTATCATTGACTTTCTTTAACTTGACTGTAAGACTTTACATCTAGGCCTTTTGAATTTCCCCTTATTAGATTCAGCCTATTGCTCTGGCCTGTCATGGCTTTGTTAGATTCTGACTCTGTCATCTGCTGTGTCAGCTAGCTTTCCCAGTTTTGTCAGTTGCAAATCTGATGAGTATACTATCTATGCAGGTCATTGATAAACATGCTAAACAGCATGGGGTCCTTTACTAGTGTATCTATATATCTTATTTGAAGGGGCAATTAGGTGGCACAGTGGATAGAGTGCCAGCCCTAGAGTCAGGAGGGCTTGAGGTGAAATCTGGACTCAAACACTTACAACTTGTATGACCCTGGGCAAGTCACTTAACCCTGGTTGCCTCAGTTTCCTCATCTGTAAAATAAGCTGGAGAAGGAAATGGTGGACTAGTCCAGTATCTCTGCCAAGAAAACCCCAGATGGGATCACAAAGAGTCAGACACCACTGAGCAACCACAATAACTCGCTCGATCTTCCCAACAGCCCTGGGGCTGTTGTTATTCCTCATTTTATAGCTGAGGAAACTGTGGCAAACAGAGCCTCAGTGACTTTCCCTGGGTCACACAACAAGTGTCTGAGGCTGGATTCAATCTCATGTCTTCTTCACTCCAGGCTTGGCGCTCTATCTGCCATACTATCTAGCTGCCTCTATCTATCCACACACAAATATATGTGTGTGTGTGTGTACATGTGTGTGTGTGTGTGTATATATATGTATATATATATATTTATTTGTTTGTTCGTTTATTTATTTTTTTTTATACATGTACACACACACATACAGGCAATGAGACAGTAACTGAAGCTGACAAAACTTTTTGAATACTCTCAAAGAGCCTCCTCTTCAACCCAAGGTTAGCTGAGAGTAACCAGTTAGAGAATGTCTACACACATTCCATAGTCTGTCTTACTAAATCATTTCCCTTACTGATTGCTGTGATTCTCCCAGAAGCAGCTCTCTAGAGTCTTCCACATGGAGAGTAACTGCCTTACTTTTAATGTTCTCCACATGGGAATGCCATCCGAGGCACTCTGGGCATGCAACAGATCCCATTACACAGAAATACATACATACATAATATATATGTGTGTACATATGCATATTCATATATAATTATGCATACATGTATATGTATATCTTATATGTATAAGATGCGTTATTTACTTCTACCTTTTACTAGAGATCTTCAAACAGAAATTGGTTGAGAATTTGAGAGGATATAGAGGGAATTCCTGTTCAGGTATGGTTTGGGCTCTTTGAACTATGAAGAATCTTCCAACTCTGAGATTTAGGGACTTTCTGAATCACAAGATAGCATCAAAACAAGACAGCACCTCTCTTCTCCCACCCTCCTGTCCAGTCTTTCCTTGTGGAGTCTCTCCTTCATTCAAACAGAATGTCACTCCTGAACCACTACTTCCTCACAGAGATTAAAATAGATCAATCCCATTGGAACATTTTTCTCTGTGATCTTCTTACCTGATGTTGAAAGCCCTCTTGGAGTGAAGGATGTTTGTCCTCTTGAAGATAATGTAGCTCCCAGGATATATGGATGGAGCCAGTCAACACAAAGAGTTCATTAATGTGTTTTTGAGGTACAAGAAGTTTCACCAGCTTTTACTAGCTATGTCTTTAAGCTTATATTTCTCTATTTTATGTCTAATATATTATAAAATAATTTGTCAGCCACCTTGTTAAAATCCAGATTTATACACTATACTATAATTGCATTACCATCAGAGTAATTCTTCTGGAAAAAGGAATAAGATTAATTTGATGTGATTTATTCTCCATGAACCTGTAGTGGCTCCTAGTAACTGCCTAGGAGGTAGTTAAGTGTTTGCCCTCATCTCTCATTACAACAAAATATGGTGCCTCCCAATTTGTTGTCTTTTTGGACAAAAAAAAAGAATCATAGACTCAAAGAATCTAATAGTAGAAAAGAACTGTAAGACCCAATGTGTTTCTACCTGAAGCAGAAATTCCCTATGCAGCTTTCGCAAACAGTGATCATCTCTCTTAAACAATGCCTCACCAGGCAGATCATTGCATTGTTGGGCACCTCTAACTTTTGTGAAGTTCTACCTTATAGTCAAACAAAATCTGCCTCCCTTTGGCTTCCATCCATTGGTTCCATTCCTTCTCTCTGAAGCAACCACAGAAGGCTAAGCCCTCCACGTGGTAGACTCTTAAATATTTAAACGCAGCTAGCATGCCCTCCCAAGTCCTACTGCTCATACTAAATAACCTCAACCATTCCTCATATGATGTAATTTCAAATCCTCTCCCCATCCTGGTCACCCTTGCCTGGATTAGTTCTAGTTGTTAACATCCCTGTTAAATTGTGGCCCCCTAACTGAGCCTAGCTCTCTAGTTGTGCTCTGACCCATGCAGAGTATAGACAGAGTATTACCTCATTTCTTTTTCTGATCCTTAAACTTCTGATAATGCAATCTAACAATTACCTTGGCTTTTCTGACAGCTATATCACACTGCTGGGTCATATTGAGCTTGTAATTAACTGAAATTCCTGGGCTCTTGTCATATGACTTGCTGTTAAGTCAGTTCTCCCCCATCCCGGATCTATGCAATTGATGTTTTGAAATGAGGTGTGGGACTTTACATTTATCACTGTTGAATTTCATCCCATTCATCTTGGCCATCATTTCGGCTCATTGGGATCACTAGGGATGCTCATTCTATCATACAGCATGTTATCTCTCCCTCCTTGCTTTCTGTCATCTGCAAATTAGAGAAACATCCCCTCGGTGCCTTCATCCAAGTAACAGAGAACAACGTGGGACAAGAGAGGATAAAAAATAGAGCCCTACATTGTGCTGTTAGCAATTTCCCTTTGAGTTTCTATTGATCTACTAATCAACACTCTACAAATTCAACCACCCACAAACCCACCTAGTTAGCCTGTCATTCAGCTTGTATTTCTTTATTTTATATCTAATTTATTATGAAATAATCTGTCAGCCCCCTTATTAAAATCCAGATGCATACACGATACCTATTGCACTATCAACAGAGTAATTCTTTCAGAAAAAGTAATAAGATTAATTTGCTATTATTTATTCTCCACGAACCTGCACTAGTTCCTAATAACTTCCTAGAAGGTAGTTAAATGACCCAGTGGATAAGAGCCCTGGGGATGGACTAAGGAAGAATTGAGTTCAAATGTGGCTTCAGATATTTCCTAGGTGTGTGACCCTGTGTAAGTCACTCAACTGCCTCAGCTTTCTTATCTGTAAAATGGGGATGATAACAGCACCCACAACCCAGGATTGTTGTGAGGACCAAATGTGATCATATTTGTAAAAAACACTCAGCACAGAGGCAGGCATATAGTAGGCACTTCCTTCCTTCCTTCCTAGGAATCACAAACTATCTGGTTAAAAATTCCTTCCAAGATTTTTTTTATGAACATGGAGTAAGAAAAGTCAGATGGAAAGATGCAACAGAAGGCAGCCTCAGGTGAGAGAAAGTGGACTACACACTATCATTTGGTGGAATCCTAAAACCTCAAGCTTTACATCATTTTGCTCTCTGTCAAGAGTGAGACATAATAACACGATTAAGATGATGTTAGTAGAGAGGGCACAATTGCTCAAGTCCCACCAACGTCCAAATAATTATTTTGTATAATTTGTATATACTTCTCTACGTACATGTTGCATTCCTTTCCCCTTCTCCTCCTACCTGGTAGACTGTAAGCTTCTTGAAGGCAGGGACTTTTTCATCTTTGTCATTGCACACCCCCCAGCACTTGGGTTACACAGTGCTTGGCATAATTAGTTGCCCCTAGAAAGCACTTAACATTTGTGGAAATGAATTGAATCTCTCCTTTGCTTTGGGTTTTTGGTAAGGCTGCCCCTTGCCTGAGGCAAGCGTGAAGCAGAACTAGGAGAGACTGGTCTCCAACGCCTTGCCAATTTCCCTGGCTGTGTCCTTTTGCACTGCAGATGATTAGGTCCCAATCTTACCATGGGACCGGATGGGTCAGTTCCTAATCTTATGACTAGCAGTTGGAAGGAGAGTGGAGAGGAAACCGCTGCGGTAGGGATAGGGACTGGACCCACGATTTCATTGATGTAGAGAACTCCCACGTGAGGGAACTCAGCTTCCCAATGAAGGTTGTCACCTTCTGTACACCTTAGAGTCTTAAATAACAGTCAGCAGATATCAGAGGCTGGATTTGAATCCAAGTCCTCCATTCACCACACCATGCTACTTATCATTAGGTATGAAAAGAACCTTGCATTTTTCATGATTATTTTCCTCAGTGGGGATATTTTTCTCCTGCCACATTTTATGGCTGACTTGTAATGAGTCAGACGCTATTGCTTTCCCACGTCTCACTCTCCTCTGCTGGCGAAGTCTGTGGTGTTTTTGCTGGTTTATTTGTTTTTTTTTAACCCCAGCATAGGACCTTACATTTATTCTAATTTAATTTCATCTTCTAGAATTTGGCCCCTTGTCCTAATGTGGCAAGATCTTCTGAGGTACCAACTGTATCACACAGAGGGGTAGCTATTCCTTCCAATTTGAAGTCATTTGCAATTTTGATGAGGACATCTATATCTTCATTCAACCACTGATTTAAAAAAAATTAATAGCACAGGACCAAGGATGTAGTCCCAAAACAATCCAGAGGCCTCCCTCTATTACTCATTACCCTTTGAATCCTATCATTCGACCATTTTGAAATGTACATAATTGTACCATCCTCTATCTAACATTTTTCTATCTCTTCTACAAAAATAGCATGAAAGGCTTTGCCGAATGCCTTGTTAAAATCCAGGTACATTATGTCTACATTGGCAGCGACAAGGTCAAATGGAATTGGGGGCCACTAATCCATACATAAGTATCCCTGTGGGCCACATATTGACTGAGTTTTAAAATGTAGTGTCATCGATATTTTATTGTATTTTTATTTATTTTGTTAAATATTTCCCCAATTACATTTTAATTTGGTTCCACTGCAAATGAGCATGTTAGGCCACATACAGGACACATGTTGACACCTCAGGTCTACACCATTCCTCTGATCTATCAGTCTAATAACCCTGTCAGAAAAGGGCAGAATGGCCTGTTTTAAATGAAGTTGTGCTGACTCACACATAGTGATACCCTCTTCCCTGTCTAAATGCCCATGAGCCATTTCTTTAATAAGACAACCTAGAATTTCACCAGGGGCCAAAATCAAGCTCATTTTTCTATGGTTTGCAGAATCTACCTTCTCCATATTTGCCCATCTTTAGTCCTGTGGCACATCTCCACTTATGCATAACATTTCAAAGATAACCAGGAGCAGCTCAGAAATGACATTTCAAGGTTTTTTTCAGTACACTGTGATGTAGTTTCTACTGGCCTGATGACTTACCCATATTAAAGGCAATTAAGTGTGCTCTCCTTTTTTCATTTTATTTTGCATATGCTTCAGGTTTTTAAATTCAATTTTATCTTATTTTCAGATCGAGATTCTCTCTCTCCTCTACACCCTCTACTTCTTTATTGTTGTTCAATTGTTTTCAGTCATAACTGACTCATGACCCCATTTGGGGTTTTCTTGGCAAAGATTCTGAAGTGATCTGCCATTTCCTTCTCTAGCTCATTTTACAGATGAGGAAACTGAGGCAAACAGGGTTAAGTGACTTGCCCAGGGTCATACAGCTATTATGTGTCTAAGGCCAGATTTGAACTCAGGAAGATGAGTCTTCCTGACTCCAGGACTCCTGATCTATCCATTTCACCACCTACCTGCCCACAGATTAGATTAAGTGACCTCTAATGCCCCGTCCAGGGCAGCTAGGTGGCATAGCGGATAGAGTGCCAAGCCAAGTCAGGAAGACTTGAGTTCAAATGCGGCCTCAGACACTTACTAGCTGTGTGACCCTGGGCAAGTCACTTGCTCCTATTTACCCCAGTTTCCTCATCTGTAAAATGAGCTGGAGAAGGAAATGGCAAACCACTCCATTATCTTTGCCAAGAAAACCCCAAATGGGGTCACAAAGAGCTGGACAGAACTGAATAGCAACAACAACAATGTCCCCTTCCATCTCTAAATTTTATGATCTATAATTGTGATGTTCAGTTCTTTTTTTTACCATTTTTGTTCAGTACTTCCCAGTCTGTGTCTCTTAGTAAGAAGAACCTAAGTAAAATATGATTTGGGTAATTAAATTCAACAAATAATCATAATAGCTGATATTTATTTAGCATTTTAAGGCTTAAAAATACATAGAAATGGGGACTGGACTTGTAATTTAATTACTGTAGGGAACTCCTTCTACCAATGTAGGTCAGCGCCATCTTGGTCCTTGAGCACTCAGAAAGTGAGAACCATGACTAGGGTCACATAGTCAGCAAATGTCAGAAGTGGCACTTGAACCTAGGTCTGGCACTTGAACTCAGATCTTTCTGGCTTTGAAGTCAGCTCTCTATTCTTTATTTATATGTCAATGGATCCTTGATCTCATAAATGTAGATTGGCCCTGCAGATCAGAAAGTATCCATGCCTTCTCATCCTGCATGATTCCCATCTATGTCTTCCCACAAACACACCACAGGAAATCTATCCAAATTACCAGAAGTCTTGCTCAAGGCCTTTTACCACGCTGTGGGTGATCCTTAGGAATTCTAGTAGCACTTTAGTTGTCCATCTTTAATACCTCACTCTTGATATAGGACCATCCCATTTCCCTTTCCAAGCAAACATTGCCTGGATAAAATTATATAGTCCTTGTACACTAGTCATCGTTGGTAATATGCCACAGCTCACTTAACTATACAATACTTTTCTCCATTGCTCTTTGGGTCCCACATGGTTTTAACTCAAGTGGGATTCTGGTGTTCCATAAATCTCAGCCATATAGTGTCACCAGAACGCTAGTGTTAAGAAGGGAGAAAAAAGAGATGGGATTTTTGTGTCCAGGTGCAGCTTAGCAACATTTAAAGTTGCTACACAGTTTCCTAAAAGGCAATCCAACCTACCCTTCCTCCTATACACTTCTGGGCCCAGCTCATTGTTCATCTGAAGTGCCTGTCCAAATTTTATATGCTGATGGATTAACTCAATGGGCTTCCCAACCTACTGAATGCCATTAGCCTGGACAAGAGGCATTCCTCTTTATTTGTTGTTGGTGGTGGTTTTTTCTCTTGTGTAGATTATCAAGACATTGAGTGATTGTAGATCTCATTGGAGTGGCTCTGTAGCCTTCTGGGGCTTAATGAAATCAGCTTGATATTATCATCAAAAACGGACGTGTTTACTTACCATGTATGGGGAATGACTTCCACTTTACCTCTACCTTGGGTGTCCTCCATTACAGCAGCAAACATATGTTTACTTTATGCTTTGCTTTATATTGATCATCAAAGAACTGATGAATTAAGCTACTGTTGTGAACCCATTTATCAAAAAATCACATATGATTTAACATATGTCCGGGATACACCTTTTTACAGGATGGCTTTGAAGTTACATTTTGCCCTATTGAATCAAATGCCTTTTAAAAATAGGCAGTTAGGTGGCACAATTAATGGGATCCCTCAAAGTTTTTAGCATGCATATGATATTGTCAGATTTGTACATTAGCATGATTATTTTGGCAGTGGTGTGAAGGAGAGTCCAAAGAGACTGGAAAGTGGAAGATCACTTGGAAAACCACTACAATAGCCCAGGTGAGAGAAGATAAAAGCCTAAATTACAGTGGTAGCAAGTTGACTGAATAGGAGTCAATGGATGGGAGAGATACTGTGTGGGGTACAAACCAGAGAATTTAAAAAGTGATTTAATGAGGGGCATTATAAAAGGAGAAGAAAACATGTTTCTAATAGAGTTGTTCAAATAATTCTGCCTTATCTTTATAATTCATCATCATTCTTGCATTTGTCCCAACCTATGGGACAACCTTTCTCTTACCTTCTCTTGCCCTCAGTGTAACTTCCCTTTCTATTTTATTCCACCACCACCCCTCTTTTTTGGGGGGTTCTGGACTTGGGATGTGTTAATCAGTCAGTCAATAAACATATATTAAGCACCTACTCTGTGCTAGGGACTGTACTAAGTGATTTCATCTAAGAAGAACTCCCGGCATGGAAACTCCCTCCACGAACAGAGATCTGCAACTCCTCAGTAACTTTCAGTCTTAATGGAGTCATTTGGGACGTTAAGCAGTCACACACGTAGCTGGCACATATCAGAGACAGGAATTGAACCCACATCTTCCTGACTTTGAAGCCAGCCTTCTATCCACTCTGCTTTGCTGCCTTTCTCCTTAACATTCAGCAAAAGTCTCAGCTCATGCTGTTCGGCATTTAAAACCCTTCATGATCTAGCTCCGGTCTATCTTCCAGACTTATTACATGGCACTCCCCACCAAACACTCTATATTCCAGCCAAATTGGCCTGCTTACTATGCCTTGCACACAACACTCAAATCTTTCTCCTTGCCTTTTGCAAGCTGCCCCTCAAGCCGACAAAGTACTGCTTCCAAATGAATGGACAACGTACATTGTGTGAGCCTAGAATGCACTCAAGGGCCACCTGCTCCATAAAACCTTCTCTGATTCCTATCCCCCAGGTGTTAGAACCCTCCTTTCCTACCAAAATTGACTCGTATTCAATTTCTATGTATTTTGGATCTACTGAGATATGTTGTCTCCCCAAAACACTGCAAACTCCTTGAGGACATTTGTCTGTGAATGCTCAAAGCCTGGCCCAGTGCTTGGCATGTAGTTGTTGCTGTTGTGTTTGTCCTTCATTTTCAAAGAGGACCATGACATCAGGAAAATGATGACATGACTCGCAGCTGACTATGATTTGAGTAAGGGAGGGCTGTACAAGGTCACCAGCCTGACTTTCTCCTCCTGAGCCATCTGGGTCCAGTGGCCTGATGTCCACCAGGATGACTGGAGATGGCCCAGGATGCATTGGGAGACCTTGGGCCTTCTAGGCTAAGGTCTTTTCAGGTGCTCACTGTTAGTGAGGTAACACCCATTCCATGAATAGGATTCTTTAAGAAGTGAGTCAAGGGATGGCCCCATTAATGAGAAAAAAGAGAAAACAACCATCAGGGTCTTCCCCTTTGATTTTTTTTCTCTTCTCTTTCTCTTTTTTGGGCACATAGTTGGTGTTTCATCAATGCCTGTTAACTGATTGATGGATTTTTCCTGCTAATACTATTCTTACAAGATTTTATTCTCTCGCATTCATCCTCAGCTACCTGTCCGATATGCCATCATTTTAACCAGTCTTTTTAATGTCTGACTTGGTCAGTGAATCCCCCATGCAGCCACATTAGTCTTTTTAAATAGAGATTCCCCTTTTCTTCTTCAACAAAATTATTTTCATTTGAATCATAAGAATTGTGTACTCGAGGGCTTTCCAATCTTCTTGAGCCAATTGGCCCTAAAGAATTTTAAATCATGGGCAGGAGCCCAAGGATAGATAGGAATCTATCATTTCTCCAGATGCTTTGAAATCGGTTCTCCCAAAGTCTAGGCACCCGGCTTTCCTCTCCTTATTCATCATGAAGCGCTTACTTCCTACTGAGGTTCTAGTCTTTTTTTTTATCTCAGCAACCAGTTCCTCTTTCCTGGTCTGAATTAGATATAGGATATATCAATTCCCCTCCTTGCATCCACCACCTTTTGAAAAATGAAATTAAATTACCACCCTATCAAATCAAAAGTTTTCTAAGTTGTTTAGCTTTTAGCTGAGAGAGAGAGACAGAGAGAGAGAGAGGAGGCAGGGGAGAATGAATCTCCAGCAGATTTGCAGATAGGTGAAATCCCCCATCACTGCTATATCGTACCTTCCCACCAGCTTTATGATCTGTCTCCAGAACTCATCATCCATTTCTTCTTTCTAACATCCCTCCAGATGCCCTCCCAGTGCTCTCAATCTGAGTCCACCCTCATCCCTAATCAAAAAATATTCTCTGGAAAGGATCTTATAACTTTGTTGGCATTTGGCTATAAATGACTGACAGCTTTTAAAGTGTTACCCCTCCTGGGTGTATTTCCATTTTAACAACCTATCTATCCCTAATACAAAGGAATGAATCTCTAATGGTAGAATTTCATGCACCTGCAAGCCCTGGAGGAAGCATATTTGGCATTTTTCCCTAGCTCTTGAAATAATCATTATGATAGTCGTTTACACTTATGTTGTGCTGTGTAAGTTTTTTTTTAACTCACAAACATTATCTTTGATCCTCACAAATATCCCACGAAGTATCATCTTAGAGATGAAGAAAATGAGTCTGAAGAGTGACTTGCCTAATGTATTGAGCAGTATGGGCAATGAGGACTGAACATATATCTTTTGGCACCCAGTCTCATGTTCTTTCCATTGTAAAGTAAGGTAGAAATGGGAGGGGAGAGGGGAGAATGGGATAGCATCTATTATTTCATCCATGTAGAGAAATCCCATTATGGACCCTTCCCTCCACCAATGTGCATAGGCAGGCACCTGTTCTGCAATTAAATCTTAAACAGTTGCCTAGAATATGAAGAGACTAAGGGGGAAGGGAACAAGCATTCATTAAGCACCTGCTATGTGCCAATCACTGTGCAAAGAACTCCACAAAATCATCTTATTTGATCCTCTCAACGATTCTGTGAGGTAGGGGGCTGTTATCATTGCCATCTTACAGTTGAGGATATGGAGGCAAAAAGAAGCCATGTGACTTGTCTAGGATCACACAGCTAGTGTCTGAGAGCACCTTTGAATTCAGATCTTCCAGCACTCTATCCCCTGAGCCACCTAGCTACCTCATCTAATCTAGCTGCTGGGTTAAGTTACCTGCTCAAGATCAAACAGCCTATATGTGTGACCAAGTCTTCTGGATTCCAGAGCCAGATCTCTATCCACTACCCCTGGTTTCCTCTCATAAATAAATACTGGGTATTGTATTCTGCTTTTATTATGATGACTACTCTGTGATCTCCAACTCCACCCACCCACAAAGCCATGTCTATTTTTGTCCCGTGCCCATAATCTCTTCCCCAACACTTTATCCTGTGTCTCACTTTTGCTCCTTGTCTCATCTTTACAGTGAAAAGGTTGTAATAGATGATCTCTAAGGCCCCTTCCAGCTCAAAATGCTATGAACAAATGTTTCTGGATGGCAGGATTCCTGCCAGCTCTGTTGAATGGGAAATAGGCAGCGTTTTGTTTTGTTGGGTTGTTAAAAAGGGTTAAGCTGGTGAGGGGCAGGATGGGGGTCAAGGTGAGATTCATGCAACTGTCATCCAGTATCCTAGGTTACACAGCGTCTAAAGCAAGGGATCTGGAGTCACAAAGACCTGAGTCTGAATCCAATTTCAGAGACTTACTAGCTGTGTGACTTAACCGCTCTCAGTCAGATTTCCCATCTGTAAAATGGGGATAATGACAGCACCTACCTCACAGGGTAAGTAAAGTGTTTTGCAAACCTTAAAGAGCTGCCTAAGTGCTAGCTATCATTACTCCTGCTCAATCAAATGAACCACAAACAGTCAGAGTGAAAAGCATAAATGATCCCTTTGAAAAGCATAAATGATCCCTTTGAATACCCAGGAAATTACAGCTTCTACACTTTGAGACAGCTGAGTGATCTGCTAGCTCACATCGGTCAGGCTGCCCAGAGCCTCCAGGCCACAAATCTCATGGCCTGCCTTGGGGGTCCGGCTAGCCAGCTCTTTTGCATCCCCAAGGCTTGGAAACAATACTGGCTGTGGATTCTGTTTCCTGAGTCTTTCTCCTATTTAGTTTCTGCTCTGGTTAGGATCTAGAAAGGCAAGGAACTTAGAGTGAGGTTTACAGGTTTGCCGTAGAGACCCAGAGGGAGTAGGGAGAGACAGGCTTCCTCCTCCTTTGAGGCTTGATTTAGTATGGAAGTCCTACACTTGGACACTGAAGCACTGGGTTCCAGTTCTAACTATGCCATATGCTGGCTATGCAAACTGCTTTACTCCTCTAGACCTCTGTTAAAATACTGGATAGGACTAGATGATCTCTAAAGAGCCCTCTGGCTCTGACAGTCTATAATTCTAAGTGAGGAGAAAAATACTAAGGCTCAGGGCCTTAGGGCCACTGGCCCTAGAGTCAGAAGGACCTGAGTTTAAATTCAGCCTCAAGACACTTACTAGTTGTGTGACCCTAGGCAAGTCACTTAACCCGTGTTGCTTCCAAAAAAAGAACATAAGGCTCATCTCATCAGAATTCTTTAAAAGGGGAGACTGGAGCCTCTTGTAGTTAGGTGGCTTAGCAGGGACAATGCTAGACTCGTAGTCAGGAAGATGCTATCTGTGTGACCCTGGGCAAATCGCTTAACTTTTTTCTGCCTCAGTTTCCTCATCTGTAAAGTAGGGTGATAATAGCACCTATTTTACAGGATTGTTATAAGGATTAAAGGAGATAACATGTAAATGGCTTTGCAAACTTTAACGTGGTACAAAATGCTGTTATTACTATCATTCCTCCCACTCCTTAATCTAGTTTAAAATAATAAATGAACTCCCAGGGTTAAAGGTCTATACCACACAACCAACCAGCCACTCTCTTGATCCCAGACCTTCCTTCCTCCATTGTTATGCTGCTCTTCAAAATGCATCCGAACTGTAGTTCCAAGCAAGGACTCGTGACACCAGTCCGCTCCCTTCCACGTCTGTACACAAGGCTTTCTAGAGTCCACAAAGCCCATGCGAGAGATCTTGGCGCTCTTGTCAAGGGATGACGATTGCCTAGCCATAACCAGCACTCAGCCTTTGCATACAAGAGGCCAACAGTTTTGAAAAGCAGGAATGATTCTGGCTGACCTTCGGTTTCTGCCCAGCACTTCAGAAAGTGTGTTTGATGTTGTGGAATGTGTGATGCTAGAGAACGTCATCGAGCACCTCGGTTTCTTCATTTGTAAAATGAAGGGATTTTACACTTAGCTGGCTACCTCACAGAACCTGCGTGAGGCTCAAATGAGGTAATGTAGACAAAGTCCTTTAGGGGTGTCCGTCAGTCAGCTAGAATTGTCTTCTTCTACAAGTGCTCTGAAGGCTGGTAGCTCCTGGCTCCCTACTCCAAGTCTTAGGTCCCTGAGTCAAAGGAAAGGAGAGGTAATTGGTGGATAACACTTGATCTAGCCTTTGGATGGTGTTGGTCCACACCCCATAATTCCCGGGTCACTTCTAACTCTCCCATGTTGGATCAACCTGGTGACTAGAAGGCAAATTCCAATGACAGCAAAAGCAGGAGAGGAGAAGGGTTGTAAATTATCTAGTGCTGGCTCTGAGTCATAATGACCCTGGGGGTATTTGAGTACTTGGCTTCATTTCAGGATACTCAGAATCCCTTGAGGAGTTGGAAGGGATCTCAGCAACTATTTAGAAACGTGAACAAAATGAATTCCCATTAAAGCAGTGCATGCACATGCACACACACACACACACACACACACACACACACAAACACACATAGCGGTCATTCAGTGTGTGCTTGAAGAACTACAAGGAGACAAAAAGAGGGAACGAATCACCTCTCAAGACAACCTATTCCATTTTTGGACAGCTCTCAGGCCCTAACACAAAATTCTTTTCTCTATTTACCTCCATTTTTATATGCTTGAGAAATTATTTCCACCAACAATATATTTCTACTGTCCCATTAGGACCAAATCTCTACATGGTGAGACTTGCATCCGGGGCCATCTCCAGTGGTCACTGCACCCAGATGGCTCTGGAACAGAGGCTGGTGACTTTGCACAGCCCTCCCTCACTTAAACCTGCTTCACTTGCATGTCATGGCATCACCTCCCTGACGTCGTGGTCCTCTTTGAGAACGAAGGATAAACAAAACAAAACAACAAGCAGAGTATAGAAATGCTGGACTTGGCATCAGGAAGCCCGGGTTTTCCCAGCTCTGACCCTTACTGACCTGCCATCTCCTCCCAATGGTCCTATTCCCCAAGGCTTTACAAACCTTAAAGCTTTATATCAATGTTCTATCCTACTGGAAATGTGGGTCCCCAGCACATATAGGTGAGCTTTTGCCTTATCTTGCTAGAGCATAGTCCTCCAGGACCCCTCCTGCAGATTGGCATCCTCCTCTTTCCCTCCCTTCCCCTTTCTACTACCCCTTTATGTGTTGTCTCCTCCTCCATTAAAATGTGAGCTCCCTGAGGACAGTGCTTCTATTTGTATTCCCAATGCTTAGGACAATGCCTGGCAGATAGTAAGTACTTAGTAAGTACTCCATCCATCTATCCATCTACCCATCCATCTGTCTATCTGTCGTTCTGTCCATCTGTCTATTTACTAGCCATGTGATTATGAGAAAGTAGCTTAGCCTCAGTTTTCTCATCTCTAAAGTGGAGATAATGATACTTGTACTACCTAAATCTCAGAGTAATTGTAAGCACCTTAATAAGGCAAGCATTTTGCAAATCTTAAAACACTGCCTAAATGGGAGCTGTGAGATCAATTTAATCATGCTCTCTACAAAGATACAGCAAGTGTCCTTTGTGCAATGTAGCCTGCACAGTGATCCATGAAACCAAAGGGTGCATCTACAACTCACTTCCCCTTAGCTGGGGTGGACATAGGATTCCAGGAGGTTTTTCTAGGAATAGAGATTTGGTCCTTGAGCAACAGTGAATGTGAAAAGCATATTCTAGCAGGAAAATGGAGTTGCATATAACGGATGCATAATAACGTCTATGTAATTGAACTGAAGTGGGTCGTGGGAGAAAGAGAGAACTCACATTTCATAGCACTTTGGCGATTACAGAATCCTTTCCACCTAACATCCTTTGCCCTAGTAAATGGGAGCATCATTATCTCTGTTCATGAGGAAATAAAGTCCAGAGAAGGGAAAGAAAGGACATAGCCAGTTAACAAGTGACAAAATTAGGGCTTGAACCCAGGATTTGAATTGAATTAAGGTGTGGCCTTAACGGAAAGTGGAAAAGTTAGACAATGAGAATGAATAGAAAGTAACCCCATAAAGCCAGAGTTTAGAGACCAGGAGAGAAAATATTTAAAGTCTTCAAGGTTCTCTAGCAAAAAGAGTGCCAGAGCCATGGGTTCACAACCCAGTTCTTCTACTCACTACCTACATGACTTTGGACAGGTCAATTAACCTCTCTGGGCCTGGGTTACCACTTCCGTAAAAATTAGGCGGGGTGAGCTAGATATCCTTCAAGATCCCTTCCAGTTCTGAATATATAGGAGCTATAGTGTATGGGGTTCAGTCTTGGTGCAGGGTATACAAGAAGGCTACCTAACTGCTTTAAAGAATGAGATATGTTTGGGGTAAGAAACAGGTTGGCTGAATGATGCTGGTGCCATGGAAGTGAAGGTAATGGCTGAAGATAATGGAACACTAGGGGCTTGATGAGGAAAACGAGCTGAAAAGATGGAAATAAAGGTGACTGGGAGATGTTATGAAGTAACTGTAGCAATTTTGTAAACTTTCAAAAGTTTATGGAACTTTATAAGAGGAGATCCTTCCATTCACCAACAGAGCTGTGATCCCAATCTATAGCCAATAAACATATTCGAAGTTCCAACTATGTATGACACTGTGCTAGGCTCTGAAGTCACAAAGACAAAAATGAAATTGTTTTACTCATCAGGGAATATAATAATGCTCATAAAAGATGATACAATACAGATACCGAACAAAAGGAAATTGATTTCAGGGGCATACTAGCACCTGGAGGTGTCAGGAAAGACCTCGTGAAGGAAGTGGCCCTTGCATTAAGCCTCAAAGGGAACCAGGGGTTCCAAGTGGTAGAGGGGAAGAAGAACATTTCAGGAATTGGGAGACAGCCTTGCAAAGGCCTGTAAGTGGGAGACAGAATATCAGTTATGGGGAACTACAAGTTATAATTTGGTTGGCACATAAAGAGAATGTTGTTTGTCCTTTGTTTTCAATGAGGACCAATGGCATCATGGGGTGATATCTTAACTTATATTGGATTTAAGTGCGGCAGAGTTGCACAAAGTCATCAGCCTCTTCTCTCCTCCAGAGTCATCAAAGTCCAGTGGCAAGACAAAAATCAGGATGACTGGCCATAGCCCCAAATGCAGTGGATGACCTTGGCATCTTCATTATCTAACCAAACTGAGTGCTCCATAGTGCCTTCTTCAGCTGCCTACAGGGCCTTTGGAACAAATTGAAGGAAGTCTTCACCTGCTTGGGGTAGACATCCCCTAACTCATCTATGGGTTTGAGGTCTGTCCATTACCCTCAACATGGTTTAGCCCTTCTGCCAAGATGGTTTCATGGGGATATGGCTGCTGCATGTGGTACAGCTTCTTGGAAACACAGGTGGCACTTGGGTGACAAATGGACACCAAAGACGGATGAGTAGCCCTGAAAAGGTCTCAGTAGGCCTCACAGCAGAGGTGCTAGTACTCCCTTAATACCCCATGCATACATACATACATACCCCAAAAAAGAGAATAATATGTAATCAGCATGGAAATATAGAACAGAACCAGATTATAAAGAACATTAAATGCCAGACAGAAGAGTATTTTTATCTCTGAAACAATAGGGAGCCAATGGAGCTTCTTAAGCAAGGGATTTACATGGTGGGATCTGTGTTCTAGGAATATGAATTTGGCAGCTGTTTGGAAGATGGATTGGAGAAGAGAGGGTAGGGATGCTGGGAAACCAATTAGGAGACCAATGTAACATTTCAGGAGAGAGATGGTCTGACCAAGGGTGACTGGGCGTGAATATAAAGAAGGGGGTAGATGTGAGAGGTGTTGTGGACTAGAAATGAAAAGATTTGATACTTAATTGGATATGGGGATTGAGTGAATGAGAAGAGTTGAGGAATAATCCACTGCAGGGATCCTTAGTAAATGGAAGGATAGTGGTACCCTCAACATAATTAGGGAAATTAGGATCAAGAGGTAGGTTTAAGGAAGAAAAAATGGTTTTCTTCTAAACCTGCCATGATCAAGGAGCTATGTCATACCCTGGTGAAGATATCTAGCAAGTAGTTTTTTGAGGTGAGAATGGTACTCAAGAGAGATATGAGGGTTGGATATGTAACTTTGGGAGTCATCAGCATAGAGACAATAGTAGAACCCCATAGGAGCTGATGATTTACCATTAGAGAGAATAAAGAGAAAAGAGGAGAGGATCCAAGATAGAACCCTAAAGTACATCTATGCCATGGGGGTCAGGATATAGAACATTCTCTTACAAAGGAGAATCTATCCGGCCATAAGAAGGATCAGTCAGACAGGTAGGGGAAAAAAATCTATGTGAGAGAAGCATCAAGCCCAAGGAGATGAGAGCATCCTGAAGGAAGGTCTAGTTAAACATGTCCTGTGGAGGGACGAGAAAGGATCAAGACTAAGAAAAGTCCTTTGGATTTAACGATAAAGCCATCATTAGTGACCTTGGAGGGAGCAATTTCAGCTCAATGGTCAGAATGGAACCAGATCAAAGGGGGTTGAAAAGTGAATGGGAAGTGAAAACACAAAATAAATGGGTATAGACAGATTTTTCTAGGAGTTTTGTTGTTAAAAAAAGAGGAACAATAATTTGGCAGAAAGAGATCAGTTCGAAATTGGAGCCTGGTAGTTTAGACTTATCTATCAGTCAGCAGCCAGGATACCTCTACCATAGGGCTGGCTCTAAAGTTAAATCAATTATTCCTCCAAGGTAGAAGTAGAGGAAAGTTCTCTGAAACAGAAGTCCTGCTGATGAGAGGCAATTGTGGTAGTCCCTCCAAAACTATGGATCACAGCAAACTTATGCTTTGCAACTTTTGTCCATGTCCGTGTCCTCCCAAAAATCCTCCATGAAGAGGTCCACCTAACATGCTGAGTGCCTCCTCTAAGTCTCTTGACATTACATAAATGCCAATGGAGTGCTCAGGCTACCCACTGGTTATTCCTCACTCTTGATATGTGACCACCCACCTCCTTTTGTAATCATACATTGCTTCTCTTACTTAATTCTTTGATGATCAATTGTTGTAGGCCATTCACGTCCCCCATGTACCTCTTCACTGTCATTGAGTGAATAGCTATTGAATTTTTCAGAGACTGTAGGTGTCTCATGACTCACAGTCATACAACATGACTAGAGGAGTACCAAAGTGAAGATGAGTCTAGAGGACAAGTGACAAAGATGGTGAACCAGGAGGAAACAATACAACACAATTACCCTCATAATTACACCAACAAAGATCTAGAAAAAGCACCAGACTGAGTAGCGATTGGGAAATCCAGAGAGTGAACAGAGTGGGTCATTTTTCCAGCCAAAATGAGTAGGTAGAAACCATGGAGAAGGAGTGTGTTGGCAGTTCTGCCATACTGACCTCAGAACTGGATTTCAGATTCAACCAGTGGGCACAGAACAGGGGTGGGTCCACAGCTCTACTGCTTTGAACTTGGGGTATGATCCCAGATTTAAAAGACAGGCCTTTGTTTGGGGAAGATGAGTTGGATCATTTAAAGAACTACATGCTTTCTCAAAGGCAATTCAACCAAATTTCCTCTTCCTATTTCTTGTCCTATCTTATTCATCTCTAGCGTCTGTCTAAGATATATGTACTGATAAGCCAGATGGGATGTCCATACAACTGCATATCATAGCATGGGTAACAAGTAACTCCTTGAGTAAGAGTATGAAAAGGGTTCACCTGTTTGGATAAAGTCAGGGATGACATATTGTAGAATCACAAAATCTTAGAGTGTTAGAAATTATTTTTAGAAACCCAGCCAATGAGGCCTAGTGAAGTTAATGACTTAACAACAGGTCATGTAGCTTCTAAGTAGCAGAGCTATATTGAAAACCAAGCCTCTTGATTCCTTAGCTAGTATGCTTTCTATTAGGCCACAACTGTCTATTTCCATAATGAATTCTTAAGGGAATCAATTGACATCTGGGAGTATACAGGGCCACAGGAATTCTCTTCTAACTTTCATTGTTGATAGCAACAACAAGGAGCCTGGGAACTCTCTCCCAAAAGAATGGGAGTCTTCTAAGGCCCCTTTTACAGGGACAGATGTCTCTATACATCCAAAGAAGGTACACCCTGCCACTCAATCAGCAAGCATTTATTAAGTGCCTACCATGAGTTGGGCACTGTGTTAAGTGTTTCAGATCCAAAAAGAGGCAAAAAAACCATTCTCCTTTCTCAAAGTATTCACAGTCTAATTAGGAGAAACAATACGCAAACTATGTAAAAACAAGATATATGCAGAATAAATTGAAGATAATCAACAGAGGGAAGGCACTAGTAATTACAGGGATTGGGAAAGGGTGGGATTTTAGCTGGGACTTGAAAGAAGCCAGGGAAGCCTGAAGATGGAAAAGAGGAGGAAAGAAATTCCAGACATGGCTAACAGTCAGTAAAAATACCCCAGACACAAGAGACGGAAGGGCAGCTAAGTGGCAAAGTGGATTAAGTGCCAGGGCTGGAGTCAAGAAGACTCATCTTCTTGAGTTCAAATCTGGCCTCAGATACTTATTAGCTGTGTGACCCTGGGCAAGTCATTTAACCCTGTTTGCCTCAGTTTCCTCATCTGTAAAATGAGCTGGAGAAAGAAATAGCAAACCACTCTAGTATCTTTGCCAAGAAAACTCCAAATGGGGTCACGAAGAGTCAGACATGACTGCAAAAACTTCTGAACATTAACTGTAAGAAATGAAGAGTTTTGTTCAATGAACACCAGGGAGACTAGTGTCACTAAATGTGATTTCTACATAGAGGTGAATAAGGTATTACGGAGAATGGAAAGATCAAAATAAAATTTAGTTTAGTTCAGTTTTTTAAAAAGAAGACTGAAAGGGTAGAAGGAGGGAACCAAGTTATGAGAGGCTTTTAATACAAAAAAGAGAATTTTATATTTAATCTTCAGGGTGGTCAGGAATCACTGTAGTTTACTGAGCAGGGAAGGCAGGGGTCGGGGCAGGGGAAGGGAAAGAGAAATGACCTGGCCTGATCTTTAACACTATCCCTTTCATAGCTGAGTAGAGAGAGACTCCAGGCAGGTAGACCAACCACACGATTATCCAGGCACGAAGTAATGAGGATCTGTACTAGGGTGAGAGCATGAAGAGAGAGAGCAGGGAATACAAGAGATGGTGTTAATGGATAATTGACAGGACTTGGCAACAAATTGGATATGGGCGGGTTGAGAATGAAGAGTTGAGAATGACACCTAAGTTTGGAGTCTGAGTGACTGGAAGGGATGTGCTACCTTCAATCATTAGAGGGAAGTGCAGAAGGGGAAAGGTTTTGAGAAGAAAGATAGTGAGTTAAGTTTTGGATATGCTTATGATATCTAGGGTATATTCAATTTAGTCGGAGATGTAAGACTGGAGATCAGTAAAGAGGTCATGTATGAATAAATATATCTGAGAATCATATACATAGAGATGATAATTGAATCCATGGGAGCTGATGAGATCACTAAGTGAAATAATATAGAGGGAGAAGAGAAGAGGCCCAGGACAGAGCCTTAGGAGACCTCCATGATTAGTGGGAGTGATCTGGATGAAAATCCAGCAAAGGAACCTTAGATGGAGCAGACAAACAGGGGGGAGAGCCAGAGAAGAGTCAGGTCACGAAAACCTAGGGTGAAGAGAGTATCAAGGAGAAAAGGTTGATTGACACTGTCAGAAGGATGTAGACTGACAAAAGGCTCTGGTTGGGTTCAACTCCATAGAATATCATGCCCCATTTCAGGTTCCTCTGCATTCATTCCCCTTTTATAGCTTCCTTTCATGTGTTGTCTTCCTCCATTATATTGTAAGTTCCTTGAGGGCAGAGATTATCTTGTTTTTGGTTGTTTTTTTTTAATACCCGGCACTTACTTAGCACAGTGACTGGCACAGAGTAGGTGCTTATTAAATATTTATTGAATTAAAAGGCTATTAGATTTGTCAACTAATCGAGTCACTGGTAACTTTGGAGATAGCAAGGGTGTCTGACCAGAGCAGAATAAAAGCTCTTTAAATCCAGAAAGGCCAAATGACATTGAACAATGTGTAACACTATTAACCAAGCTTGGACCTAAAGAAGAGATGAAAAAATATACCTTCTGCTTTGCACAGGTGGGTGCTATGAGTATGGAATATTGCCTATACTGTCAGAGTTGGTTAATATGTAGGCTAACTTTGCTCCCTCTTTCTCTTTCCTTTTTTCTTCTTTACAAAAAAAATGTCTTACTGGGTAGGAGACAGAGAAAAGATACATTCAGAAATGAAGGTGATCCCCCAAAAAAAAGACATCAATTAAAAATTTTTAAATTGAAAGAGGTCATCTATATCAAGGCTTCTTAAACTTTTTCCTCTCCTGACTCCTTTTTGCCAGAGAAATTTTTACGTGACCCCGGGCATGTAGGTATGTGAAATAGGTATACAAATAAAATATTTACTGATAATAAATCATAAAGAATTTTATTCTAAAACAAATCTTTGGTATACATATAATTTTGCCATTTATTAAAGATGAAAGCAAATTTGCATACTAATGGGATGCATGTGCTTGTTTATTTTTACATAAAGAATTAAATCTTGGTGTAATAATTGATACAGCAGGATGCAGAGCATCTTCATCATTTTTCAGAATTGATCAATATTTTGATTTTGTAATCATCAGTGCTCAGAACACCTCTTCGCATAAATATGTAGTACAAAACGGCAGAAGTAGGTTTAGGGCCACTTCAGAAGTTTTCAGAAATTCTGTACTAATCCCAAGCCAAAATTCATTTAACAATTTTGTGTGCACAGTAAAAACACTACAATTCATAGCATACAATAGTCTCAAATCTGAGCTGAGGCGTTTCTGGCAGCATGAAGAAATGCAAAGCACAAAATGCACATGTTGTGTATTCTGAACCAAGGCTGCAGTGAAGGTGCGGGATGCAACGCAGGCAAGCACTGCCAGAAACACCCCAGATTCATTACACATCTGGTTTTTAATTAATTTTTGCTCTTTGGGCCTTCAGGAAACTTTTACTGTTGCCAAATTTTTTGCCATCCCCACATTCAATTATGCCATCCTATATGGGGTCACAATCCACAGTTTAAGAAACATTGATCTAGACAGAATGGGTTTGAGCAATCCTAGTTTTAAAAATAGCAAAATCCATAAAACAGCTATTAGAGCCACCACTGCCATGGTTCTCTTCTGGTTACTAATAATAGCTCTCATGTATATAATGCTTTATGGATAATAAAATGTTTTCTTTGCTACAACTCTATGAGGTAGATAATGTGTTAATATCACCATTTTATAGGTGAGGAAACTGAAACTCAGGTTATGATTTGCTCAATTAAGAGCAGCTATTAAGTGTAAGAGTCTGTATTCACACACAAGTCTTCTGACTCTGAATCCGTTGCTCTGACTGCCATACCAAGCTCCAACTGTGGAAGGTTCCATAGAATTCTACTGTATGAACCTATGTCTACTGAAGGCCTTGGTGCTTCTCTATCCACAGAGTAAGGACTACACTTGACTCTTCGTCCTGATCACTGCCCCTCACTAACAGAGCCAATGATCCTCTCCAGAGACCCCAGTCAAGACTCTGCCCTGATACTTAGCTTCACAGTGACCAAACCAATCTGCTGGACCATACTCTTGAATTTGACCTTAATGCTTTACTCTTTGCAACCCAGACTGGTGACTGAAATTTGGCTATCCAGATAACACTAACGTTTGGAGACTGGAATCATGGAGATCAACCATAAACTGAAAACCATCCCTTGGTACAGCTGAGAGCTGGCAGAACCCTAGACTGGATGAGCCATCACTGAGATGAATAAGATGAATAAAAGCATCACATAATAGAGAGGCCCTGAAAATGACAGCCCTGTCTAAGACCCCAGGAAAGAGCAAGTCACAGCTAGAGAGCTTCATTGCCAATAGACACACTCCAGGCTTCTATTTCATAGATAGCTATACCCAGTCCATGGTCAGTAGGGGACTCTCTCCTACCTATGCTTTGTAGCCATTTTTCTGCCCTTGACTTAAAGTATTCAGAGAGGTTGTGGATCAATCTTTGGCACAGTATCAAGCTTCTTTCTCACTGTTGGTGTCGTATATCTGTTGTCTATCTTTCTTGTCTGGATTCTGATGCTTTGTTTCTTGGTCTTTACCCAGGTCCTTAATCTCTGCTTCCTGACAGTTCTTGCCTATGACATTCACTCCTAGCATCCACCTCCACTCCAGACCATCTGTCCCCTGGTCCTACACACCTTAGCTCCATAGTGACCACTACTTTCCATGCACGATCCATGCTGTTTGTATGCTCCCTATCTAATAATCCCTGCTATGCCTTGGCTTTCCCAGTGCTAGCTCTTTGTCCTGTTTTTAAATCCTATTCTCTACCCACAGTTTAGCACTGAAGTAATAGTAAACATGTATGGTAATACCAAGACTTTGAATGCATGTTGGCTACAACAAAGCAAATGATAAGAATGACAACAATAACAACAAAAATCAAAACTGAATTCTGTGAGATTACAAAGTCAAATAGAAACAGGGGCTACTAAACCATATATAAGGATCCCCATGGGTTACATATCAAATTAGAAAACCACATGCTTATGCATTTCTTTTTAATTAATACATTGACACATTGATAGCATAGAGGAACTACATTTAAACTGGTTCAAGCCATGTCTTGGAGTGTCATGGGCTACACATGCGACCCTCGGGGAACATGTGAGACACTTCTACTCTAGTGCATGACCTCCATGCCAGAAGCATGCATCCTCATTGGTCTTCTGAAGTGATGATCAGTCATTGCATTGATCACAGTCCTCAAGTCTTACAGTTGTTTTCTTTTAATCATTGTATTACTTGTTCTATTTCTTCCCTCACCACTCTGCATCACTTCATACAAGTCTAGATTTCTGTGAATCTGTCCCTTTAGCTATTCCTCACAACATAATCATGTTGTATTATATTTATATACCATAATTTGCTCAGCTTTTCCCAAGCTTCTGGGCACCCACTTTGTTCCCGTTTCTCTGTTACAACAAAAAAGTACAGCTATAAATAATTTTAGACATGTTCTTTTCCCTCCTTCTCTAATCTCTTTGGGATGCAAGTATTATAATGGTATCATTGGATCAAAGGTTATGTTCAGTTTAGTGATCTGAGTGGTATAGTTCTAAATTGCTTCTCAGAATAGTTGGACCTCTTTGCAACTCCACCAAACATGCATTAATGTGCCTATTTTCCCAGAGCTTCTCCAACATTTATCATTTTCCCTCTTTTGTAGTTATAAAATTTATGAATGTGAGGTGAAACCTCAGAGTTTCTTAAAGTTTCATTTCTCTTATTCTTAGCGAAGTATTTTATATGATTTGACTTTACTCTTTTGAAAACTATTTTTTCATATCCTTTGTCCATTTATCTATGAAGGATTGCCTCTATTTCTTCTATACTTCTATCAGTTTTTTGTATATTTTGGATACCAGACTGTTCTTGGAGACATCTGCTACAAAGATATTTCCCCAGTTAATTATTTCCTTTCTAATTTTAATTGCATTGATTTTGCTTATGCAAAACCTTTTCAATTCTCTGTAATCAGAATTATCCATTTTATTCCCCATGATCTTTTCTGTCCCCTGTTTGGTTAAGAACTCTTCCCATATCTATAGTTGTGAAAGGTATCTCCTTCCCTGCTCCTTAATTTGTTTGTGCTATGATATTTTATGACAAGGCTTATATTCATTTTGAGCTTATTGAGTTATATTGTGTGTAATTTTGATCCACGTCTATTTTCTGCACACTGCTCTCTAGTTCCACAACAGTTTTTGTCAAATTAGTGAGTCCTTGCCCCAGTAGGTGGAGGTCTTGGGTTTATCAAATGCTGTGCCACTATGTTCAATTGCTTCTTGGTTTTGTATACCTTAGCTGTTCCATTTTTCTACTTCTTTGCAGAGGTGGGGGACTATGAGTGTGGAAGACTATATGTCAGACATTTTGATATGTCAATTAGTTTTGCTGAACTTTATTCTCCTCTTTTTTATTTTTTTATTATGAGATGTCTCTTTAGGAAGGGTAAGAGAAAAGAGTACACTGGGAAATGCAGATGGTGTAATAACAAAGATATCAATAAAACGTATTTTTAAAAGAATAAAAGAGTTTGAGTATAAGAAGAAAAGAGTGTGAAGTGAACAAAACTGGCCCCTTGAGATTTCTCATGGATCTCTAGAGGCATATTTAAAAGGTGTTGAAAAAAAACATCAAAGGTAGGAAGCGACTAGGGCAAAAATTTTCTTAGAAGCTAAATAAAGAATGCCATTGAGGACTAAAGGGATGAAGATGGATGGTGTCATAGGAAGAAGGAAGATGGAAAAAGATGCGGACTTTGCACATAAAATCAAAGATTCATCCTCTTTCATCTCATTCTCAACCAATCTTTCCTCTGACTTTGACCTCAAAGGAAAGAGAAATGCCTTCTCATAAACCTGAAATCTTAATTTCATTCATTATATTAATTTCTCTGTAATTTTCATTCATTACCCTTAACTCTTCTCTCTAGTAACAAAAGAAAAATAAGTCTAACTTCTCTTTCATGTAGCAACCTGTCGAAGACTGTAATTTTGTGAATTGGAATTAAAGTTACTTCATGGTCCTGTATACTTAATGTATTCCTAGATTACCTTGTATCTAATCTATTACCTAGATTACAACCTTAATTCTGAACTAAGTGGTGCAGCCGATAGACTGCTGGGCTTGGAGTCAGAAAGACTTGATTTCAAATCTGGCCTCAGACATTTACTAGCTGTGTGGCTCTGGGCAAGTCACTTAAACTTTGTCTGCTTCCATTTCCTCAGCTGTAAAGTTGTTGTTCTTGTTGTGTTATGTTTGTCCTTCATTCTAGAAGAGGACCATGACATCAGGGAACCGAAGACATGATTTGCAGTTGACTTTGATTTGAGTGTCGGAGGGCTGTGCAAGGTCCCCAGCCTCACTTTCTCCTCCAGAGCCATCTGGGTCTAGTGGCCTGATGTTCATCAGGATGACTGGAGATGGCCCAGGATGCATTGGGAGACCCTGGCTCTTTCAGGCTACGGTCTTTTCAAGTTCTCACTTTGAGTGAGGTAATTAATGCCCATTCAGTGAATAGGCTTCTTTAAGAAGCTAATCAAGGGATGTCCCCTTTTATCAAAACTCAAAAAATAAAATCAAACTGGGAGGGGAAGACCCTCAGGGCTCCTGGTCAAAAGAGAAACAATTACTATTTAGTAATTTAGCTGTAAAATGAAGATAATAACAGAGCCTACCTCACAGTGCTGATGTATGGATCAAACGAGGTACTATTTGTAAAGGGCTTAGCACACTTTCTCATATATAGTAGGTGTGCTTTGTTGCTGTTGTTGAGTTGTTTCAGTTGTGTCCAACACTTTGTGACCCCATTCAGGGTTTTCTTGACAAAGATCCTGGAGTGGTTTGCCATTTCCTTCTCCAGCTCATTCTATAGATGAGGAAGCTAAGGCACACAAGGTTAAATGATTTAGCCAGGGTCATGTAGCTAGTAGGTGTTGGAGGCCAGATCTGACCTCATGAAGATGAGTCAACCTGACTCCAGGCCCGGTGCTCCATCCATTGTGCCACCTAGCTGTGCTCATAGTAGGTGCTTAATAAGTCTTTATTCCTTTCCCCTTCCCTTCTCCAGGCTAGACATCCCCAATTCCTTCAATGGAGCCTCAATTTGCTTGGTTTGAAATCTCCTCACCATGTTCATCCTCCTCTTCCATATGCTCTCATTGATCAATATCTTTCCTTAAATGTGGCACTCCATACTGAACCCAGTATTGCAGATAGAATCTAACCAGCATAGAGTATAGCCGGACTACCACCGTCCTCATTCCGGACACTCTGCTTCTACTGACGTGACCTAAGATTACATTTGCTTTTCTGGTTGCCATATTACACTGTTGATTCAGGTTGAATTTACAATCCACTAAAACCTCTAAGACTTTTCCTTCCCACAGATAAAATGCTGTTTAGTCATTAATCCTGTACTTAAGCATTTGATTAAAATAACTAAGTACAATCTTCATGGCTAGAGTTGTGAGTTCTCCAAGAGGAACTTGCAACTAACAATTGAATAAGGAGAAGATTTTTTTCTCCCTACAATCTGTGGGTATCTTCAGCAATTCAGAGAGGACTCTGGCTAAAAGAAATGCCATCAGAATTCAGAAGATCCCGGTATGAAAAAGTTCCTCTCTCGAGTTCAGATACCTCATCCTTAAAATGAGATGATTAGACTAGATGGCCTCTCAGGTCCCATTCAGTTATAAATCTATGATCCCATGACCTATGAGATTCTTTATGTTAAGCCCATATTTGACCCTGTGACATACGTTTTTGTGAGATGTCTTAGGAATTGGAGTTCCTATAATTTACTGAGGATAGCTATGTGGCACAGTAGATAAAGTGCCTGACCTGGAACCAGGAAGATTTATCTTCCTAAGTTCAAATCTGGCCTCAGACACTTACTAGCTGTGTGACCTTGGGCAAGTCACTTAAGCCTGTTTGCTTCAGTCTCCTCATGTGTAAAATGAGCTGGAGAAGGAAATGGCAAACCAGTCCAGTATCTCTGCCAAGAAAACCCCAAATGGGGTCACGAAGAGTCAAATAGGACTGAAACACTGAACAACAACAATAACTTACTTAGGTTTTGTTGTTGTAGTTGTTTGGTTGATTTCTTTGAGACTGGGTCTCCCTATCTTACCCAGGCTGGGAGTATAGTAGCCACGCACAGGCCTGACCCCAGCAATGATCAAGAACAGAAACTTTAATCTTCCTGGTTTCCCACCTGGGCCAGTTTGCCCCTTCCTTAAACACTGTCACTCTTGGGGGCTCATCATATTGGTGCCACACTTAATGCAGACTCCCAATCAGCTTAACACACCATAGCTTAGAATTCCTGAAGTCAAGAGATCCTCCAGCTTCAGTCTCTCCATGGAGGGAATTAAAGCCATGCACCACCATGCCCTGCTATCTAATTTCCTTGCTGTAGAAATATTATATTCGCTGATTTACTTTTATCATCAATAAACCTTCTTTTAGTACACTATGGAGGGCATGAGGAAATGAATGCTGACCTTTCAAATTCTCCAATGGAGAGATTTCCTGAAGTTTTCAGATAGGAATTGAAGTCAAAAGACATGAAACCCACAAAAGTTTCTGATGTCCTTCGTGCTACAGGCATGTCTTCCAGGAACAACAGACCATCCAAGAAGTGAAATTTGGTCCAAATAGGGACAGCAGGGTGGTGCAGTGGAGGGAGTGCCAGCCTTGAAATCAGGAGGACCTGAGTTCAAATCTGACCTTAGACATTTACTAGCTGGGCAAGACATTTAACTCTGTTTGCCTCAGTTTCCTGATCTGTAAAATAAGCTGAAGAAGAAAATGGCAAACCACTCCAGTATCTTTGCAAAGAAAACCCCAAATGAAAAAGAAAACCCATGAAGAGTTGAACATGACTGAAGAAATGACTCTACAGCAACAACAAAAGTTGCCCATCGGGGAGCGTCAATGAAAGAGTCCAGGATTCCTTGGACAAACAGTATACAAGTTATACTTATATATAGGTTATATAGGTTTCAGGGAGTGCAGAACAAGGCGGAGGAGACAGGGCAAAAGCAGATTTGTCAAGGTCCCTGTTCCATAACCCTTCTACCCAGTTTCAGGGTTAGGCATTCTGCATAACACAATACAAGGGCTAGGCTGTTTCTCAGACCAGGTAGCACAAGAGGATACTGTAGCATGTCCTATTTGGGGTTATTTGCATTGTAAGCACTAATGGGAAAATACAGACATACATGTTTGAACAAAATGGAGTGATTCTCAAAATGGAGGAGCTCTGGATGCTCAGGCACCTCTGGCACAAGGTTTACCTGAGGGAGGACTCTCTTCTCTTTTCTCAGTTATTCTACCTTCAGCCTAACGGCTCAGCCTCCTCAAACCCCCAAAACAACCTGGTGCCCCCACAATAAGCCAGCTTCCACATGCCTTTAGCTACTCAACCAGCATTATTCTGATATATTTGGCCCGTCTCTGGACAAAGGCAAAAAGACAAACTCATTCTGAATTAATGAGTGGCCTCCACTAATTACGACATAAAAGAATGGGCACCTCTCACCTAATTGCCTTTGCCAGCATGTGTACAGCCCAGCCAGAGCACAGCTTGCCAGCTGGCTGGCCAGAGCTAGAGAGAGGAGGCCTGAGCCACCCTCCTGGCTCCAGCAGGCCAGCTCCCTGTGGGCACTTTGCCTCTGTGGATCCAACAGCTAGCACATGGTATGAGCCTTCAATAGGCTGACCCTGTGCCCTATAAGGTACTTGAATTCCCACAAACTCACATCCGTCCGAAAATGTCAGTGTATTCCACTCTCCTGTTCTCCCTACTATCACATGCAGGCACTTCTGGGAAGGCAGATCGAGAACCACAGTCATAGACATGAAAAGGGACCAGTCCAAGGAAACATAGGTTTAGATTATATGGAATCTCAGAAATTTTTCTTAAATGAATTCTAATTACATTCTTCCCTGTATTATATGCTTTGGTTATTTCGTATAGGTATATTTTGCCTCTCAAATAAGATTATAAAAACAATGCTGTAGACTTCATTTGTATCCCTCACAACATATAACACAGTAGTGGGCACAGAATAGTAATAAAAGAATAATTAGAAGCAGCTAAATGGTGCAGTGGATGGGGCACTGGGCCTGGAGTCAGGAAGTCCTGAGTTCAAATCCAGTCTCAGATACTTACTAGCCATGTGACCTAGGGCAACCTCTGTGTGCCTCAGTTTCCCTGTCTGTAAAATGAGCATAATAATTGCCCCTACCTCCCAGGGATGCTGTAAAGATCAAATTAAATAATATTTGTAAAGCTCTTTGCAAACCTTAGAGAGCTACATAAATGCAATTATTCTATTATTTCGAGCTATTGGTAATGACGATGGTGATGATATTTTATATTTGTATACCTCTTTATGGTTTGTATACCACTTCCGCATATACAGAGGTTGTGCCTCAGAACAACCATGGTGCATAAACATGATAAGGCACTCATTATCCCTGGCTCAGAAAGGTTAAGTCACTTATAATAGCTATCAGTTATGTACAAATATCATCTTTGCAAATATCATCTCATTTCATCCTCACCACAAATCTGAGAGGTAGGAGCTATTATTATCCCCATGTTAAAGATGAGGACACTGAGGCTGAGAGAGGTTACATGATTTACCCTGAGGCAGGATTTGAACTCAGGTTTTCCTGTCTCCAAGTCCAGAGCTCTATCCACCGTGCCACCTAGCTGTCCACGGCCAGGGTCACAGTTAGTTAAACTGGTACTAAAACTCAAGTCTCTCATGAGGACCAAATGAGCCAACATATGTAAAGCACTTTGCAGAACTTAACACCCCATATGAATTCTAGCTAGTATTCTGACCCCTCATCCAGCGCTGGCTGGCTCCATTATACTTCTCAGTGACTATTAATTGAACTGAACTAATCTTTTATGATCTCATATTGGGCATCTTTGCACTGGTTGGAGGAAAGAGGGCTCAAAGAGCATGGATGAGTGGTACCTGGATGAGTTTGTGTTCCCGTACTCTCACAGGGTGAATCTTCATGTTCTGAACACTGCCTGTGGCGCTCCCAGAGAGAGGAAACCAGAGCCCAAGCCTGCCTAATTCAGAAGATTCACAGGAGTCTCCAGCTCCTGTTGATGCTGAGAGAACACGAGTCTCAGAGTCAGAAAAGACCTGTGCCTGAATCCTGATTCTGACAGCGAGCAAGTCACTTGGAGTCACATCTATAAAATGAGAATGGTTAAGACTTTCATGACCTCCCTCAATGAGCTATTGTGAGGAAAGTTGCTTTGAAGACCTTGACTCATTATATAAACATGAGTTAATACTATTGTCATGGCCAGGTAAGAATACATAAATTAAAAAGGCTCCTTAGAAAAGTGAAGGAGGGGGTGCTCCTACAGGAGGAAAAGGTGACACATGGGAGCCAGGTGAAGGGATTTTCTTCCCTCTATAACTAAGAAGACATTCTGGGCCTAGGAATCCTAGGGGCCACCATTGGTATTCTTTGTCCTTGCCAAGAGAGGGATTTGTGAAGGGGGAGTGAGACCTCAGGGGTCTGTAAAATGCTACAAAAGGATGGGAAGATGCAAGGGACTGAAGGATGGGATGGAGGTATGGGGTTAGAAACAGGGAGAGGGATAAGGAAGGACAAGGGAGGAAAGGATTAGAAAGAAGGAGGAAGGGTAAACAGAGAGGGTAGGGAGGCAGGATAAAGAAGGAAGGAAGAAAGGGAGGAAGAATGCTGAAAGTGTTTCTCTCTTCTCACTACTGATTTATGCTGCAGGCCCTTATAAGAGATGACCCTGGGCCCATGGAGAGGTGCCACACCCTATATGCAAAAATGTACTTAAGGGTTTTCTGAGGCAACAGTGCCCCTCTGTGGTCTCAGACCAGAGGCCTTTTTAGGTCCTGATTTAAGTGACATCTCCTGACTTCAGTACTGGGCTCTTTTCCAACATATCCCATAATACATACCGTATTCTAGTTCATTTTTTTCAGTTCCAAAGGACATTCACCTTATTGAGTCCTTCTCACATTTTTGCCCCTAGTTGTTCCATGCCCAAACCTTACCCACCCAGATGCCACCAAGACCTCCCTTTCCCAAGAATATAGACCCTAAGAACGCCCATCTGCAGGGTGACTGCACCCTAAGGACCATTCAGCCTTTCCATCTGCTCTGCAGCCAAACCCTACTATGTATGTTGTGTCTCCTGACTATAACATGAGCTTTTTCCATGTGTATCCCTAGCACACAGTAAAGATTTAATAAATGCTTTTTATATCTAAGAGTAATAGGTTACATTGGTTATTCCTGTTTTATATGTGGGGAAATTCAGGCCTAGCAAGGCAGTAAATTCACCTAAATGGCAAAAAGAACCCAGAAATTCTTTCCCCCAACACCGGTTCTTGTAACTAAAGGAAAATCCCTCTGGTGCCCAGGAGAATAAATGAGCTTCTAGTTTCTAACTCTGAGTCTTGGGGATAGTTTCTATGGGGATGAGAAATTAAAGTTAAGAAAAAAAGCTCTCTGTCCTCATTTCTCTCTAACTCAAGCCTGGAGCTGGTTCTCATATATTCTACCTTTAGTTAATCAGAATCTGACACCAACTCTGTAACATGCCTTTAGACCAGGGCTCTAAATAAGAGTGGGTGGAGGTTTGAGGGAGACAATGGATCCTCCATCACTCCCAAAATAAAAGGTGCTGCAGGATGGCCATGAACCACTGTATCCCAGGACTAGGCTTTGCCTTTGAAGGGGATCCTGGCGGGGGGGAACTGTGCTCCCTAGAATCGGACCCAGAGGCCCTTTTTTACAGAGGAAATTACCTGGTCTTCCTCCAAAGGTTTGAGAAATAAAGAGCTATGCCCTCCCAACAGAGGCAGCTAGGTGGTACAGTGGATAGACCCAGGGGTCAGGAAGTCCTGAGCTCAAAATTTCACATTAGACACTTACTAGCTACATGTCCCCCAGCAAGTTGCTTAACCTCTGTCTGCCTAAGGTGCCTTATCTATAATAATAGCGCCTACCTCCCAGAGTTATTGTGAGGATCAAATGGGGTGATAATTGTAAAGTATTTAGTACAATGCCTGGTACCTCATAGGTGCTATCTAAATGTTAGCTATTTTTATTCTTATTTAACCTCTGAAGACCAAATGAGGCTGCAGCTGGTGGCACTGAGCTGGGAGCCTTGTTGGGGCTGGGGCCTGGAGGCCTCCACCCCTGCAGCACCCCAGCCCTCCTCCCGGGGTGTGGAGGCAGAGGCCCTGGTGGCCTTGGTAGCCCTGAGAACCAAGAATACCTCCGCGGGCACGGAGGCCCTATTCCTGGCATTGGAGACCTGCAGGATGGTGCTGAGCCACCCACTCTTCTACGTGAAGCTGCTCATCCAGATTGGTCATGACCCACTGTCTCCCATTGTGAGGAACCAACACAATGGGGAGGTAGGCCTTCTACTTGCCCAATTTCTTCACTTGGGCCAGACACATCTTGCAAGTGGGTGAGAAGAAGGGACTGTTCCAAGGTCTAAGTCCAAGGCTTATGTCCAGTGTTCTCCCCACCATGTCCTGGGACAGCATGAAAAGGCCCTCCCTTGGGAGGAGGTGGGACATGTATCCAACAGGGATGACATGGAAAGATCACTGAGGAAAGCGATGAAAGAGATTTCCTGTGAGATGGATGCAGGGTGTGTACAGAATGCTCCTCACCCCTTGTACTTCATCTCAGTGTACTATATGGCCCAGTTCATGTGGCAGGAAGCCAAATACAGGTTGCCCAGTCCCAGCAAGACTTTGAATATGTTCCATTCAGTGGAGTGCTGGGAAGATATTCAAAAAAGAAGGGCTAATAAGGTTCTTTGTGGGCTTGATAGCCCACCTCTTGGGAGATGTGGTTTTCTTGTGAGGCCATAACCTCCTGGGTCACTTCATCAATGCCTACCTGGTGGATGACAGTTTCAGCCAAACATTGGCTGTTTGCAATGGGGATTGCACTGAGCATGCTGACCTACCCTTTCCTCTTGGTTGGTGACCTCATGACTGTGAATAACTCTGGGCTACTGGTGAGCCTCCTTCCCTATTCCTCTCTGTTCAAGTCCTTGATTCATTGTTGGAGATACTTGAGCAGTCAGGGTCAGCTTTTCTGGGGATGAAGTCTGCTTTTCCACCAAATCTCAGCAGCATCAAGCCTATCCATCAATTAAATCAGAATAATTTGACTACAATAATAAATGCACCATTTCTGCCCAGCCTCAATAAGGGCCTGACCATTGGGCTACCTTCTAAGAGAAATGAATGCATAATACAGTGGGATTTGGACTTTTTTTAAAAGATCAAATGAGAGCTTCTCCATCTGCATAATGGGGACAGTAATATATTCAGAATTTACCTCAGATGAGTTTTCTGAGGGCCAAGTAGGATGACAGTTAAGAAATCATGACCTAGTAGAAATAGCTCTGGATTTGGAGGTCCAAAGACCTGAGACTGAATGCCAGCTCTGCTCTCTTCTCCCTAGGTGCCCTTGCACAGGTTGCTTTACCTTGATAAAATGAGGAGGTTGATGAGATCACCACTAAGGTCCTTTCCTGCTCAAATCTATAATTCTCCGGTCCTAAGATGCTTTGTAAACAGTAAAGCACTAGAAACGCCAACTCTCAGTAACATATCAGACTCTCACATTTGCCATGGACATTACATGTATTACCTAATTTCATCCTCACAAAGACCTTATGAAGTAAGTCATACAAGTGGTCTTATTGGTCCTTTGCAAATAAGGAAACTGAGGCTCAGTTGTATAAGGGAAAACAGGAACTCCAAGCAAGGTCTTTTGACACTACATCCAATGCACTTCCTATTATTTACCATGCTGCTTCTCAAAATGTGTGTGTGTGTGTGTGTGTGTGTGTGTGTGTGTTGTGAAATGACTATCATATATGTTCAAAACCTTCCCTAGAATGACCCTTTCCCCTCCATTCTGGAACCCCAAAGAGTCGTCTACTCAAGACAGAAACACAGGGTTCTAGAAAGGAGGACAATTCCCAAAGTTCTCATTTTGCCCTAAAGTAGTAAATAGAGAGCTGGTTCAGAGACAGGAAGACTGTCCCATACTGGATGCTCTCAGTGTAGTGAGAAACTCTGTAAGAAAACAAGTTGTACCTACCTGCCCCAAGCTCCGTGTCCTCTCACTGCCCCCCCAACTGTCTATCTTTCCACTGCCCCCAAAACTCCTGAGCTTCTCTGAGTCCCCTTGCCCTCACTGTCCACATAGCTCCCTAACATTTAACTGTCCCCCTAATAGCCTATTATATTATTGCCCCCCACAAATCCAGATGTCTCACTGTTTGGTACATGGAAAGAGGGACGGATCTGAAGTCAGAGGACCGGATTCAAAACTTAATTCTGCTGCTTGGTATCTGCACAGTCTTGGTCAAGTTCTCTGGGCCTTCTTTGCCTCATCTACATGATGAAGGAGTCAGACTAAATAACATCCCACATCCCTTTTGGCTCCAATTTAAAAACTTTACCATCTTACAATGAAACTCCATCTCCTGATTCTGGGTGTTTTCCTTGGCTGTGCCTGACACCTGGAATGCCATCCTTCTTCAACTCCATCTCCATCTCCTGGCTTCTCTGGCTTCCTTCAGTTAAAATCCCCAGCTTCAATAGAAAATCCCTCCCTATTCCCCTTCATTCTAGAGCCTTTCCTGTTGAGTACTTCCAATTGATCCTGTATGTAGCTCATTCCAATGTAGTTGTTTGCATGTTGTTCCCCCATTAGACTGTGAGCTCCTTGAAAGCAGTGATTGTCTTTTACCTTTCTTTGTAATCCCAGCACTCAACACAATGGTTGGCACATAGTAGGCATTTAATAAATGTTTATTGACTAACTGACTGACTCCATCCTTTCACTGCCCTTCCCCCAGCCCCATATCCTATTCTTCACTGAGCTCCAGTGCCCTGAGTCTTTGCCATGCCTCTCCTCAATGCCTGACTTCAGGGCCTGACAATGAAAGCTCCCCTGTGGGGAGCCACACCTGCTCTTATGCTCCTTGCTGTAGCAGAAAGCACGTTCTCTTGCAGTGCCAGACCCATGAGCCTCCCTTACAAAAAAATTCACATCATACCATGAAACCTTGATGCATTTAACTGTTTGCTGGTGCATCAGGCTAGTATGCATCTCTAGGCAATTTTCAAATCTGCAGTTAAAACTCAGGTCAGAGAACTCCAGAGGGAAATGTTTAACATTGCAGCCCACTCTTTCCCTCTTGGGCCTCAGGTTCAACTCTCAAGGTGCCGAGGCTGACGCCCCTAGGTCACCACTCTGCAAGACTCTGCTCCCCTCCTTCCTCAACTTCCGCCTGGGGAGAGAAAGGGATGGGAGGGAGAACAATAATGTTGCTAAAAGAAAAAGAAAAAAGCATTTGAAAGAAGATGCACAGAAAAGGAAAAAATAAGCTCAAAAGGAAACATACAAGCTGGACAGCTTTGAAAACAATATACTGAATTTTAAATATACCTTAAAAAGAATAAGAAGTATGTAATAGAGATTCATGAATTCATGTCTTTTTACTTTTGTGATATATACTATTTTTTTTTAATTTTAGTGTTTAAATGCAGGCTTGATCATTGTCCTCTTATTGACTTAGTGCAAATTTCTTCTCTCCTTTTAGAATATCAACTTTTTGAGAGCAGGGATTGGTTTATTTATCGTATTTGTATCCTAGCATAGTGTCTGATACAAGGGAAGTGCTAATAAATATTTGTTGATTGACTGAGTGAGTGATTAATCTATCTTCCCCTCCTCCACAGTCACTATCCCACACTCTCATCTCAATGCCACTCAGGTCAGGCCCCATAGCCAACAACTCCATCTCCAGCACCTCCGCCCATTGCTACAGCCAGAAATAAGACCACTTCCTTGCCTTAGAGAAACCATTTGTACTGTACCTACCTCCCAATACCTCTGCTGAAAAATCCCTTTGTACTCTGCTTTGGGATGAAAAAGACTTTTCTCCTCATATCACTGGATAATTATCACTGGCCTAGACGTTTCCTGATGGAGCATGATGCAGTAGAATGAGATCTGGATTTGGAGTCCAAGGAACTGAGTTTGAATCCCATCTCTACCACCTCTCCCTCCTCACCTCCACCTCTCAGAATCTCTTCTTTCCTTTTAGACTCAGCTCAGATGCTACCTTCTCCATGAAGCCTTTCCTGATCCACCACCCCACCACCAGGTCCTAAAACTACCTTGTATTACTTTTACATGTATTCTGTACATTTTCACCTACGTACATGTTGTCTCCCCAATAGAGTATAAGTTCCTTGAGGGCAGGAATCATTTCATTTTTACCATTGTACCACCAACACTTAGCATAGCACTTATCACTTAGTATCTGCTTAATAAATGCTTGTCTATTGATTGTTTGAATTGAGTTGAATTTGAATGTTAAATAGCATACCCCAGAGTAGGTAGCTAGGTGTGCCATTGATAAGAGTTCTGGACTTGGAGTCAGTAAGACCTAAATTCAAATCCTGCTTCAGACACTTCCTGGCTGTGTGACCCTGGACAAGTCACTTAACTTGTCTCAGCCTTAGTTTCCTTATTTGTAAAATGGTGGTGATGATAGCCTTTACCTCACAGGGTTATTATGAGGATCAGATGAGTCAATGTATTATAGTACTTTACACACCTTAAGGTGTTAGGTAAAATGCTAGATATCAGTATAAAAGGGGGGATGAAGAATTGAGGCTATCAGTCATTCACACCTTAGTGATGTTTAAATTCTTTTTCTCCAGCTGAAACCAACCAATAAAGAAATGATCCTTTTTATTGGGGGGATGAGAAGGTAATTTGGGGAGGACAGGTATGGGTAGAGTGCTTAACTGTGGAGGCAGGGGCAGGAGAGAGGGAGAAAGAGACTAAATATTCCCTAGTTCCAGTGTATTCTAAGTGCTGTTAGAATCTGTGGGAGGGAATCATTATTGTCACTTTTATTCCCAAAGCTAATGGAAATAAAGATTTAAATAAATGTTTATGCATAGAACAGAAGTTTCAACATATGATAATAGGACTTAGAGCTAGAAGTAACCTTAGAAACCATCTCACCCAACCCCCTCATTTGAAACATGAGGAAACTGAGACCCAGATAAGTAAAGTACCTTGATCTAGATTATACATGCAATATGAAGTAGAACTGGGATTGAACCCACATCTTCTGACCCCTAAAGCAGCATTCTTTCCAGTATATATCACACTGCCTTGAAGGAGTTGGCCAACGGAAGCTCTCTTGAGTCTAACACCAGACTTGTAAAAATCTGGCACACTTGTGAATTCCAAAGCAGTTTCATTTACTAATAGCCATAATTAAGGCAGAAGCTCTATTAAGCAAACAATTAGCTTTTGGAATAGAAATGTAAATCAATTTTGTGGATTATCCACAGCAAAACATTAATTCTTCCTGCTACTCAGCGTTCTTCTGGGCTACTCTGTTCCACCCTAAGTTGGTATGCCTATGAGGGAAAATAATAATTAAATATAAGCCTTAAAAGGAGATATGTCTACGGGGAAAGGGGCAGGATGAGACCACATGCTCATGGTAGAGGCAAAAAGTCTGAGCACTGTGAGTTTTGGGGAATCTTTTTCTTCTCAGATAAAATAATCTCAGAGGCCAAAGGTCATTGAACTTAGGTTGGGAAGCTCCCACAACACACTGATTACAAAACTGAAAATAAAGACTATATGGAATGTCTGGTATTTGGAATTATCTGGTTCTTTTACTACCCACTTCTTCGATTATTTCTTAAAACCTGCTGGGATAATCCAGAATTGGGGTCAAGATTAGCAAAGATCATTCACAGAGAAGTATAAAAGAAAAGCCAGCATATCCTAGTGGAAAGAATAATGGAGGCCTGTGTTCAAGTCCCGGCTTGCTGTGTTGCCCATAGGCAAGTCAGTTTACTTCTCCCAGACTCAGTTTCCTCATTTGTAAATTTAGATACTAACACTTATACTATTTACTTCACCCCATTGGGAGAAAAGTATTTTGTGAACCTTACAATGCCATGATTACCCAGAAAACATTGACTAAAATAAAAGCACTGAAATTCTAATAACTGATGGCGACTTCAATAAACTGGAATGATCAGTCATTGAGGACTAATGAGAAAATATGCCTTTCTTTTCTTGGCAGAAAGGTGGGGACCATGTACACAGAATAAGGAATATTCAGGGACCTTCCCACTGTGGATGACTGTGGCTGCTGTCCAAGGTACCTGCAGATAAGTAGAATAGGGGTTTGAGTTCTCTGGGGTTGGTTAGGCAGACAATCTGTAGTATAACCACATGGGGCATTCTTAGAAGAGAACCACTTCCTTGTTGTAAAAACTTAAAGCACTATATCAAGGTTAGATATTTTTCTGCCACTGTCTCGCTCAATTCACCTTTGACTCTTCATAGCTAGCTGTCTTATTATTAGTTTGTTAGAAGAAAGCAGTCAAACTAAGAAACAGCATACCTCCCTAATGCTTTCCAAAAAGAACACATAACAGCTACCAGTCAGTCTGTCATCCATCCTTACTAGTCTTCATCCCTTCTCCAAGATGCTTCATGTTCTATTGGAAAGAGCTTCCTCTCTCTGCGCCTCCTCTCAAAAATGATACAGTAGAAATAGATCATCTCTAAGGTTCCCTCTCACATAAACATTCCATGCACACATGTATTATACCCATTTTCCAGATGGAACTGTATGTAATTCATAGACAAAAGGATTTACCTAATGTTTTCATTTATGATGACAAATTCAAAGGAATCCCATTAAGGAAGAAAGGAAGGAAACAAACAATTATTAAGTGTTCACATTGCCAGGCATTGTACTGAGTGCTTTACAAATACTATCTTGTTTGATCCTTACAACAACCCTGGGAAGTAGGTGCTGTTATTATCCCCATTTTGCAGTTGAGAAAAATTGAGGGAGACCAAGGTTAAGTGACTCACCTAGGGTCACATAGCTAATAAATGTCTGAAGCTTGATTTGAACTCAGGTCTTGCTGATTCCAGGTCCAGCACTGATCCACTGTGCTACCTAGCAGACAAATGGAACATACTCACATTTGGTTTCCTTCCTTATGCTTTATTTGGGGAGATGAATGTTACTGGTCATTAGATGGCCCCAAGCATCAGCATTTGCTGCTCCACCTAGGTGCATTTGCCCTAGCACACTCTGGAATCTTGGGGATGCAATAACCATTTAGGAGACATAGCTCCACAAAGGTTTGGATTTCTGCAAGAGCTGAGGAATCCATCCTTTAATGTTAGCTAAATGGTATAATGTGGCTAAAGACTATCCCTAGACAAAGATCACACACCAGCCCAAATTAGTCCAGGTTATCCTGCAGGGTACTTTGTCCACCCTGGGTTCACATTCCAGACCTGTTTCTAAGCTCCAGTGATATGTGGGTAGGAGAGGGATGAAAAGGATCCTTATGACTCCCAGCTTGTACACACTTCCACAATATTCACAAAGGCTCTGAATTTTCTCTGGCAATGGGATTTTAAAAGTCAAAAAATCAACAAAATGCTATTTATTAAGCACTTACAATGTGGCTAGAACTCTGCCAAGCACTGGGGATTCAAAGAAAACCAAATTCAGTCCCTGCCATCAATGAGCTCACATTCTAATGAGGAAGACAACATGCAAACTATTATGTAAACACAAGACATATTTGGAGAATATGGAAGGTAATCTCAGAGGGAAGGCAGCGATGGGAAGGGGACAGTACTGAAAGTGACCAGCTGAGCTTTGAAAGAAGCCAGAGAAATCAAGAGGTGATAAAAAGAAGGGAGAGCATTCTAGGCACAGAGAACAGCTATTGAAAAGTCTTAGAAGGATGGGAGTGTTGTATACAAGGAACAGTGAGAAGGTTGGTGTCAAAAGATTGTAGAGTTGATGTAAAGGAATAAACTGTTAGAAGATTGGAAAGACAAGAAGAGCCCAGGCTGTGAAGAACTTTAAAAGCCAAACCAGAAGATTTTATATTTGGTCTTGGTAAGGAAATCGCTAGATGGCTCAGTGGATGGAGTGCTGGGTGTGGAGTCAGGAAGACTCATCTTCCTGAGTACAAATCTAGCCTAGATACTTTTGTGTGACCCTGTATGAGTCCCTTAACCCTGTTTGTCTATTTCCTCATCCATAAAATGATCTGAGAAGGAAATAGTAAATCCCTCCAATATCTTTGCCAAGAAAAGCCCAAATGGAGTCATGAAGAGTCGGACATGACTGAAACAACTGAACAAACAACAAAAAGTAAGAGGAAATCCATTTGAGTTTACCAAGTAGAAGAATGATGGGAGCAGACCTATGCTTTAGGAAAATAACTTTGGCAACTGAGTGAAAGATGGATTTGAACAGGAAGTTGAGGCAGGGAGACCGAAGACCTATCCACCACTCTGACTGCTGTCCCTCCTACTCATAGTTCTTGATTTCTGTCTGGATGTTTAGTTCTCAGTGTCACTGAGACTGTTCATTTCTCTTTTCTGGATCTCAGTTTCCTCTTTTCTTCCCATCTGCCAGAAGACAAAGAGAGCTCAGCTGGAAGAAAATTCTCTGGTCTTTCATAAACAGGTTGTTGTGGTTTTATGTCCTCTTACAAAGCCAGGAGATTCACTTTCTCACAAAGAGTTTGCAGGGGAAGCTTAAAAACAAAACACAAAACTCAACCTCCATTAACTTCTTACTAAAAGTGAATTCTCAACCCAGTTTAATAGCTGTAATCTCACCCACATTATGCCTGCCCTGTAATGAAAAAAAAACTACCTATGCTGAAGGCATATTGTCCTAGTTATTAATACCATAGTTTCCTATTAGAGTGGTGGTATTGCAAGCACCCGTATTCATATTAGAATGAGAGGGAGAAAAGAGATTAATCTTATTAGATTATAAACCCCTCTTGGACAGGAATCTTATCTTATACTCCATATTTCCTATAGCACACAGCAAGAGACCAATAAATGTCAGTTAAATGAATAGAGGCCCAACATACAGCTTTGTCACAGAGTTTTCGAGCTGGAAGGGACCTCTGAGACCATTGTCCAACTCACTTCATTGGAGAGTTGTGGGAACAGAGACCCAGAGTGGCTAAGTGTAACCCAAAGTCATACAACTAAACTGTGGCAAAAACACAGAGATTTGGGACTCAGACTCTAATTCTCAAGCTGTTTCCATGAACGTGTACAACTTTTATTATAAATTACATTTTTGGAAATGTAATCACATGTTAAATGCCATAGAAATCACTCATCTGTGGTGCCAAAGGCGCTGGGGAGCTCCTCTGGACAGCCTATTTTCATTTCCTGGCTCTGCTGCTGTAGGCAGTGTGTTAAGCACATTGGATCCAGAGTCAAAAGACCTTGGTTCAAACTTTTGCTCTGCTACTTATCATCTGTGTGACCTTGGATAACTCATTTATACCCTGCAACTCAGCTACCTGATTAAATAAGGTCCCTTCCAGCTCTAAATTCATAACTGATGACCCCTAACATGTCTATGCCCCAGCATCCCCTCAATGGAAGGGATTGCAACTCAATTCCTGTGAGTAAGAAGGCAAATAAAATCACAGCTACAACATGTATTTTAAATACACAGCACACTCAAACTCCTTTGATTTACATTCAAGGCCCTCCCCGTCTGGCCCCAATCTACCTTTATCTCTCCCTTCATGTGTATTTTTCTTTGTTAAGTCATTTCAGACATACTTGACACCTCATGATCCCATTTGGAGTTTTCTTGGCAGAGATACTGGAGTGGTTTTCCATTTCCTTCTCCAGCTCATTTGACAGATGAGGAAACTGTGGCAAACAGGGTTAAGTGACTTGCCCAGGGTCACATAGCTGGTAACGCTGTATTTGAGCTGAGGAAGATGAGTCTTCTTGACTCTGGGCATGATGTTCTATCGACTGTGCCACCTAGCTGCCATAGTACATTGTACTACATGTATTAACCTAATGTTCATGGAACGTGCCTCATAATTTTCTCCCTCTAAACCTTTGCTATCTCTGTTCCCCCTACTGAAATATGTGGCTCTATTTGTCCAGTTATTTCAAAGCTCAATCCAAATGTGATCTACTTCATGAAGTCTTCTGTGATCCTCCCACCTAGAAGTAATTGTTGTCTCCTCTGGACCCCCATATCACTTGTGGGTCTCTCTCATTGCCCTTTCATAAGCCACCTTTTCTTAGATTCACCTATTTATATGGCTCATCTTTCCAGCTAGACTGTAAACTCCATGAGGGTATGAGATAAGCCTTATCCTACTTTATTTTGGACAGGGAATTTAGCACAAACATTTACATGTAGTGCTTGCTCAGATATTATTTTGAATGTATGTATGAAAGCCTCAGAAACAATCCCTTTCTTAGGAAAACTATTAGCATAATTGACCACATTAACAACAAAACTAGCAGAAACCATATGATCATCTCAATAGATGCAGAAAAAGCCTTTGACAAAATACAACACCCATTCCTATTAAAAACACTAGAAAGCATAGGAATACATGGAATCTTCCTTAAAATTATAAATAGCATCTACCTAAAACTATCAACAAGCATTATTTGTAATGGGGATAAGTTAGAAGCATTCCCAATAAGATCAGGGATGAAACAAGGACGTCCATTATCACCCCTACTATTCAATTTGGTACTAGAAACGTTAGCTATAGCAATAAAAGAAGAAAAAGAAATTGAAGGAATTAGAATAGGCAAAGAAGAAACTAAATTATCACTTTTTGAGGATGATATGACGATTTACTTAGAGAATCCTAAAGAATCAAGTAAAAAACTACTTGAAATAATAAACAACTTTAGCAAAGTTGCAGGATATATCCTGCATAAATCCTTGACATTCCTATACATTACTAACAAAGCCCAACAACAAGAGACAGAAAGAGAAATTCCATTCAAAGTCACTGTAGACACTATAAAATATTTGGAAGTCTATCTGCCAAGACAAACCCAGGGCCTATATGAACATAATTATGAAACACTTTTCACACAAATAAAATCAGATCTAAATAAATGGAAAAATATCAGTTGCTCATGGTTAGGCAGAGCTAATACAATAAAAATGACAATTTTACCTAAATTAATCTATCTATTCAGTGCCATACCAATCAAACTATCAAAAAAATTATTTTACAGAGCTGGATAAAATAATAACAAAATTCATCTGGAACAACAAGAGGTCTAGAATATCTAGGGTATTAATAAAGAAATGCTAGGGAAGGTGGCCTAGCCATGCCAGATATTAAACTGTACTATAAAGCAGCAGTCATCAAAACTACTGGCAATGGCTAAGAAACAGTCGTGGATCAGTGGAGTAGGATAGGTACGCAAGATGGAGAAGTCTATGACTATAGCAATCTACTCTTTTATAAACCCAAAGAATCCAGCTTCTGGGCTAAGAATTCACTATTTCACAAAAACTGCTGGGAAAATCGGAAAATGGTAGGGCAGAAACTGGGTATAGACCAATATCTTACACCATATACCAAAATAAAGTCAAAATGGGTTCATGATTTAGGAATAAAGGCTGATACTGGAAGCAATTTGGGAGAGCAAGGAACAGTTTACCTATCAGATTTATGGAAAAGAAAAGAATTCATGACACAACACGAGACAGAGAGCATTACAAAATGCAAAATGGATAATTTCGATTATGTTAAATTGAAATGTTTTTGTATAAAAAAAAGCTAATGCAACAAAGATTAGGAGGGAAGCAGAAAATTCAGAGAAAAACTTTACAACTAGCGTTGCTGATAAAAGGCCTCGTTGCTAAAATATACAGGGAACTAAGCCAAATATATAGGAACACAAGTCATTCCCCAATTGAGAAATGGTCAAAGGATATGAACAGGCAGTTTTCAGAGGAGGAAATTAAAGATATCTATAGGCATATGAAAAAATGCTCTAAATCACTACTGATTAGAGAAGTGCAAATCAAAACAACTCTTAGGTACCACATCTCTCCTGTCAGATTGGCTAAAATGACAAAACAGGAAAATGATAAATGCTGGAGAGGATGTGGGAAAATTGGAACATTGTTCCATTGCTGGTGGAATTGTGAACAGATCCAGCCATTCTGGAGAGCAATTTGGAACTATGCCCAAAGGGCTATAAAAATGTTCATACCCTTTGACCCAACAATACCATTTCTAGGGTTGTATCCCAAAGAGATCACACAAGTGGGAAAAGGACCCATACGTAGAAAAATATTTATAGCGGCTCTTTTTGTAGTAGCTAAGAATTGGAAATCAAGGGGATGCCCATCAATTGGGGAATGGCTGAACAAGCTGTGGTATATGAAGGTAATAGAATACTATTGTGCTATAAGAAATGGGGATGATATGGACTTCATAACAACCTGGAAAAACCTACACAATATAATGCTGAGTGAGCAGAACAGAACCAGGAGAACATTATACACAACCACAGACATATGGATTCTGTGAGGACTAACCCTGATAGACTTTGTTCTTCTCAGCAACCCAAGGTGCAAAGACAACTCCAAAGTACTCACGATGGAGAATGCTATCTAGATCCAGAGAAAGAACTATGAAGTATGAATGCAGATTGAGGCACACTCTATGCTCGCCCTTTTTTCCCTTTTTTTCCTTTTTTCTCTCCTTTGTTTTTGTTTTGGGGGTTTTTTTGGTTCTGTTTCTTCTTTCTCGTGATTCATTCCATTGGTCATAATTCTTCTTCACAACTTGACTAGTGTGTAAGTTCAATGCGAAGTTATACGTAGAAGATATATCGGATTCCATGCTGTCTTGAGGAGGGAGCGGGGAGAGGGGGAAGAAAATGTAGAACTCAAAATTATGTAGAACCAAGGGTTGTAAACTAAAAATAAAAAAAAATTAAACTAAAAAAATAATAAAAAAGAAAGAAGCCCTTTCCTAAGAATAAAATGAAAGCCCAGCCTTGATGTCTCTGTTTGGTTGGAGCTGGTATGGAAAGAAATTTCCTTGCCTCGGGGAGAAACGAAATTGAATCTAGAGGCATCAGACAGGATCATTTTAGCAGCATCTCTTGTATTTAAAAGGGGGAAAAAACCACCCTACCAACAAGACATCAGCCAAATTAATTGTTTTCCTGATTAACAAAACACAATTAAGCCCCAAATGCTAGGAGCTTGGGGGAAGGTTATTGTGTGTTATCCTACAGAACTTCTCTGGTCACATAGCAATGACAGCTTCATTCTGCCCCTCCCTGTTCCTCTCTCAGGGGACCCAGAGACAGATAACACTGCAAACTCATTATGGCCTCATTGCCTGAATCCTCTCTAGGGAAACAGAGCCTGATCTTAGCCTGAGGTGCCAGGGGATATGTGTGTATGTGTGTGCACGAGTGCACATGCTTGTGTGAGTGTGTAAGTAAATGAGTGAGGAGGGGAAGAAGAGAAAGAGAAAAGAGAGGGAGAAAGCAAATAAATGAGAATACTGACTACTGTACCAGAAGTCAGGAGACCTTGAGTTCTAGTCCAGGCTTTGAAACTTGCTAGTTGTGTGACCTAGGGCAAATAACTTAAACCTTCCTGAGCCTCAGGAAGGTTTTCTGTATCTGGAAAATTAAAATAAAGATCTTCCAAACACAAACTCATCATAGATACGGGGGTATGGCGGGGGGGGGGGGGTGGCAATGAGTCAAAGGGGAAGGCCCACTAGCAATGGGTTGCTGATATTATCTTTATACACAATTCATCACAACAAAGGTCCCTGAAATGAATAGCAGCAAAAGTGAAGGCATTTTCAATTCCAATGTGCAAGATGCCTTGAGTTCTTGCTGCCCTTGTCAGGAGCCCAGGCAAAGTCACTGCTATAGGCAGTCTCCTAAACCAGTCCCCATGTTTAGGAGAATTAGACATTGACAGCCCTAAGGACTCAAGGAAGGTTGCACCAATCTGGGCTCCAGTCTACCTCCTTCATCCTAAGAGGAACCATGTTCCAAGGAAGAATTAAGGCCCTGGTAGAGGATTCAGACAGCTTTGAGCCCCATTGTGGCAAGGATAGACCAAGTCCTAGCCCCAAGACAGATCTTCTTAGGAAGCTCTGAGCCACCCCAAAGCAGAGTTGAGGGGAGGAGGAGGGAAGGAGAACATTCAGCAGGAAGCTTCTGTCAGGATAACTTGACTCTGAACAGTTCCCACCTATTGGCTTTAATCTTGACTCACCCTCTGCTTAATCACTCTCTTGGCTTCTCCAGTCCCAACCTGGCCTATCTTTACATATCATTCCATCATCCTCTCTAGATCAGTTCCTATTTGCAAAGTTCCCTCCCTTAGCTTGCCTATTTCACTAAGGAAGACTGGCTTGGTGCCTTCCTTGTCTACTGCATTAATCCTCAATTCACCTGAAGCTTTTGCCCATTTCTAAATGTAAAGCTTTGTTCATCACTTGACATGACCATGAGCCTCATCACTCTATATACATTCAAAACATTTGTCTATCATGGCAGGAAGAGCTCCAGGACACAACCCAGCCCAGGCAGAGGACTTCCTAAAAGGAATGGCGAAAAAGAATGGCAGGGGGCCACACATGAGAGAGGCTGAGCAGAAAGCAGTTGAAAAAGTTGAGCCAATCAGATCAGAAAGTCAGCCTTATTAAGGTTAAATTGGTTAAATGAGATGGGGAGCCTTGTCCAGAGTTACTCAGTGAGTCACAAGATGGCTGAAGCACTGGTCAAAGTCAGTGCTTTAGGCTATCAATTCCTGGCTGTGACTACCAGACCATGACCCGCCTCCATTAACCTCTCAGGGATCACGTGCCCTCATCTGTTGCCAAGCAGCTAAGGCTCTTCCTGTCTTAGTTTCACAGTACATCAATCCTGCCAGGCCTTGCTTCTATCAGAAGCTGTCCTGGTGGCATTACAGCCCAAGCCCAGAGACCTTCATGGATCATGGCCTCACTTGGAATTCTTTATTAAATTCACATGTTTTTCCTCTGTTACAAGCTTAGGACTATCCATTCCTCAACTAGTCTCCCTTCTCCATAGCTCCCTCATGTAATTCTTACCTCTTCCCAGCTCTCTAGGAAGATAGATTGTGGGTGCCCAGCTGGTTAGAACAGACCTTTATCTAAGATGTGTTTTTCACCTGCAACTCAGAAAGAATTTCTGCTGTTTATCCTTGTTAGGGCTCCAACTATGGGGAAAGAGGACAACTACCCTGAGTTTATCTCCAGAGGGGAAGATATGGGATGGAGGAAAGGTAGAGGATGGCACCAAAAGGTCATACCTACATGTCAGGCTGGCACCTCCTGGTAACTGGGAGGAAACTGGTCTCCAAAGTAATTTGACACACTTCTGAAGATCCCAACGAACCTGTTACTGCTGCCCCCTCCCAAGGCTAAATTGAGTGCCCTGGTATTGACATCACACAATAGGCCTCTGGTCCTTGTCCCAGATCTCTTATTGTCTAGTCAACCTCGTTTTCCTTTCCAGCTTCAAAGGGCTCTGGATTATCAAACTATATCTTACACTTTCCTGCAGAGTTCCAGGGGCAGAGTCATTTCCGCCCTGCGGGCATTAATAAAGTCACACTTCTTCTACAGGACAGTCCTTCAAACACTTCACAGAATCACAGATTTTCAGCGTTGAAAGGGACCTCACAGCCATCCAGGTCAACCCATATCCAAAAAAGGAATCCTCATAGCAACGCAATAGACAAGTAATTGTCCAGCTTTTGCACGGACACCTTCAGTGAGGGGGAGTCCATTACCACTGGGGGTTGCCCATTCTTCTTTGAGATGGATTTGATTGTCTTCACAAAGAACGCCCCCCATGCCTAGAGAATACTGTCTCCTCTCTTCATGTTTCCTTCAAGATTTAGCTCAAATGCCACCTCCTAAATGAAGCCCTTGTTGCTCGCTCCAGCAGCTAGTGATGACCCATTCCATTTATCTTGTATCTATTCTGTATATACCATCAGTACGTGTGTATATTTGTTTGTATGTATGTATACATATATATATATACATACATATACATATGGATCTATGTCTATCCATATAAGTAGGTATAAGATACATGTGTATAAATGGAAATTGAAAGAGGGAGTGGGAGGGAGATATGCAAAAGAAAGATGAGATAGAGAAAGATATAAAGATACAGAAATGAAGACTATATCGTCCCCATAGAAATGAAGAACATACATCATCCCCAGCTAGACTGTAAGTTCCTTGAAGGCAGAGACTATTTCACTTTTTTTTTTTGTATTCCCAGGACCTAGCAAGTACCTGGCACACTCTCCAGACTTCACCACTAGCCCTGTCATCTCTTTTTTTTCCTGCAGCCCCATTTTCCCACTGGTGAATTAGTCTCAAAACCTCCATTTTGAGAAGGAGCCCAGGTCACCCACCCTTCATTCTCCAGACTTCATCACCATGTCCCCATGCAGAAACCTCCCCATTCAACCATTTCTGTTCTTTTATGTGTTGCCTTCACTCACTGGAATGTAAGCTCCTTAAAGGCAAGGACTATCTTTTTTTTTATTGTACTTGTATCCCTAGCCCTTATTACAATGCTTGACACATTGTTAATCTGTTGGCTTGACTTGAATAGCACTTAGTAGGTATGCAAGAAATGCTTATTGGTCTGACTGGTAGCGAAGTTTTTCCTCCAATTAAACAATAATTTCCCTTTTTGCCACTTACAAACATTGTTCCTTGTTCTACAATCTGGAATCAAATAGAAGAAGTCTTACCCTTTGTCCAAATCTTTGTCTTGAATCATTAGAGACAACTATTTTGTCCTCCCTGAGTTTTCTCTTCTCCAGGCTCAATATCCTCAAGTTATTTCTACCATCTCTCAAATGGAATGGACTCTTCACCAATTTGATTTACTTCCTGTAGAAACTCTCTTATTAATGACTTTCCTAAAATGTGGTCCCCAGAACTGAACATAATATTCCAGAGGTTGTGAGACCAGGGCAGAGTACAGTACAACTACTACTCCCTTATTTCTGCATTCATGCCTCCCTTGAAGATGAAGATCAAATTCACTTTTTGGCTACCACATCATACTGTAGACTCATATGGGGTTAATGTTCATTAAAACACCTAGGTCCTTCTTCGTATAAAGTTCTGAAGTTTTCCCTCAAACGAACAGGTTGCTGTGTGGATGGCCATCAACCTCCAGTTTTTGTACTCTTGGTATTTATTATATCCAGTTTGCAAAAACCATCACTGCTTCCCTCTGAGTCTATCTTACTTCAAGATAGCTATCATGGCCCATTCAGTCTTCTCCTCTTGACTAACCATCCCCAGTTCCTTCTACCTATGCTCATACATCATGAACTCTAAGACATTCATCATCATGGTTGTCCCTTCTGCATATTTCCCAATTTGTTAAAGTCCTTCCTAAAATATAGTGCCTGAAAGTGAACGTAATATTCCAGAGGTAATCTGAATGAGGCAGAGTACAGTAGGACTATCACTTTCTTATTGTTTTCCTTAAGATTACATTACCTAAGATTACATTAGCTTTTTGGCTACCAAATCATACTATTAACTATTATTAAAACTGAAGTCCACTATAATCCCCAGATCTTTTTCAGATGAACTGCTATCTAGCCATTCTTTTCCTTTATGTACTTGTGAAGTTAATTTTAAACCCATGTCAGATGCTATATCTTTCCCCTTCAACTTAATCTTATTTAATGCAGTTCAATATTACGGTGTTGGGTAGCAAGTGGCACAGTAGATAGAATGCTGGGCTTGGATCCAGAAAGAATGGGCTTCATGAGTTCAAATCTGGCTATAGACACTTACTAGCTGTATGACTCTGGGTGAGTCACTTAACCCTGTTTGCCTCGGTTTCTTCATCTATAAAATGACCTGGAGAAGGAAACGGCAAATCACTCCAGTATCTTTGCCAAGAAAACCCCAAATGGAGTCACAGACAGTTGGACATGACTGGAAAATGATCTAACAATATTATGGTCTGCGAAAATCCTCTTGAATTCAGATTTTGTCCACTAGTATATTATCCATTCCTCCCAACTGCATGTCATCTCTACATTTATGTCATCTTTGACTTTATCCAAGTCATTGGTACAAATGATATAAGTCTGAGCATATATCCCTGGAACATTAAATCAGAGTCCTTCTTCTGAGGTGACAACGAACCATTAATGGCAAACACTTTGGATCCAGCTCTTCAACCAATTCCAAATCCATTTAATTGTATTGTGGTCTAGACCATAAGGAGAGTGTGAGACATTTTATAGAAATAGCTGATATAATCTAGGCTAACTATATTTACATCAGTCTCCTGATCTACCAGTCAAGTACTAAGATTAGTCTACCATGACCTGTTCTTGATGAAACCATGCTGTCTCTTTTGATCACTGTTTTCTTTTCTAGATATTTTCTGGACATCCTTTTAATAAGTTCTACAGTTTTGTAAGAAATAAAAGTCAGGCTCACTCACTTCTAGTTTGCAGACTCAATCTTCTTCTCTTTTTTGAAAATTGGGACATTTGCCTTTCTACAATCCTATAGTACCTCTCCTATTCTCCACAACATTTCAAAGATACTAGCTTTTCATTAACATTTTTCACCAACATTTTTCACCAGACTTTAAGTACACAAGGTCAGCTAAACTCATCAAGGGCAGCTTTCGCTATCTCCTTACTTATATATCATTTCTAGTCAAAGATCATCCTACTTGGCAGGGGAATAAGAGCAAAATAAGAATAAGGCATCTCTGTCTTTTGTTAGTATTGTCCCATCAACCCTAAGCAAAGGTCTCCTATTTTCTTTAATTTTCTTCTTTTCCACACTATTGTATTAAAAAGCCATACCATTTTTTCTTTGACCTTCTTCACTAATATTTGCTCATTTTGAGCTCAGCATTACTGACACTATATTACAGGAACATTCCACAATTCTGTATTCACCTCTGTTACCTGGTCTTGCTTCCACCTATGTACACAAAGCAGCTAAGTTGTCCAGTCAATAGAGGGCTGTGTCTGGAGGAACACCAGAGTTCAAATCCAGCCTCGGACACTTAATAGCTGTGTGACCCTAAGCAAGTCACTTAATCTTTATTTGCCTCAGTTTCTCCATTTGTAAAATGAGAATAATAATAGCACCCACCTCTCAGGGTTATTGTGAAGATCAAATAAAATAACAATAGCAAAACATTTAGCACGATGCCTGGCGTATGGTAAGTGCTAAGTGTTAGCCATTATCATTACACATCTTTTAAATCTAAATTGGCAGATGAGTTCCCTGTGTATCCACCATGATATGTTTAAACATCTCCTCCCTTTTTCATCCTCATCAAAGTTATATCCCTTTGAGTATTCAAAATTTCATTCTTGCAAACTTACCATCACTCTAAGGCTGACTTTTGCTGTAGAATGTTTGGACACAAGATCCTATCTTACATTCCTTTAAATCCATTGAAATCAACTGTATCAAAATCTAAGGTACATGCCAGATTAGATTACATCCTTCTTTCATCTCCTCTATGACAAATTCTAAGATGGCATGGCCATTTATCCCCAAAGTCCCCATTATTTCTACCTGTACCCCAGCAACCAGTTTCTCCCTGTCATCAAAAAGCAGACCCACAATATAATCTCCCCCTCAATGGGTTCCTCCATTTTTTAAGGAATTAAATTATCATTAAAGCAAAAAACTTATTAGCAACAGAGAGAGCTCCAGAAGATATCCTGATAACTGAAGTCCTCCATCACTACTATCTCACGCCTCCATTCTAGATTTGTGACCTTTTCCTCCAATGCTTCTATTTTTCTCTCTGTCCAGGTAATCTATAGTACAGTCAAATGACGATATCACTTCTGTTTCTGATTCCATTCGTCTTCATCCAAATGCTCTCCACCATGTTTCCTCTCTTTGGTGCCTGGGTTTTCTCAGATGACTATATCTTCATAAATAAACAATGACATTCTGTTCTCCTCCAGTCTGGCACACATTTTACCTATTCTATTTCTTTTAAATAAGCCATACCTTTCCATATTAATATTTTTATCATGGGTCCCATCCCATTATATCTCAGGAATACCTACAAGGCCAAAAATGCCTCCTTGAATTAGGATCTCTAGTTCAACTTGCTTATTACTCTCACTTGGTTCATTTGTGCACAGATATCTGATTTTATTAATGGCTTCTTTCCTGGATTTTGTAAACTTCTGGACATCTCAGCTGCTATTCTTCCTCTGATATTGTAAGTTACCCTGTATGACATCTAGCTTAGTAGATCTGCTTTGGCAGTTTTCTCTTTCCCACCCACCCTTTTCTATGTAAAACTGCCTTAGAATTGTAATACTCCAAACAAATATATTCTTAGCAGTCCTTGTTAGCTGAAATCCATCTCTAGCCAGTAGTCTATCATTTCTGTATTTTAAGCTGTGACCCAAAAATCCAAATTCATTTTCAGGCACCATCTTCTTAACCAGCTGTTCACTTCCCAAATCTTCTTTTCTTTCCTGAGTCTCTTGCCTTGGATGAGATTCCTAAAACTCTGACAAACATATGTTATAAAAATCCCTTAGGTCACCAAACTACCATCAAGCAATAGTTATACAAGTTATTTAAGTATAGAATAAAATAGGGCAAATGCTACTATAAGAAATTCCAAGAAATAGTACAAATACCTTTGGGTTGTACTGAGATTCTGGTGCAGTGATTATTTCAAGAAATTATTAGAACAATCAGTTTTGGATTAAAAACATTTTATTGTATAGAATTTTTAAAATAATAGGATCTCTGTGCTGTGGGTGATAACTAAAGTTTTATCTTTAGGGATATATCCCTTAATTAGTTGTAATACTTCAGAGTATATCCTCAATCCATTGTGTCTTCTTGACCTAGTCATTCTAGGCCTCAGTTTCCTTATTAATAGACTGAAGAGATTGGACAATGCTCCCCTTCATCTGCAGCATTCTATTACTCTATGATTCTATTATTCAATTAATTCAACAAAGTCTTAAGGGACCAATCTGTGTAATGCACTTTCCTGGGTGCTAGGGGAAACAGGTTAAAAAGATTGTCTCTGCCTTCCAAAATCTGTGATGCCTCACCTCTTGCCAGGATCAAATTTCCCCTTGGCCATTGGGACACTTCTTGGTAGCCTGTGGAGTAAGATGTATTTTTACCCACTTTGGGGTACCAAAGGAGTAGCAGAGAGAAGCATCTAGAAACTCTACCTAGAAACTGGATCCCATTAAGATTTGCTCAGCCTACATGAGCCAACTTACCCTTGGGAAGAAACTTTAAAAATCTAAGCCAATGCTGAGGAAAATGAGGTCCAGAGACCTAAAGTAATTTGCCAAAGATCACATAACGAACAAGGCAGAGAGTCTTGAGGGATCCTCTTCTTCCACTGGTTTGCCTCCAGATTCTTTCTTCCCTTCGTAAGTTGAGAGAGGCTTGGATAAGAGAACAGAGGCCCTCATGAAGAGGGCTTCCCCTTGTCTGCTCTTTGTGACTAATGCCTCCTTTGTATTTGGCAGGATAATTTAGATCTCCTCTGGGGGCAGCATCCAAACCAGCTGTTGCTACTAGTGGAAGATGCTGTTAAATCTCCCGCAAATTGTCTGTAAATGGAGAACAGCTGGATCCCTGGCAGGGCAAGGAAGGGGGGGAAATATGGTAGAAAATAGATCTTCTCCAAACTCCCTTCCCCCTTGCATCTGTCCACTAACAATTCATGCACACAGATACACATACACACACACACACACACACACACACACACACACACACACACACGTACTTTGATCAATTCTCTTAATTTTTGTTAACCCAGTAACTTAAGTCAAAATCAAGTTTATATAAGGGTCATAACTAGTACAGAGAGCAAAGAGCCGCACTGTGGGTTATGAGGAGAGTGGTTATAATATAAGCAAACCTTATAGCAGCTAGGTGGTGCAGTGGATAGAGTACCAGCCCTGGAATCAGGAGGGCCTGAGTTCAAATCCATCCTCAAACACTATATGCATAACACTGGCAAGTCACTTAACCACAAGTGCCTCTAGAAATATGTATACACATACATACATATATATGTATATGTATGTATATATACATATATAAGCAGTCCTGGTCCAGGATGCCCTTTTCCTAAATTGGACTAGGTACTCAGCCTCTTTTTAAACGTTGCTATTTCCCCCTCCCTGGTCGCAGAGCTCATGAGAAGGTACTTGGAAAAAACAATGAACAAGGCAATGCAGAAGTCTGAAAAGAGAACTGACCTGAGAGGTAGGAAGAAAGGAAGGAAGGGAGGGAGGGAGGGAAAGGAGGAAAACAGAGAAGGAAGGAAGGAAGGGAAGGAGGGAGGGAGGGAGGAAGGAAAAAGAAAGGGAAAGAGGGAAAGAGAAGGAGGGAAAGAAGGAAAACAGAGAAGGAGGGAAGGGAGGGAGGAAGAACAGAACTTAGTCTTATGAGGAAATTGATTTTGCCTAGGTTACACAGTGGATAGAACTTTGAATGTGGAGTCAGGAAGTCTTGAGTTTAAATCTTGTCTCAGACACTTAGTAGCTATACAATTCTGGCTAAGTTATTTAACCTCTCAGCCTCAGTTTCCTCACCTGTAAAATGGGGTAATAATATCCTGTACTTCACAGGATTGTTGTGAGGATCAAGTGAGATAATATCTTTACAGCATTTTGTGAACCTTAAAGGTCTATATAAATACAAGTTATTATTGTTATCAAGTCTAATTGGGTGATAAAGTTCTTAGCAAGGAGTCTGGATGTTGGATATCTAACTCTTTTGTAACCTTGACCAATCATATAATTCCATCAGCCTTGCATTTTCCTAGATATAAAATAAAATTACTCTGGGGCAGCATGGAATTGCATACTAAAAAGAGCCCTGGACTTGGACTTAGAAGACCTGGGTTTGAATCCCACCTCTGACATATCTTTCTGAATGTGATTATACAAGCGTAATGATAATCACTCCAACCTCACAACATCGCTGTGAAGAAAGCACTTTGTAAACCTTAAAGTACTATATAAATGTGAGTTATGGTTATTTTATTACGCCATCTGCCTGTTCCCTCTCCAGTGGGGAAGAGGAATGAGATAATCCACACAAAATGCTTAGAGGAAAGAGATTTTATAGAAACCAATCAGAGAGCCTCAAGACCTGGAGGGGATCGGGTCTTGCCATTTCAAACCACCTACCCCCAGTGCTACAAATGCCACAGCTGGTTCCAGGGACTTCAAAACAGACATCTCCCAGAGCCTTTCTACATGCACAAAGCATTTCTCTGAGGCTCGCCTGACTGAAGCTTTAGACTTTCACTGCAGTAGATGCAAATAGCTCATTACAGCTTCTTGCAATGACTGAAGACCCTTACTTGCTTTGGCATGCAAAATTCCCTCTTGGTGTTGCTCTCCCACTCACACCACATTTCCCTCCAAGCTGTCCCACAGAGACTAAGGGTTTATTTAAACACCAAGGTAAATAAAGTAAATTTCTTTAAATAGCCTATTAGGAGTGATTTAGGTTTTATTTGATTTTTTATAAAAACAGATTTCCCCCACATCCACCACAGTCCCTAGGTGCCCAGAATCCTCAGCATCTTCTATGCATCATATTACAGTGGATGGCCAAAGTGCTGAGCTCTAACTCACTTTGTGAGTGCCTCATTGATTCAATAGAGATAATCATCTCTGCCCTGCCTATTCTTCAGAGGGTATTCTGAATACCAAATGAGAAAAAAGGATCCAGAATACTGTATAAATGTAAGTTGGAATTGTTTATGTTCTCTGGAACTGTGATTTTTTTTAAATGCCTCTTCTACTTGACTTAATGACCCTCAGCTGACTGGCTTGCTGGTCCACACAGAGGACATTCCACATTTCATCTGGGTCTCTTTGCACTGGTTGTCCCCCAAACTGGAACGCATTCATTCCTTGACTCCACCTCATAAAATTCCTTATTTCCTTCACAACTCAGGCCAAATGACATCTGCATGAAGCCTTTCCTGATCCCCTGCACAGACCCTCTTGTTATCACCTTGAATTTATTTTTGCATATACTTGTATATGTACATCTTGTTTCTCCCATTATAGAATGTAAGCTCCTTGACGGTAAGGATTGTTTCACTTTAGTCTTCATTCTCCCAATGCCTAGCACAGGGCCAGGTGCGTAGCAGGTACTTTGCTTAATACGTGCTTGTCGACTGATTTTTGAGCAATGGGAATTATGCCTTTCTTCAAAGGACACAATAACTCAAAATGAGTAGGTAGAGAAAACAAAAAAAAATAACGAAATTAGCTTCACCTAAATCTCCTTGATGGACAAATCACTTTGCCAGGGACAAATTCCAGGCATCTTATAAATAAGCTAGATCCCAAGCAGCCACTACAGAACTTGGGGCCCCATAAAGGGAGTCCCTCAGCTCCAGGGTACTTGGCAAAGTTGTTCCTGTGGATGGGGAAGTGGAAAGAGGCCTCTTGGTCCATTGGCTCAGAAGCCTAGGAATTTCCCCTATAGGGGAATTGACTTTAGGCAATATCATTTTCCACATTTCTATCTATGTCACTTAGGTTGTAAATGCAGGCAAAGACAAGCTATCTTCCATGGCCTTTTGAAGTTCTTAGAATGTGAATTCTCAAGACCAAAAGATACTTCCAGAGAAGACATAAACAGAAAACAGCTGGAAGAGGGGAGTGAAGAGTAGACACCAAAGGGGACTTCAGAGCCTGGTGGTCTTACAAAGATGCTCTAGCTGTGGAGCTAGGAGACAAAAATTGAGATTGTCCTCAAGGGTGAGTCAGAAACATTAGCATTGAATGGGACCATCAAGGTTGAAACTCCTAGTACAGGAATTTCTTCTACAGAATCCCCCAGTCTTTGACATTTACTTAGCTGGCAAAAGGTGCCAAAGGCAGGATGAGGTCAAATTTCAGACAGCTGGAATAGACTTTTAAGTGTCTTTAAGCCAACCTCATTTTACAAGTGATGAAAAGGAGACGTAGAGAAGGATATTAACTTGCCCATCATACAGGGAGTTAGTGGCAGATCCAGGAACAGAACTCTTCTGATTCTCAGGCAGGGGACACTTTGTTTTGACATTCAGCGGCACTATGGGTTCATCACAATATCATCTGGGACAAATCACTGAGGACATGTCTATATGATCCCAAAATAACTACAGTTAAAGGATACAGAAAAACCATTTATTGAGCATTGCAGAGACCTACGCTACACTCCATATCATGGCTATCTAAGTTCCACTCATATTTCACTGACTTAAATCAACCTGCTTAGTGAGTACAAGCACTGCTTTCTTCTTCCTGGGCCTCAGTTTCCCCAACCATAAAAAAGGGAGAATGATCCCTGACCCCTCAAAGACATGAAACAATTGTACAAACAACTAACACATTTTTAAAAATTCCCTGCTCTGAGCTCTTTCAAGATGGGTGTACCAGAAAGACAATCTATTCTCAAGACCGTGATTATTACTGAGCATTTCAACAAACTGAATGGTTCACAGAGTACCTTCCAAATGCATTCTTTGTTATTGATGTTGGCAGGAACTTTAAAGATCCTTGGTTGGGAACATTAAATGTTATTTCCTGTAGCTTTTAACTTGATCTTCTGTCCTAAAGTTTTATTCAAATAAAACCCAAGCTACAATTTTGCTTGGAGCCTCTCCCATTTCATTAACTCCTCCTCCTAATACCATAATCCCTACCTCGGTGCCCCCCCAACAGTGTCAAGCATTAATTAAATGGAAATTGGGTTTTTTTTTTTAAAAAATGCAATGAGACATCTGCATATGATGTTTTATTATTACAATTAGGCTGATTGGCTTCCAAAGCAAATGCAAAAATCATTTCTGGAGGATTTATGTCCAGCATTAAGACAAACACAATAAAGAAAGCCCACAGCAGGTCTGCACAATGCTGCAAATCCATTTAGGCAGCTCATCGGAAAGGGAATAGCAGGGACAGGTCTGCAGCAATATTACTGCTATATATATATATATATATATATATATATATATATATATATATATATATATACGAATAGAGAGAGAGTTTGCTGCCACCTTTAGCTCCATGTGAGAGATATTACAAACAGCACAAGCTCAGAGTCCAAAGACCTGTGTTCAAATTTAGCTCTACCCCTTTTTGGCTATATTACCTTGGACAGTTACTTCATCTCTCTAAGCTTCATTTCCTTGGTGGGAATAATAAACAGGGGCAACATCAGAAGATTACCCTTTCTCTAAAAACAGAGCAGACACTGAAGAAGAGGGAAAGGGAATAGTGTGGGGTCATGGACAGTATGTCAGTCTTGGAGTAGAAAAGACTTGGGTTCAAATCCCACCTCAGATAGCTGGATGACGCTGGGGAAGTCACCTAATTTCTCTGGAAACCTCTTTCCCTGACTGTAAAACAAGGCCAGACTCAATGGCCTCCACAGTCCCTTCCAGTTGTAGATCTATGATTACATGGAATTGAAAGGAGAGGTAAGAAAGTTCCAAAGAAAAATTTCACATTACCACTTGATTCAACAATGACGAGTACAGTGGCTAAGCTCGCTTGGTGCAACTGGACAGTGAAGTCGCAAGAAGAGGAATTGGAACAGTGAAACTGTTGGTACTGTGTACGTATAGTAAGGTTCCAATTACTACTACTAATAATAATAACTAATCACTGATGACAATAAGAATCTATTAACATGAAAAAAATCAGAGAAGCAAGGGAAGACTGACATGAAACTGATTCAGAATAAAGTTAGCAGAACCAGGAAAATAATACCCCCAAAAAATAACTACAATAATGTAAATGGAATAAGAAAAAAGGGACCTGGATGCTATGAAATTAAAAATGACCAAAAAGCTTGGCCCCAGAAAAAAGCTGAGGAGATAGACTGCCCTCTTTTCTTGGCAGAGGTAGACAGCTAGAGACATAAAACATTGCCAGATTTGGTTGCTGTGTCAATTTAGCTTGCTGAAATGCATTTTTTTCCTTTTTTCTTTTTTATTCTGTGTTACAAGGGGAAGGTAGGGGAGAATGAATGCATCCAGAAATAAAGGTGTTAAAAAAAAGGATAGGGATAAGTGAGATTCCATTGGTATTGGGACTCTGTAATAGCAAGCAAAATAGGACTTTTTCACTGTTCTTTGTTTGGATGGGGCAGGTACAGTAAGATCTTTTGCCTTGGAGTGTTTCTCAGCATTAAGACAATGGAGAGGCATTGAATTGTATATGATGTGGTGCTGGTGGTTTCTCACACTCAAAATGGTGAGCCTCAAGTGCCCCAGGGCCCTGAGACAGGTATATAAAATCTGAGATTAGTGTTTGACTTTTGGGGGCACATTCACTAAAAGAAAGTGAGTGACAAGACTCTGGGCAAGCCATTGAACCCACCCTCCCAGCTTTGTAACCCAGACGGATAGATGTTGGTGCTTCTCTGGTAACTATGAATTGTGATTTGATCGGACAAGGTCTGTCTGTTGATGTTTGTAATTTCTGTTTGTATTTGCCCTGAAGTTCAGGAGGCTGATCTTTTTCCCCTGAACTAAGTGAATGATATATGTATCTTTGATTAAACTGAGATTGTTAACCCCTTAAAGTTGCTTTCCCTAGAAAAGCAGATCAAAGAACCTATGCCAGCAGTCTTTCTTGTTGTTGGTCTTGTGTTGGTCTTCCAACCCCATAACAGCTGCCAGCAGATTGTTGCTACAGACACTCAGATGAGAAAATTCCTTTTATCTAAATTGCAGGTTGGCCTTTTTAAAATTTTTTTTAAAGAGCCAAGGACATGGACCACAAATTGATAATATTCACAAAAACTGCCCACATTTCTATACCACTTTAAAGTTTACCAAGTATTTTCCTCATGACACCTCTGTGAGGTACACAATATAAATTTCACAAATGAGAAAATTGGGGTTCAAAAAGGAAATTTGACAGGAAGGATGGCGGGCTGGATGTGGGAAGGGGATCGTAGAGGAGGAAGGTGAGATACCCTGCTACTTTTCCTTTGTTGCCCCACTTCCCCTTCCATGCTATATTGGGTATTTCCAGTTAAGCCACTTGGCCTTCACTGAAACATACCAACTAATGAATCAACAAGCCTTTATTGCATATCTTGTTTGTGCTAGAAAGGTACTCTGCTAGTTGCTAGTGATATAAAAACAAAAACAAAAACAAAACTGTCCTTGCCCTCAAGAAGCACACATGCTATCAGGGAAAACAATATGTACATAAACGTCCTAATACAAAATGAATTTTTACCCCATTTATTACCCCAATGAAGATGGGGTTTCCAGGACAGATAAATGCTCAAGTGATCTGTCCAAGTGAGTAGTCTGAACCAACACAATAGCATCGTCTAGTGGAATAAGCATGGAATTTGGAACCAGAGGATCGTGGCTTAAATCCTGGCTAAGTTCCTGAACTGAGTAATACTGGGCAAATTACTTAACCTCTCAGGGAATCAGTTATGTAATGTAAAATGATAGGGATGGACTAAATGACCTCAAGGATTTCTTCCATCCCTAAACCTACGATCCTATAAAAAGAGACTTCAAGTTTCTGTTAGAGAAGGAAGCAGCCAAAGCCTCTATTGAGAATGAATGCTTCAACTAGCATAAGTGTAGACCAATTTTTCTTTGTATTTGCCATTCTGTAAGCTAAAAGCCAGGACGTATAGGACCAAATACTGATACTGATGCTTCTAGGACCCAGAGACTTTGCCTAGACAGATTGTGACTGGGGAAAGACATGCTGACCCAAATGAAATTTTTATTGCGTCAAGGTAAAGGAGAGGGAGGGGGAGCAGCACTGACTTGGCATCAAAAAGAGTGTGGGGTCTATGTCTCTTTTTACATGCAGGACCATCTCCAGTTGTCCTGATCTATATCTTGCCACTGGACCCAGATGGCTCCAGAGGGGAGAGAAAGGCTGGTGATTTGGCACAGCCCTCCCTCACAAATCCAGTTCACTTGCAAATCACGGCATCACCTTCCTGATATCATGGTCCTCTTCCAGAACAAAGGACAAACAACAACCCACCAGTTCCCAAAGTGTGGTCTGAAGACCTCCTGAAATGTCTCAAGTGATCCTAAAGATCAAAACTATTTTCATAATAACACAAAGATATTTTTGCCTATTAAAATACTCATCCCTTTTCTAACTACATATCTGTGTGAGGCCAGATTTTCTTCATATACTTTAACCAAAACAACATATCACAACAAACTGAATACAGAAGCAAATATGAGAGTCCAGCTGTCTTCTATTAAGCCAGACATTAAGGAGACTTACAAAAATAAGTAAAACAGTGCCTCTCTTCTCAAATTTTTTTTCTTTTGGTAAATAGCTATTTTTCATTTTTAAAAAATGTTAACATGCAACAGGTTTATTATTGTTATTTTCAATGAATAGATAAATAACTTTAAATTTTATCCATTTTAATTTCTAACGTGGTAAATACCAACTGAGTAATTAATAGCCATCGTTGTCCCTAATCCTTACTGTTCAAAAAAGACTGTGTAGATCCAGTGTGCCATTTCCCCAGTACTATTTGCTGTATGATACTTGGGTCCTCTTGCCCAAAAGCACATAGCTCATTTGTAGCAGAGCTGGGACCAGTTTTCCTGTGTCCTAGACAAAAAGCTTTCTCTATCATAGCATGCCCCCTACCAGTCATCATTCTTTCTGTTCAAATTCCTCCTTCCTGTTTTTCAATTTAGTCCCTAGTTCAAGATGAAATTAGCAACATGTTCTCTCTAATTATATTTTCAGTGGCAACAGAATGGGGAAGAAAAGGGATCCAAGAGAAGAAAATACAAGCCTTCATCCAGATGATAATGGACTACGAAATGAGGCAGGCATGGTGGGTTGGTTGAGAGCTCCCTGAGTGCTCTTTGCACAGAAGCTTGCTGAGGGGAGACCTTGTGGGCTGGGCTCATGGCTAAAGAACTGAATGAGGCATAAAGAAATGCCAGCTAGCCATACCACCCCATGCAAGTTTCTACCTAGCTCTGCCCCTCAGTTTCCCCATTTGTACAAAGAGAAGCACAACCATAATAACCAAATTTACAAAATCCTTTTTTGGCATCCCTCTAACTAACTTTCCACCCCCTCCCTCTACATCCTACCTCCAATTAACTAAAGGGAAAAAAATCCTTGTAAAAAACAAACCTGGACTTGTGTGAGCTCCCCACCATGTCCCTCCAAAAACCTATAAAAATGGCTCTGAATAAATTCTAGAACTGCAGAACCCACAAAATAGCAGAGGGAAGCGGAGATCCAGCACAGGACAGCCTGGATGGTCACTGGATGAGGTCTATCATGCACGGAGTGGAGGGGAGCAGAGCTCAGCATGGGAGGCAGCAGGACCAACCAGACCAGGACCCGGGGAGGACAGGCCCTAGCACCCTGAATCAGTGAACTGTGGCAGTTACCAGACTTCTCAACCCACAAACACCAAAGACAACAGAGAAGGTTAGTGGGAAAAGCTGCTGCAGGGGACAGAGATTGAGATTCAGCCACTGCCCCAGGGGCAGTGGGGGAGGTGCAGCTACAGAACTAAAGCTGCAGTTACTTCCAGCCCCAGGCCCACGTGGTGGGAGGAATTAAGTGGCAGATCAGTGCAGGAGTGCACAGCCTGCTGAAGATTTACCTCAGGTCCGGGTTGTTGGTTCTTGAGGAAGGAGGAGTGCTGGTGTGGCAGAGCTGGCTGTATAGAAATAGCTCTGAAATCAACGGCGCATCCCATCAAGCTTGGAACAAAGTACTCTTTGCTCTACAAGCAGTCATACCCCAACGAAAAACTCAAGGGTCAAGTAAGTTGGCTGGGAACATGGCCAGGCAGTGAAAACACACCCAGATTCAGTCTCAGACTTTGGAATCCTTCTTTGGTGACAAAGAAGACCAAAACATATGGCCTGAAGAAGTCAACAAAGTCCAAGAGCCTACACCAAAAGCCTCCAAGAAAAACATGAACTGGTCTCAGGCCATGGAAGAGCTCAAAAAGCAGTTGGAGAAGCAAGTTAGAGAAGTAGAGGGAAAATCTGGGACAAGAAATGAGAATGATGCAAGAAAACCATGAAAAACAAGTCAATGGCTTGCTAAAGGAGACCCAAAAAAATACTGAAAAAAAATTGAAGAAAACAACACTTTAAAAAATAGACTAATTCAAATGTCAAAAGAGCTCCAAAAAGCCAATGAGGAGAATAATGCCTTGAAAGGCAGAATTAGCCAAATGGAAAAGGAGGTCCAAAAGACCACTGAAGAAAATACTACTTTAAAAATTAGATTGGAGCAAGTGGAAGCTAGTGACTTGATGAGAAATCAAGATATTATAAAACAGAACCAAAGGAATGAAAAAATGGAAGATAATGTCAAATATCTCATTGGAAAAACCACTGACCTGGAAAATAGATCCAGGAGAGACAATCTAAAAATTATTGGACTACCTGAAAGCCATGATCAAAAAAAGAGCCTAGATTTCATCTTTCAAGAAATTATCAAGGACAACTGCCCTGATATTCTAGAGCCAGAGGGTAAAATAGAAATTGAAAGAATCCACAGATCGCCTCCTCAAATAGAGCCCAAAAAGAAAACTCCTAGGAACATTGTCACCAAATTCCAGAGCTCCCAGGTCAAAGAGAAAATACTGCAAGCAGCCAGAAAGAAACAATTTGAATATTGTGGAAAAACAGTCAGGATAACACAGGATCTGGCAGCTTCCACATTAGGGAACCGAAGGGCTTGGAATATGATATTCCGGAGGTCAATGGAGGTAGGATTAAAACCAAGAATCACCTACCCAGCAAAACTCAGTATCATGCTCCAAAGCAAAATATGGAGTTTCAATAAAATAGAGAACTTTCAAGCTTTCTCAGTGAAAAGACCAGAGCTGAATAGAAAATTTGACTTTCAAACACAAGAATCAAGAGAAGTATGAAAAGGTAAACAAGAAAGAGAAATCATAAGGGACTTACTAAAGTTGAACTGTTTTGTTTACATTCCTACATAGAAAGATAATGTGTATGATTCATTAGACCTCAATATCATAGTAGCTGAAAGGAATATGCATATATATATATGTGTGTGTGTATACATATATATACATATGTGTGTGTCTATGTATGTATATATGGAGGTATATATATATATATATATATATATATATATATATATATACACACACACATAGGGCACAGGGTGAGTTGAATATGAAGGGATGATATCTAAAAAAATAAAATCAATTTAAGGGATAAGAGAGGAATATATTGAGAGAGGGAGATAGGGAGAGATAGAATGGGGTAAATTATCTCGCATAAAAGTGGCAAGAAAAAGTGGTTCTGTAGGAAGGGAAGAGGGGGCAGGTGAGGGGGAATGAATAAATCTTGCTCTCATCGGATCTGACCTGAGGAGAGAAGACCATACACACTCAATTGGGTATCTTACCCCACAGGAAAGAAGGAGGAAGAAGATAAAAAAGGGGGAATGATAGAAGGGAGGGCAGACAGGGGGAGGAGGTAATCAAAAACAAACATTTTCGAAAAGGGAAGGGGTCAAGGGAGAAAATTCAATAAAGGGGGATAGGTTAGGAAGGAGCAAAACATAGTTAACCTTTCACAACATGAGTATTGTGGAAGAGTTTTACATAATAATACGCATGTGGCCTATGTTGAATTGCTTGCCTTCTTAGGGACGGTGGTTGGGGAGGGAAGAGGGGAGAGAATTTGGAACTCAAAGTTTTAAAAACAGACGTTCAAAAACAATAACAACAAAAAAAGTTTTTCATGCAACTAGGAAAGAAGAAACACAGGCAATGGGGAATAGAAATTTATCTTCCCCTACAAGAGAAGAAGGGAAAGGGGGATGGGAGAGGAGTGGGGTGACAGATGGGAGGGCTGACTGGGGAACAGGGCAACCAGAATATATGCCATCTTGGAGTGGGGGGAGGGTAGAAACGGGGAAAAAATTTGTAATTCAAACTTTTGTGAAAATCAGTGCTGAAAACTAATTATATTAAATAAATTTAAAAAAACAAACCCACCTATGTCTTCCTAACTCACAGTCCAATTCTCCATCCGCTGTACCACAATGATTCTCAATAGAAAAGGCCTCAGTAATAACAGATAATAGTACCATTCCAGCCTGATTCACAAGGCAGTAATGAGAATTTTTCTTGGATTCACTTTACTTCGATGAAATCAGTTTATGAACATTGTAGAGCCATCTAGCTAGCTAGCTATCTGGAGACAGCTCTGAATTTGAGACTCAGAAGACTTAGGTCTGATTCCTAGCTTGGATATTTATCAGCTCTGTGATCCTGGACAAGTTGCTTAAGCTCTGTGTACCTCAGTTTTCTCACCTGTAAAATGAGAATAATGATAATTCACTACCTCACCTTACTCCCAAGAATACTGGGAGGGAAATACATCATAAACTCTAGACCACTCCATAAGTATGGGGCAGCGAGATGGTGTACGGGATAAAGTGCTAGATCTGGAGTCAAGAGGGCTTGATTTCAAATCCGGTCTTAGTAATTATGTGACTCTGGGTAAGTCCCTTAATGTCTGCTGGCCTGCTCTGTAAAACGGGAATGGTAATATCACCTACCTCCTAGGGTTGTGGTGGGGATCACATGAGATCATATTTGTGCCTGGTACATAGTAAGCTCTATGTAAATGTTAGCTATCAATATTATTATTAACCCCTGCATGAGTCAGTTTCTATGTTCAAGAGTTTATTAGTTTGCCATATACATTCCTCACCTCATTGATATCCTTCTTAAAATGTGGCACCCAGAATTATATACAATAATTCCAATGGGGACTGTCTAGAAACAAATATAGACAGACTACTGCCACCTTCACTTTGGAAACTATACTTCTGTTAATGCAGACTAGTAGGGGACCTGGAAATCCTGTTCCATGAGGATCATTTGAAAGATTTGAAGGTGTTTATCCTGAAAAAGAGAAGGCTTAAAGAGAGGTAGTAGGCCAGGCCTAGCTCAGGCCAGGATGGTGACTCAGGTTGGAGATTGGAATGAAATGAGATGCTCCTATTCCAATAGTCAACAAAATGAGGTTGTTTGGCAGGGAGGGTGCAGGAGGAGGGGCCTTTCTGAACTGGGAAAGGATATTTGTTTATTTGAAAGCATCGATTTAAGTCAAACATAGCTTCCCAGTATTGGTCATGCTACTGGTCTGTCAGTCCAGAACTTTGGGGAAGAGCCCCTGACTCATGGCAAGCTGGCTTTCTACTCGGGAAGCTATATCAATATCCCACACTTAGTCCTCTGAGTCAATCAAATCTCAAGAATGGCTTTAATGCCTCTCAAGGAAAACCTAACCTAAGCTGCAGTGGGCTATGACTTTTGGAAAAGCTAGCCCAATCCACAGGGTGGAAAACTAGGGGTAGATATTCCTCCTACCCCAGGAAGTCATGGCAGCTGTCTTCAAGCATTTGAAGGGCTGCCATGTGGAAGAGAGGGTAGATTGGCTCTGCTTAGTCCTAGAGGGAAAAACTAGGAACAATGGTGGGAAGTTGTAAGGAGGTCAATTTCATCTTGATGTCAAAGAAACTATCCTAACAATTATAAATGTCCAAAAATGTAATAATTTACCTTGTGAGGTAATGAGTGCCCCATCACTGGAGTTCTTTGAACTGTTATAGTTCAGGCCTGGGTCAAACTAGATGACTTCTGAGGTCCCTTCCAACTCTTAACTGTGTATGATCCCATTGTCCTCAAACAAAAGACAAGGAACTCATCACTGGGTCTGTACTCTGAGCCCCTCTGACTGAGTAGCATCTGCTAGAGCCTGTGTCCTGTTAGTACAGCTTTTGAGAAGCCAGGGCCACCTCCATGACATTGAGTCAAAGTAGGGCATTAGTAAAAGGTTGCTAATATTAAATGCAGTAAAAGAATCGGCATCTTTTTTACTTTCAAGAGAGCTAAGAAATCATGTAATCCAATCCCTTTATTTTTCCAAGGTCTAGAGAAGGGAATCGACTTCCTAAAGCAGGAATCCTAACATACCAGGACACTATGCCAGATCCCTTGGCCCTATAGGATATCACAGACACAAGTATGGTCTGGAAAAATACCTTCTTTAACTTTCCTTTCAAATCTATGGCATAATAAGATGTCAAAGGCTCACAGCCTTCCCTAAAAACTTTTCCAGATCACAGCTACAACACCAGGCCTACGTCAGATAACAATTGGGATTTGGTCTCGAACCCAAAGGAGGGAGCCACAGTTCTATTCATCGAACAAGACTTCTGAACCTAAACTAAACAGGGACAGAAAAGGCAATGGAAGGGAATTTGGCAAAATCCCTGGAAGGTTCATCAAGCTCTCTACTCGAGGCTTTCAGATCAAACTAAAACAGAGGCAATAGAAACCCATCATCACTTTGTTGCCAGGGAACAAGGCAAAAGGCCCTTGTGTAAACATTCCATGTTTTGGTGAAAGAGGAGCACAATGTATGTAGGAACACATGGTTTGACTGGTGAGAAATTCAATTACGGAAGCTCACATAGAGCATGCAGAGCTTCCACCAAAGCGGTCAATAGAGGGATTCATGGGATGTTATATTTGGATAGGACCTTGAACCCATCTAGTCTAGTCCTGTCATTATACACATAGACACATATACATACACGTATACATTCATCTATACATGCATGCATATATACACATATGTGCATGCATACATATGTATATTGTGCATATACAGGTATATATAAGGGGTCATAGGATTATAGACCTGGAGCTAAAAGGAACCTTAGAGTCCATCTTCCCAAACACCTTCATTTTACAGATGAGTAAACAAGTCCCAGAGAGGTTTTAAAAAAAAGACTTGTCCAAGACGATACAGATAGTAAGAGGCAGAAGCAAGATTTGAACCCAGGTCCTCTGACCCCAAATCCAGTTCCCTTTCCAGCATACCATATGTCTAGCTCTGAATGATATCACTCTAAGATGTGACCTCTGGGTGATATTTCCTCAGTGGCTGCCATTATTGGAACATTCCCAGTATGGTTGGAGTATGAATATGGTTTGGATTGTGGGAAAGAAAGGAATAATGACCAGAGCCAAGAATGAGGTACCAAGGTTAAGTTGGGAAAGCCAAGAAGAATGAGGAGTGAGAGATAATGTAATAGCTCCACCAAGCTGGCAGATATCTGCTTGTCCTGCCCTCGAAAAGCTCAGGACTGAGTGTCCTCTCCTTCCTTTCCTGCACCCTGATTATGCCATGGAGCTTTGACCTTCTGTCCTGGAAAGATCCATGCTAGAAGCAGCAACACAGTAATAGCTTACATTTATTTTAAGGTTTACAAAGCCCTTTACATCTCATTTTATGTGATCTTCACAACACCCCTACAAGTTTGGCACTGTTATTATCACAATTTTATGGAAGAGGCAACCGAAACTAATAGATGTTAAATGACTTACCCAGAATCAAAACAATAAGTCTCTGAGGGAGGATTCAAACTCTTCTGTTTCTAAGTCCCACTACTCTATCCACTATGCCACCTAACTGCCCAGACACATCATGGACAACTGGATTTCTAGGACCATGCAGTAGAGCTAGAGATAGTCAGTCCTAATATCTGACTCACCCAGTAGCTGTGCCCAAAGAATCCCCAAAACTGCAATGTACCCCATTTCCAAAGCTATTGACCAGCTGTGACTAAGATCCTTTTCCATTCCATTATGATGAAAAACAGAAGGATTATGAAAACAGCAAGCTTCCTGATTTCCAGAAGAAGAAAAAATTCCACCCTGGAAGGGAACAAAGGTGTGGTAGGATTGCAATTGGTGGTGAATGTGAAAGTAAGAATTGAGCAATTTATTAAATCCTGGATTATCTGCTTCCCCTTCCCCTCCCATAGCAGTTTCAACCTTGGAGAAGAGCTAGTCTGCCAAAGTTTTTGCTACATGACCTGACTGCTGCTTAATACTGGGCTTTTCAAAATTAAAATCTCGCTATACTAAAAAGTGAAGTCCAAGTGATGTTTTAGTAGTCTGGTCTGAAAAGAGAAAGATTTCAGAGATGAGAGGCTGAGCCAAGGGATAACTAGAAGCTGGGGTAACAGGAAGGTGGTGCTGGGGAAAGGGTAGTCTCCAAGACCTCTTAATTATACAGGGTATTCCTAAAGTCTGGACATATAGGCAAAAACATGTATTTTCAAGAAATGAAGTGAATGAAATTGTCAACATTTTATTTAATTGGAATATTAACAAATAACATCTTCAATATGCTTTCCATTATTTATGATGCAAAGGCTGGTGCGCTTTGCAAGATTCACGTGAACTTGATGCAATAACTCCACTTTGCCGTCAGTTTTAACACATTCACTCTTTATGCGTTCGATGGGTTCAATAAAGTGCATTACACCTGCGATTTTCATTGAGTACACCTTCTCCTTCAGCATACCCCAAAAAAAGAAGTCACTGAACAACACAGAGTCTTCAGTGAAACAGTTAATGAGATGTTAATGAGATTTTCTATGTGTCCAGACTTTAGGGACACCCCGTAAATAAGGAAACTGGGGCCTAAAGGGATGAATTACTGCCTAGAGGTCGTACAGCTATCAAAAAACAAAGTGAACTTGAACCCAGGACTTCTGACTCAAAGTCCAGTGCTATTTCTACCACATCCCATTGCCTCATCCCTAGAATTCTCAAACGGGAACTCATTGATGAAAATAGGAGTTCAGAAAATAATTCCTATGAGCCTCCCATGAAACCCTCAGTGGCGCTGAGTGTTGCTCATGACTTCTCAGAGACTCTATCAGTCCCTTGGCTCAAGAAATACCATACAGCACTATAGAACTGTGTGATCTTAGGAAAGTTATCTTACTTCTCTGGGACTTAGCATTCTCGTCCATAAAAGAGAGTGTGGGACAGATGATGTCTAGTGTCCTTTCTGGCTCCAAATCGTATGACCCTATATCCATCATGCCTTGAACCTCTCTTCCTGGGTCCTGGGTTGAATTCCTTTTATTATCTTTGTCACCTTCTCTGGACTCTACTGAAGGGCATGAATATTTGTAAGTACACACAGCTGGCATAAAAGAAAAGCATCTGTGCTTCCCCCCATCCCTCAGGCAGCAATTCAACTGGCAAAATGATTGTCACTCATGATATATATTGGCCCCTTTGATAGATTTGACTTCCTCACTGCTCTATCCTGCCTGGTGTCCTAAGGGGAAGAGATAACTAAGCTTTACACAATGATGATAAAGGACAATGAGAAACATTTATTGAGCCCATGCAAAGGAACTCTAATAGATGAAGGAAAACTTCAAGAGAGGAGAGTTAATTTTTATATTCATAAAGTTCTTTCAAGGTTACAATGCTTTACATAGATTATCTCAATGATCCTCCCAACAATGAATCAATGAAAGAGCATACTGTATGCTAACCACCGTGGTAATCACTGTAAATAGAAATATGAAATAGGACAGTCACTGCCTTTAAGAAGAGAAGGGAAAGGGAGAAGGGAACAGGGATTTATTGAGCACCTACCATGCGTCAAGCACTATGCTAAGTACTTTACAAATATTATCTCATCTGATCCTTACGACAAATCTGAGAGGTAGGCACTATTATTATCTACAATTTACAGTTGAGGAAACTGAGGCAGAGGTTAAGTGACTTGCCCAGGATCAAACATATAACTAGTATCAAAAGCTGTATTTGAACCCAGATTTTCCTGATTCTAGGCCCATCAGTCTATCCATTGCATCACCCAGTTGCCTTTAGCTTATGTCTTAATGGGAGAAATAATGTGCAAAGGGGAATGATGGCCAGGGAGAACTCTGGCCCAGAAAATTCAAGGGACAATTGGTAGGGCCAAAAAGACTAGATTGGCATGCCCTATCCAGGAACAATGGTAGAATTGATTTGATCATGGATCACAAGTGAGAAAATTGGAGAGCTGGTTAGGAGGCAGGGAGATGGAAAAACACTACTTGACAGGGGCTAGGCAGTAAGGCAGATAATGCAAAGGTTATTTACTCATGACACAAGAGAGAAAACTGAGGCTAAGAGAGATAAAGTGAATTCCTCAAGGTTACATAGCCAGTAGGTGGATATAATCCAATTCTTTTAACTCTATCCAGTGCTCTTTCTTTTTTTCCCACTTAATAGTATCTTTTTCCAATTACCTGTAAAGATAGTTTTCAACCGTCACTTTTATAAGATTTTGAGTTCCAAATTTTCCTCCCTTCCTTTCCCTCCCCACTCCCCAAGATAGCAAGCAGTCTGATACAGTTTATAAATGTACAATTATATTAATCATATTTCCATATTAGTCATGTTGTGAATGAAGAATCAGAACCAACAGCAAAAACCATGAGAAAAAAAATGACAATAATATCCTTCAATCTGCATTCAGACTCCATAGTTCTGTCTCTGGTGGTGAATAGTGTTTTCGATCATGAGTACTTTGGAATTGTCTAGGAACACTGCACTGCTAAGAAGAGCTAAGTCTATCACACACAATGTTGCTGTTACTGTGTACAATGGCCTCCTGGTTCTGCTCACTTCACTCAGCATCAGTTCATGTAAGTCTTTCCAGGTTTTTCTGAAATCTGCCTGCTCATTATTTCTTATAGCACAATATTATTCCATTTTTCCAGTGCTTTTCCAATGGGTGTCAGTATGGGGTGACTAAAAGCACTATTTATCTATATCTATATCCATAACTACTAGTTGTGGACTTGGAACCCAGAAACCTGTATTTAAATCTAGCTCTGCTACTTATTACCTTTATCTTGGGTTGTAATGTTAATCAGGGCAGTGCTTTTTGCTGTTTTTCTCTTAACTGCCTTTAATGATTCTTGCCTTTCAAATGTAATGGCAAGCAAAGTGGGACTTTTCACTGTTCTTTGTTTGAATGGGGCAGGTACTGTGTGATCTTTAACTTTGGAGTGTTTCTCAGTACTAAGACAATCAAGAGTCCTTGAATTGTATATGATGTGGTTCTCCTGGTTGGAGTTTTCCCACACTGATTTCTCACACTCTAAATGGTGAGCCTCAAGTGTCCCAGGGCTCTGAGACAGGCATATAAGATCCAAGGTTAGCATTTGACTTTTGGGGGTACACACACTGAAAAAAAAATATGTGTGATAGGACTCTGGGCAAGCCGTTGAACCCGCCTCCCAGCTTTGTAACCCAGACAGATAGATAGTGGTGCTTCTCTGGTAACTATGAATTGTGATTTGATCGGACAAGGTCTGTCTCTTGATGTTTGCAATTTCTGTTTGTATTTGCCTATGTGTGGGGTGAGACCACCCGCCAGCGATTAATTAAAAGAGTCAAAGGTTTCTCAAAGTAGAAACAGAAAACTTCTTTATTATGATCTTGTGAGAAAGGGCATCATCACCACTAGTAGCTAGCTAGTAGGAGAGGCGCGGTACAGGAAGTAAAACATGATTATATACCTTAGCAGTTCCATCCTCCTCCCGCCACTGACCTTCACCCTCATTGGTGGAGTTCAGGCTCACAATCTGGCGAGAAATCTAATCCAGAAACAAGGAAGTGCTAATTTAGCCAAAGCAAGCTCATAAAAACATCTTTTTCCTTATTTGGCAAGGCTTATGCTGAGGTGGTAGTGGGGAGGAAGTGGGTCTAGCTACTCTTTTACAGACATATATACATATAGTGTGTATAAGTACATACAAGTCCTATGTGAAGTTGCAAGTGCTTGAGGCAGCTAGGTGGCTCAGCGGATAGAGTTCTGGGACTGAAATCAGGAAGACTCATCTTCCTGAGTTCAAATCTGGCCTCAGGCACTTACTAGCTGTGTGACCCTTGGCAAGTCACTTAACCCTGTTTGCCTCAGTTTCCTCATCTATAAAATGAGCTGGAGAAGGAAATGGCAAACCACTCCTGTTATCTCTGCCAAGAAAACCCCAAATATATATATAGATAGATAGATAGATAGATAGATATCTAGATAGATAGACAGATATACATATATATACATACATACATATACTGCAAGCTTTAAAGTGCTATATAAATGTTAACCATCATCACCATCACCACCATCATCATCATCACGATCTCTGTCCAGATCCAGTGCTCTTTCTACTACACCATGCTGTCCATCACAGATAAATTTGGAGATCTTCACTGAGAGTTTCTGGGATGCAGCTTCTCCAGAGACTCAAAGCTCTGGGCCACATCTGCCGAGGTGACTACAACAGCAACCACTTTGTAGCACTAGACACTCTCTGTACATGAAGAGCAGACACAGGCCTGATTCCAATGACAACTTCCCCAAGGGCTCAGGCAAGGGAGGGAATCAAGGCTCCAGGTTGAACAGGCTTGAACAATGGCACTCTGTATCTCTGTATCTCCCTCCCCCCACCTCGGCCAAGAGACCCTCACATTTTCTGAAAGGTCAAGAGAAGGAAATCTCCTGTCCCTCCTCAGCCTCCCTCTGAACGTGCCTTGGTAGTCCCTTTCACAATATGCTCTAAATTAATGGTTTCAGAGAGATAATGGTTGTGAAGCAGGAGTTTGTATGCAACCAGGGAGAAATGTTCTGCTCCTTATTACATTTTTTTTTGCAGCCAGATTATGAGCAAACAAAATCATACATATAAATGCACACAAACATAGACCTCTATCCCTTGCTCTACATCACTCCAACCTTTCCTTGTGCTATTATTTTTGGCTGCACCCTTCTTTCTGGTTGCCTTCCCTCCCTTCCATTTCTCTTCCTCTCCTGTTCATTGTGCTCTGCTCCTAGGCGCCTTCTCTTTTCTTTCTCCCCTATTTCCATAGCATCTCAATTCTCTGAAATCCGTTCTTCATCTCTCAGTCTGCACAGGAACACATCTGTATCGTGAGCAGCATGGATTATCTATGTGTCCTAACGAGTGTTAAATGAATGCCTACTATGTACATGGGCACCATAGGGAAAAAAGCAACCATTCACATTTCTATGTTACTCCAAGATAGGCACAACACTTTCCTCAGAACGATCCTATGAGGCAGATAGCATATGTACTGTCACCCCCATTCTATAGCTGGGGAAACTGAAGCTCAGAGAGTTTAGGAGATTTGGCCATTGTTACACAACTAATTGGGGCAACTAGGTGGTGTGGTGGATAAGAGTGTAGCATGTAGGGCCAGAAAGACTCATCTTTGTGAATTCAAATCTGCCTCAGACATCTACTAACTGGGTGACTCTGGGCAAGTCAATTAATTCTTATTTGCCTCAGTTTCTTCATCTGTAAAATGAGCTGGAGAAAGAAATGACCAACTACTCCAGTACCTCTGCCAAGAAAACCCCAAAAGGGGTCATGAAGATTCAGACATGACACAAAACAACTGAAGAACAAACACAACTAATGTCAAAGCTAGGATCAGTACCCTGGGGATCTGATTCCTAATTTAGTGCTCTTTTCCACTGGACCATGATGCTTCTTTCAAATCAACAAAGATTTATCAAGCCTCTACTCTGTACTAGGCATTGTGGGGGTTCAAAGATGAATGATGACACTCCATTTCCTGCTTCTTCACTGCTGTCCCCCCATGCCTGGAATGCCTTCCCTCCTGACTCTGCCCCTCAAAAGTCTTAGTTTCCTTCAAGGTTCAGTTCAATCAGTCCTTTCTACATGAAACCTTTCCTCTTTTCTCCACCAGCTAATGCCTTCCCCTCACCAATTTTTTGTTCCTATTTTGTATATTTTGTTGTTGTTGTTGTCACTTAGTCATGTTCAACTCTTCATGATGCCTGTTTGGGGTTTTTTTGGCAAAGATATTGGAGTGGTTTGCCAATTCCTTCTCCAGCTCATTTTACAGATGAGGAAACCAAGGCAAACAGGGTTAAGTGACTTGCCCAGGGTCACATAGCTAGTAAGTCAGAGGCCATATTTGAACTCAGGTCCTCCTGACTCCAGGCCCAGCACTCAACCCACTGTGCCACCTGTATGTTTAGAAAGACTGGTTTCTTTTGGCAATTGTGGGAAACAATGCAGTGTGCTAGGTGCTAGAAATACTAAAATGCTTTAAAGTTCTTGCCTTCAAGGTGCTTACCATCTAATAAGGAAACTAAGACAAGGACATAAATAAACATATACATGTTCTCTGTCATTTCCTCTGACTAGACAGTAAACTCCTTGAGGGCCAGAACTATTTCACTTTTGTCTTTGTATCCCCAGGACTTGACTCAAAACAATGCCAGTCATAAAGTAAATGCTTAATGACTGCTCAACTGAATAAGACACAAGAACAAGTCTAGTGTGTATTAAAGGCTAAAGACCATTGGGCAGTATATGTAAGTGCCAAATGTAGCATGTAGACAGTACATTCTTGGAAGGAAAGGGAAAGATAAGTCACTGAGGACTGGACTGGGCTGGGCTGGGCTGGGCTGGACTGGTCAGGGAAAGCTTCAATGAGTACTGAAGATTGATGTTGGTCTTGCAAAATGAGTTTGATTTGGAAAGACAGAGGAAAGGAGCATTCTAAGTTAGAGGAGGAAAGACATGACTGAAGGTACAAAGCTTTGTAAGTTTGGGACTGCTAGGAAGTAGGGAAACAGTGAGGAGAAAAATTTGGAACAAAGGGTTTTGAGAGCAGTGGAAGAAGAGATGAAAAACCAGGGAGGTCAGGGCCAGATTATCTATTAACAGGCTAAGAAATCTAGACTTTATCTCATAGGCAAAGAGGAGCCTTTGAAGGTTTTTGAGAAGGAGAGTGATATCATGAAGGCAATGTTTTCTGTACTAATCTGATGGCATTGGCCAAGATAGATTAGAGGCAAGGAGACCTGTTGGACTAAGACTGCCAGAGATTTCCAGGGGTTTGTTAGTCCATCCATTAATTTGTGTGACCCTGGGCAAGTCACTTAACCTCTGCTTTCCTCAGTTTCCTCAACTATAAAACAGCGATGATAATAACAGCATCTACATCCCAGAGTTATTGTGAGGATTAAATGAGATAATATTGTAAAGCACTTATCACAGTGCCTTAATAAATGCTTATTTCTTTCCCTCTTTCCTTCCTTCCACCCTCCTACCTTCAGTTAGAATTGTATCTAAACTACCAAAGAAAATAATCTCCTAAATAAAAGATGATCCCAAAACTTCACCCACCCCCCTAACAGATACTTCCTCTGTTCACTTCTCAGTGGAGAAGAAGAATAGTGAGTCACCTTACTTCAACAAACCTGGATCACTCTCAAACGCAATGGAGCATGAAGGAAAAAAAGGATAGTAGAGAGATTTCTGGGAAACAGTTTTTCTATATCTCATTCTTATCCTATTATCTGCAATCATCCGCTAATGGTTTTCCAAACACTGCTAACACAGTGGTAAGGCTTGAGATGACGATTCCTAGTACTTTGTATTGTTCCTGGCTTTTATGACATTCTTGTTTATCTCATGATTATTGTGTTCTTGTCTTAGTTTCCCTACTAGATGGAAAGCTTCTTATGGGCAAGAACTATGTCTGATGCATCTTACTAGTTCCTGCACCTAGCGTGCTGCATTGTCTCCCACAAATGCAAAAAGAGCAGTCTTCCTAAAGTTTAGTCTGGCCAAGTCACTCACTCCCCAATCAAAAACCTTCAATAGCTCTCTATTTCCCCAAAGCAAAAACAGAAACTGGCAATGAAGGGGCCCCACAGTCTAACTCCAACATCCTTTACAAACTTTACTTCACATTATTCCCCCAGCATAATCTATGTTCCAGTGCCCAATGATTGGCAGCCCATTCCCAGCCTCATCCAGCATTCTCCTGCCCCCGTGTATCATTCTTAGAATGCTTGCTTCTCGTCCTCTCCTTTTGTAATCCTTCTCTTCTTTCAAAGCCCAGATCTCATCACATGCCTTCTTCTTTCATGAAGCCTTTTCTTATCCCTATACACAAATGTGATCTTCTTTTTTTAAAACTTTTTAGAACACATCTTATCTAGATTTCTCTGCCCTCTTTATCACAGTCTACTTTGACAGGAAGCGGAAGGAAGAAGAGTGATAACAGCAACGCACACATCTGTAGTACTTTATTACTTACAAAGCACTTTTGTTACTTTGACCCTGTGAGATAGGGAGATAAAATATTATTACCCCCATTTTACAGATGTGGAAACTGATTATCAAGAAGAGCAGATTGATCCACATCAATAAATGATTTCACAAAAGTGGAACAGTTCTGGCCCTCAAGGGGCTTACTGTCTAGTCAGAGGAAATGACAGAGAACATGTATGTGTTTATTTATGTCCTTGTCTTAGTTTCCCTATTAGACGGTAAGCACCTTGAGGGCAAGAACTATGTCTAAAGCATCTTATTATTTCTAGCACCTAGCACACGGCATTTTTTCCCATAAATGATTAAGGATCCAAATCCTAAATAATAACTGATCTTAATGGAACATTTCCCATGCCTTATTTGAGTCTTACAACAACCCTGTGAGGTATTTATTATTATCCCCATTTTATAGACAAGGAAGCTGAGTATCAAAGAATTTAAGTGACTGAGCCACGGTCACCAAGCTAGTGATTACTTGAGTCATTTCACTTCAATTTCCTCATTCGTAAGAAGGGAGATAATAATGCCTATTGTACACACTTCAGAGAGTTGTTGTGGGGCTCATGAGATAACAAATGTAAAGTGCTACAGAAATTCTGTTAATGTTTTATTGAAGGAGATCTCCGTCCCCCCAGAGGCATTGTGGTATTGTGAAAAGAGCACTAGCTCTTGAGTCGTAAGACCCTCAAATCCTACCTTTGATGTATACTGTCTGTGTGACCTTGAAGAAGTCACTTAACTCTCAGGGCCTTAGTTTCCTCGTCTGTAAAATGAGGAGGCTGGACTAGATCGCCTCTGAGGTTCCTCCCTATTCTAGACCTATGATCTTCTCCTTTTGTGTGTTCTGGACCAGTCTCAGGCACCTGAAGGACCTGAACATCCCACAGGTGAAGTCAATGGATCCCATTCTGAAAACCCCTGTCCAATGGCCTGGCATCAAGACAAGTGACCTTGACCTTGGTTTAGCATAATGGCCCCTTCTTCTGTGTCCCCATTGCCTTGAGAACCGTGGCTCCTGAGACAAAAGCCCTTTGTCAATGACGGAAGACAACAGGTGATGAGCAGCAAACAGCTGACAGCACAGGGGGCGCCTATGAACTCTGTTCCGTTTTGGCTTGGGGAGATTTGCTGCTCTTGGCTCCCAGAAAATTAAAATGTCCTTTATATTTATAACAGGGGAAATAATCCGCCTTAGGTTTTAGAGCTGAGGCCGAATAAAGTCGATTCTGCTCTCTTGTCAGATCCTAATCTGACATGCTGATAATAAAGAGAGAGAGAGAGAGAAATCAAGGGGGAAAAGCAGGCCAGGTTGTGTCATCAGGAGGATTTGCAGGGGAAGGTGGGGGGAGGCTATAAAATAAAATTAAATATTAGGAGGTAGAAAATCAAACGCTGAAAGGCTTGGCTGAAAGCAATACAGGAGTGATTTTTAAGAGCAAGTAAGAGAGAGAATGACAGCAGATTGGCTTAGGCAGAAAAGAGGAGAAAGAAACAGAATAATAATGCTGCCTTGTACATCCAAAATCAGATTATAGCTTTCTCTAGTGAATTAACTCTAGGGCAAGGGCATCGAAGAGAAGGAAAGGTTGCTAATGCCTACAGCAGATTTCCCATTAAAGACTTTCACTTGTTGAGTCTAGGGCCTTTTCATTAGGCTGAGAAAGAAGAAAAGGGGTCAGAGAAAGGGAAGAGCATGAACCCACTGTGTGTGATTCCAGGGAAGCCTGAGGTTTAGGTCATGTCCTCTCCTCTGGCTCTATTCCTAGCATTAAAGAAGATTGGAAAAGATTGTTCTCCCTATTTTTTGGAAGGGAAAACTGAGGAGCCAAGATGGGAGATGTTTCTACCTAGGACATAATGAATTCTTCTATTTACAAAAATAGATAAATTTAACACTCAACAAATATGAATACACAATCAAACCAAACCCAGAGTCAATCTCCATATAAACCTCCAAAATTTAAACAATTTGCATTTTGAATTAAAACAATAATAATACAATAAAAAGTGTATCATGTTCATAGATGTCTTGGAGGAAAGCCTTTAAGGAGGCATTGGCTCTACTTAATTAAAGGAGTTTTTTTTTCTTTTTTTAATGAGTAAAACCATCTAGTCCTCTATAGTATAATGAAAACAAGCTGGACTTGAAGTCAGAAGATCTGGGTTCAAATCCTGACTCAGCCACATATCACTTGTGTGAACTTGGGCAAGTAATTTTACTTGTAAAATGGGGGAGAGACTTGAGACACACTTGTTTGTAATTACCCAAAATAATATTAGTTCTTTGTGAGCAAGGATTGTTTCTTTTCTGTCTTTGCATATTCAGCACTTTGCACCTGGTAGGTACCTAATAAATAATTGTTGGATTGAGTAGGCTATAATCTCTTACTGATGAAGAGTTCTGTAGGAAAAGCACTATAATGGATGCAATCAAAGAGACGTCCCATTGGGAAAAGAAGTGGGATGGTCATGTAGCAACAGTTATTAGACAACCTTCAAGCTTCACTGATATATATACATATATATATATATATATATATATATATATATATATATATATATATATATATATATATATATATATATATGTCAAGATGTAGAGGAAAGCCCACAGACATAGAATAAACACCCTAGAGAGGATTTGTGGAAGGGATAAGGAGCAAAAGATAAAAAGAAACCAGAGGAAGGGTTGCTATCTGCTCCATTAGAAGGAATACCTACATCAGTGAGATCACGTACCTATTGAATTATATACATTTTAACTAAGAAAAATAATGATACATTTGCTTTGGGTCTCCTTGTGAATGCAACTTTGTACTTACAAAGGTCCATTAGAGCTTTGTTTTGTTTTTTAAGCATGGTTTTATCTAATGTATATTTTGTACTTTTATCCTACTGACCTCATTCTGCATCATTTCCGTATATTTTTATGTTTTTTTCTTATTCATCATTTTTATGGCACGATAATATATCCTTATAGTGATATATGTTTGTATACTTCAAAATCAATACACTTCAACATTGCAAGCAGTTTCATATGTATGTTAATATTTATTATTATGTCTAATGAATTCTTCTAGGTTTGACTCACATTTCTACCTTAATGAGATGTGAGGTGTATCTCAAGCCTAAGTCCATTTACTGGCTTAATAGCTTCTGGACCTATGAGTCTATGATCTCTTTTCATTTTTCTTCTCCCCTTTAAAAATGTTAAAAGTGCACTTTGCCCTGCCCCCCCCCCCACAAGACCGGAATCATGGAATCAATAGAGTCACCTAATCTTCTAATGAGATTGGGTTACAAAGGTCATGTGGGCCGATCTCCACCCTATGGAAAGAATGCCTTCCACAAGAGCATCAGCAGATGCTCATCCAGCCTCTGTTTGAACCTGGCAGTGAAGGGGATCTGTAAGGAGCCTGTTTCCTTCTCAAAGAACTCCAGTTTTTAGAAAATCCATCCCTGTATTGAACAAAAGTGTGCCACCCTGTAACTGCCATTCATTGACCCCAGGTCATTCCTCTAGAATGACATAGAACAAATCTATTTCTTCTTCTCCATGATGACCCTTCCAAAGTTTGAACCATGCCTCCTCTGGGTCCTCTCTTCTTTGTACTAAACACTCCCCGCTCCTTCAACCCTTTCTTATATCATTGTCTCCAAGCCCCACATCATTCTGGCAATTATCTCTTCGTTCCCAACCAGCCATATTCCTCCAGACTTCAACATGCCCCTGTGCCAAACACTGGGTCCTTCCATCCCCCCTTTTCCAGCTTCTTTTCCTTGGTTTCTTCTCGCATTCAATTGTAAGCTGGTTGAGAGCAAGGATGGTCTTTTGCCTTTGTTTTTATTCCAAGCACTTAGCACAGTGGCTGGAAAATAGTAGGCACTAAATAAGTGTTTATTGACTGACTCATTGCTCTGAATGTGTTCTTTTTTGTCCAAGTCCCTCGTTTTTTTCTGGTCAGTCAACAAGCATTCAGTAAGCACTTCCTAGGTACCAGGCACTATACTAAGCTGAAGAAAGGCGTCTGCCTCTGCCCTCAAAGAGCTTACATTCTAATAAGGAAGACAACGTGTAAATTGCTAGGTTCATAGAAGATACAAAATATATAGAGTAGATGAAGGTAATCTGAAAGGGGAAGGCATTAGCAGCTGAGGTAATCAGGGACTACCTCCTGAAGGTAGGATGTCCCTCTAAAAATCTGGTTCATAGTATTTAGCACAGACCATGTGGTCTGATCAGCACAGAGTGCTGCGGCATGCTTTTCTATGATCTGGGTATACCATACTTTCAGTAATGCATCCAGCAATCACGTTATGACCATAGGAAACTCTGCCTCAGTTTCCACACCTGTAGATAATGACTCTCATTAACAACCTCACAGAATAATTTAGTAAAGATCTCTGTAAACCTTAATATGCTATTTGAATGTAACCTCTCAGTGTTCCCAGACCACTCTCTAAGACTATTAAATTTCAAAGGTATGAATTTGCTTTGGGGGTGGGAAGGTTCTTAAGTCCCTTGGAGATCACCCGGTTCATCCAGCCAAATACGCACAAAGGACTCAGATATGAAAAAAGACCTCCTCACAGATCGGGCACAGCTACCAAATGCCACCCTGGCATATGGGCTAATCCAGCCCAACCCCTGCCCTTCATTGCAGATTCCATCTCAACTGCAGCTAATTTCCCGCCCAACCCTTCAAAACCTTTGAGAAATATGGGGTTATAAATCAATGCCCCGCCAACACTTTGTGGACTCACTGCTGCTACTGGTGCCTTGCTACCTCACAAGGAAGTTCTCATTAGAGGAGTCACAGATGATGCCAAACTTCAATTAGACCCTGCTGGCAAATTAGTCACGCAGGGTGACATTTTCCAATCACAGAACATTAGCATCCTCCCTAATTATGAAATTGTGGAGTTAACATGTTTGGGAGCAAACAAGGCCAGCTCTTTCCCTGTGTCTGTAACAGGAATACACATACACACGGATGTGCAAAGACATTTGGCTGGCAGGATTTCACTCTGACCTAACAGCATTTAGTAAATGATTGTGCATTTTCCCCAAAACCAGCAATGGAAACCAGACTGAGAGAAAGCATCCAGTTTCAGGAAATATTCCATGTTATTTGACCATAGAGAGGACTAGAGGGACTCTTTTGAAGTGGAAGTTGTAAGGGGATCCAGAAGAATACTGAAGAGTACCATGTAGAGGCCTGTGAGTAGATTACAGTAGCCAACAGAACAGAGAAGGGGGGCATGAATAAAGCCAACAGGCAAGCATAGTACTAGGAGAAGCAGCTAGGTGGCATAGTAGACAGAGTACCAGCCCTGGAGTCAGGAGGACCTGTGTTCAAATCTAGCCTCAGACACTTACTAGCTGTGTGATGCTGGGCAAGACACTTAACCCTTATTGCTAGTCCCCCCTGAAAAAAAAAACCCATAGTGCTAAGAGTACAGACCTGGAAGGTAGGAAATCAAGGACTTACTTTGTTCTGAGGTCTTGAATATACCACCAAACCTGTTCCTCAGATCTTTCACCTGTAAACTGAAGAAGTTACAGCCAGACCCCAACAATACGTCTCATTCTTAAATGCTAATGAGGACAAAATACATGGCAAGTACAAGAGAAACATTCTCCAGGGGTCCATATTGCTTCATAAGTATAAGAATACCTGTTTGGGTGTTTTCCATTGGTAATACTCATGCTTTTTCAGAGCATAAAAGGATTTATCACCATGTCGTAGTAGAAAGAGAATAGATAAGATCTGTGGTCAAATTGTGGCTTTGACGTCTAGCTGTGTTACCCCGGGGAAATCAGTTCACCATTCTGTGCCTCACTTCCCACATCTATAAAATGGAAAGAACACTCCCATTACCTACTTCTCAAAGTTGTTGTGAGGAAAGTGCTATGTAATGGGAGCTCTCAAAGCTTCCAACGTTTTTCTGAGACCATTAAACTGCAGAGAAGATGTCACTCTGTTTAAGTAGTCAGCGTTTCTTCCTTGGGCGTTCTTTATTTGTTGTTGGTGTTGTTGTTCGGTCATGTCCAACTCTTGGTGGCCCCATTTGGGGTTTTCTTGGCAAAGATACTGTACTGGTTTGCCATTTCCTCCTCCAGCTCATTTTACAGATGAGGCAAACAGGGTTAAGTGACTTGCCCAGGGTCACACAGCTAGTAAGTGTTTGAGACTGGATTTGATGAATCTTCTTGATTCCAGGCCTGGCAGTCTATCCACTGTACCACCTAACTGCTCTGCCTGGGAGTTTCTCATACCAACAAAATAATAGGTTCAGTTCTATCCCTTACATATAGTGTAAGATGTTACTATATGGCAAAGAGACATAGTAACCAACAGCCTCCAAAAAATGAAAAATGAGCATCAAACAGATGGTAATGGAGAGATGCATGATGGGGATGATGAGATTGCCTGCAGCATATATCCAAACTTGGAAGAAGAAAAGGGGTGAAAGATAATATCCAGGAAATATATAATAAGAAGGGAAGATGGATTGGTACTATGGTGAGGGCAAAGAATAAAAGATGGATGGCCCAAATATTCCACTGGTAGTCTGTTGATGTTGGAATAAATTGAAGGTGACCTTTAGCGCATTGGGTAAACTTGTGGAAGGACATGGACAAGGTGGCACAAGACAGGCAAAGTCAAGAATGGATGTGTTGAAATTTGTATTGCTGGTGGGAACTTCAAAATCCATGAAATCATAGAACCTTCAAGTACTTGAGTGTGTATATATAAATATAGACATAAATCCTTAATGGTGGCAAACCCTTGTCCTTCAAAACTGGATTTGTTTTGAAAACAACCAAAAGTTTCATGGAGGCAAATCTGGCAAATGAGGTAACTGATTATGCTAATACCAGCTAGAACTAAAATGGAGATTAAAAATGATCATGCTAATTTTCTCATTTGGTTCATAAACTGGCTGTGAAGGTGATTCCAAAAATGTTTTGAGTGATAGCAGCATCTCTAAAATAAGAATCTGGCCTCCTAATAGGCCTACTTTGAAGAACAATACTCATTGGGATGTATAAGTTTTAGTACGTTTGGCTTGTTTTTTTAATCAGCCTTATTACTTTGGTAGTCACACTTCACTTGTCATCAGGAAGCAGCCAGCCTAAAACGTAATCGATGAAAACTAATCTGCAAGCCTGAGAAATATAACGTGTTCTAGAAGAATGCTGGAATGAAAAAAAGGCATGGCAATCACAAATGCAAACAGAAAGGTGGTAGACCTTACTGGAAAAGGAGAGTGGGAGAATAGCAAAAGAAATGTCTTCAAGGAAAAGGAACAAGTGGAGCCGTGCATCAATGGACCATTGGAAAGGGGGAGCTCAGAAAGGAGCTTGCACCGAATATGGTGCAACATGCCTATAGTCCCTGCTATGGAGGAGGCTGAGACTAGTTAGTGGATTGCTTCAGTTGGAGAATTCAGAGCTGCAGTAGGACTATAGACAAATAGGTGTGCAGGACAAACCCCGCACCGATCTGGCCCTGAGGGAGCAGGGTGCCACAAAACTGCCCAGGGAGGGGCAAACCAGCGCAAGTCAAAAACAGACAAAGCTGCTATACCAATCAGCAGTGGGATTAAGCTTGTGAGTAACCACTGTACTTCCAGCCTGGGTAACATCGGGAGACCCAGTCTCAAAAAGGGGGGAGGGGAAGAGCTACTTGACCTAAGGGCATTTAATCAGAGGCTGGATAAAATTATGCTGGGGATATTACAGAACAGATTATTACATAGGGTAGGAGATTAGATTTGTTGACTTCCAAGTTTCCTTCAAGCTTAATGTGGTCTATGAAAGAGGATGGGCTGTGTTTTCTTCATACTCTCTCTAAATGACTAGGTTCACTACAAAATTCATTTAGTTCTTTACAATTCTCCTACCCACCACTATCACCACTTAGTACTAAAAGCCCACCTGGCCCAGTTTTGAGATCCTACACCCTATCTCTGCTATCTTAATCCCCATCCAGTCAGGTGCATCCTCTCAGCTATAAACAAAGAGCAGTAAAGAAGTGGAAAGTTCAGAGAACTCATAAAACACAATCTTTCTGGAAAAGAAAGAGTGGGATGATGAAAGCATAAAGGGACTTATAACTGTATCCAGCTGAATAGCCTTTCATACACATTCTGTGTTCAGCTATTTGATTGGCTCTTTGGCAAGAAGCTACTAATGGCCAGTGTATTTGAGCAAGCTAGCCTCATATCTCAAAAGAAGATGGGAAGATGTCTAGAAATAGTGTGGATGGACTACTTCATCCAGATTTCCCTCTGTCACTGTCTCTGTCACTCACTGTCTGTCCCCCTGTCTCTGTTTCTGTCTCTCTCCATTTTTTTGGTTTTTGCTGTTTCTGTCTGTCTCTCAGTCTCGCTTTATCTGTCTGTCTCTGTGTCCGTGTCTGTCTCTCTCTGTCCCTGTGTCTCTCTCCAATGAGAAAACCAAGAACTTTCATATGAACGTTGACCTTGCTAGAAATAAAAAGCAAATGACATAAAAAATTTGCAGATAAATGAAACAATAGCTCACAGGTTCACCTAAAAAGGAAACCAAAAGAGTTGAAAGAGTTGCTTTTTCATGTGTCCAATAGAAACCAGAAGCATCATTTCGTGGGAAACTTCATTATCTTGAATTGTAGTGTTCATGTTAAGCATAAGCAAAAAGAGCACCATGGAAGTAATTGTAGCTTATGTACCAACACCATTAGCACTGAATGGGGAGGTTCAAAAATTCTGTTAAGTGCTGTTTGATCCCTCCAAGTTAAATCAGTTTAAATTTAATACTCAGTAGCTTCAGTGTAAAGGTGGGTATAGAATAGGATGGTAGAAAAATTTGGAAAATATGGTTCAGAATCAAGAAACAAAAGAGGAAAATAGTTCATAGTTTATATAGATGGCTCATGTCTATATATCATCAACATTTTCTCCAAGAAAGGAGAATGGGAGGTACTGTATGTGGTAAGCACTGAATAGCACCATATATTAATTGACACTGTATCTTAATAGGCGGGAAACAACCATGAACCAATAAGTGGATATTTTTGGATCTGTTGTCTCTGTACAATCAGGGTAGAACACAAAATTTTAAAAATAATAACCCCAACCTGACTATTTAAGCCAATTTTCAATGCAGAATAGTAGAAATGGATTAAAGAAAAGGCATCAACATGGACTATCACCATTTCCTACAGAAGATTGACTGAGAAACCACAAGTGCCATAATTGCTCTTGGAGAGTAGGGGCCATTCCATTTTTCTGTGTGTATTCTCAGAGGCTGGCATAATCCTTGGTACACAGTAAATATTTAACAAATGAGTTTTTAATTCATTCATTCATTCATTCAAGAAATATAGAAAACAGGGGACTCTTTCCTCACCAAGGCATTTGCCGGTCAACGAAGATGTCCAGTGCCAATTCTTTCTCTTTGCTTGTGGATGACATTGTGCAGACTGCATGCTGGCCCAGGAAATTGTGGTGTCACCTAAGTGAGATACAAAATCAATTCAAAGGGAAAAACCAATGGGATGAAGAACACCAATTGTGCAGACAATGATATCCAGTTGGATGGATAGCCCTTAGGGATGATCCGCTCGTATACACATCATAGACATGACTACAGATGAACAATAAATTGGGTCCAAAATTCAGTAGGAAGAAGGGAGTATACAACATTACTTTTTGGTAATAGCAATAATAACCCACACTTATGTAGAGAGCATTAAGGCTTCACAGAAGGCTTCAGATATTATCACATCTGGTCCTTAAAACAACCCTGTGTGTTAAGTGTTAGTATCTTCCTTCACATGTGAGGAAACTGAGGCTCAGAGAGGTTATGTGAATCTCCCAAGGTCACACAGCTACTATATGCCTGAGGCAAGATTAAAACTCAGGACATCCTGATTCCAAGTACAACACTGTCCACCATACTACCCGCATGTTAGAGGCTCTAGACAAGAGTCACATAAAATGAAAAAGAGTGGGAATACACATACTCATGAGTTCACAGATTCATCATGGCATCATAGTAGTAGTACTAAATGAATGGTTTATGGGGATCTAGAAAATGACTACAAAGTGATCACAGAGTGATCCCAAAGGGTCAGAATTGCTTCACCAAGAATAGGCCATTCCAGACCAAAGCCATTTCCTAACTAAACTTGAGAATGATAACTAATAGATAACTAACCAGGAGAATAATATAAAAATAGGCTACTTAAACTTCCCCAAAACATTTGATAATCTTTCTCTAATAAAGAAATGAGAGCTACTGGATTTCGTTGAATGCCTAGACTCAAAGTAATCACTGGTGGGTCACATCAACTTGGAGGGAAGTCTCTAATGGAATGTCCCAAGTATCTCTCCTTGACCCCATGCTATTTATTTTTATTAATTACTTGGATAAAACCCTGGATGACAGAACTAGTATGTGTCGGAGATGGGAGTTGAACCCTAGCTCCATTAAGCCAGGCTTCCTCTCTGTCCTGCATATAGTAGGTACTTCATTTGTTGAGAACTCATCTGGAGCACTTCATTAATTTTGGGTACCAGATTTTAAGAATCACTTTGACAAACTAGAAAGTTTCCAGAGTAAGGGGAACAGGATGGTGAGGGGACAGGAGACCATACTAAGGGAGAATTGGTTGAAGAAACTGGGAATGATTGGTCTGGAGGGCAGAAAACTTAGATAGAGGCAGATTTCCCCTTTACATATAGCATTCAAGTAAAGATTGAATGGCTACTTATTGGTGTGATAGAGAGAGGACTCTGGTTAGGTGCAGATTAAAGCGGGTGATACCTGAGGGCTCTGATAGTTTAAAGATTCTGTGATTTTAATCTCTCCTGTAGACTCTGGGCTAACCATGCTTTGTGTTTTGTTCCCTCTCAAGCAGACACTGCATAAGAAACCTTCTGGCTGAGCCAGGTTGCCCTGAAAATCAAGGGTTCTGCTGCTGGCACCTTTCATCTACTGAACCACCCGTAGTTCATGATTTGCTATTCCCCTGACCCAAGGTTTTAAACATATGGCCAGTTGGGCGGCATGTTGTTTGAACTAGATTAAAATTTAATTGGGAAATATTTAACAAAAAATCTAAAGATACTAAACCATAGATAACATTACATTTTAAAACCCAGTCAACAAGCAGCCCCCAGAAATCCATATGTATGGATTAAAACTTTCACTCCTCCTATTTCTATTTGAGTTTGACATCACTCCCCTAGACTACACACCAGCTGCTGCTTGCCAGCTGATCTCAGTTCTGACTTCACTGTCTTGACCTATCCTTGAGCCTTTCTTGGCTCCAATCACCTATCTAAATTCTAGTCAATGGCATCACTCTTTTCTTCAGTGGCCGGTGGCTCCTAATATCAAATTGCTTGCTTAAAGTCAGTCCACTGCCAACTTCTGACCAATAGTACCTTTGTGTGACATGATTTCAGAGTCTCCCCTGGTTCTGGAACCCTGAATTGACATTGACTACTGCCTTCTTGCAGCCCGCCTTCTCTGGTTTCTTTGTTTTTTAGCCTTGGCTTGGTTTTTCCTTATCTCACCCTCAAGCCCTATCTTTTCATTCTGATGCCATTCTCTTCATTTCACCCATTGATTGGCTTATTTGGGGTTTAGTTTTCCCCTCCCATAGCCCCAAGCCCCTCTTCATGTCTCTTTTGTATAGCTTCTCTGCTGTCCTCCTCTGAGAAATTTCCTAGTGGTAACCAGAAAAATACTTCTTTATGTTCTCTAGGCATCTCTCTATGACTATACATTGCAAGGAAGATGCCAACCAATATTAGTACAGGGAGTTTCCTCACCTGAGAGTGCCCTATACCAGTGAAATCACACAAAATATCAGGAGGATATTCCTATCCTCATGATTACCTTCAGTCCTTCCCTTCCCCCTGGATCTGTTCACCCTTCATTTTCATTTACTTATCTTTACCTTCACAGCTCCACTTAAAAAAAAGTCTACTTGGCCCTTTTAAATTATATTCCTTCCATATCCCTAGATTGCCTGGCCTACCCCAGACATTCCAGCAGGGAGTCAGGGCAACCATATTCCCTCTTTGGAGAATCCCGTATTTCAAGTGCACATCGTCATATTATTGATAAACACCATCATACAAACATCATTGTCTTCCCATCCCACACTCATAATTTCAGGTAACTTTTTAGCTCATCTCCCACTATCCCTTCCCTGGAGTTAGCCCCATTCCACAATTATTGGGGTGGGGGTGCCATAGAGCCTTAGGCCAAATGGCTGGCCCACCTAAGTCAGTCAGACAGACAACCAGAGAGAAAGACAAAGCAATAAAGAGAAAGTAGATGACACACAGGATGCTCTCTCTCCACATGGATTCCGTAATCCAGGGGTGTTTGTGTTGATTGAACTGTCTCCTACTGTCTAATTCACTCCAGGCTCACTGGCCCTATTTGGTGGCCAAAGATTTTGAATTCTTATCCTTATGGCAGCATAGGGCTCCATGGCAATTCCTCCCTCCTTCCACTGCCTTCAGGTGCAATTAAATATAAATATTCCAAGAATACTGAAGCCCCTCTGGGTGGCTTGCTGCCAGTAATGAAGACTTCATTGGGATGTCTCATCTTTTAAAAAAAAATGCTGCTCCTTGTCGCCACAGATTGATCTGCCAGTTAAATATTTAGACACGTTCATCCGCCTTTGTCATAAAACACCACTTGACTTTGAGCGATGAGCAAGGAAGTATAGAGGCTGTCTCTCTTCCCTACAGAGCGCCTGACTGAAAAACATAGAGCAGTAGTGACAGCACAAAACCCTAGAATTATGGCCTTTTGGAGCTGAGACGGATCTCAGAGACCATCTAAGAGTCACATCTCCTTATTTTTATAAGAGGATACTAAGGTCTGGCAATCAATCAATCACCACCACCACCACCACCACCATCATGGTGCAAGCCTCCATCATTTCTCACATGCAGATTGCAATAGCCTTCCAGGTGGTCTCCCTGGCTCAACTTTTTCTCCCCTTTAGTTGATTCTCCACTTAGCTGTAAAATTGATCTTAAAGCACAGGCTTTGACTATCCCCTATTCAGTAAACACCAATGGCTCCCTATTACCTCTAGGATCAAATATAAAATCCTTTGTTTGGTCTTTAAAGCCTTTTGTAAACTGGGCCCTTCCTACCTTTCCAGTTGGCTTATACCTTATTCCCCTGCACATACTCTATGATCCAAAGACACTGGTCTCCTTACCACTCCTCACACACTCCATCTCCCACACCCACGGAATTTCATGGGCTGTTCCCCCCAAGCCTGTACTTCTCTCCCTTCTCATCTCCACCTCCTGGCTGGCTTCCCTCAAGTCTCAATTAAAATCTCAGCTTCTACAAGAAGCCTCTCCTCAATGCTAGTGCCTTCCCTCTGAGATGACATCCAAACTGCCCTGAATATATCTTATTTGTATGCAAATATATTGTGAGATCCTTGAGAGCAGGGACTGATTTGTGTGTGTGTGTGTGTGTGTGTGTGTGTGTGTATCCCCAAAGCTTAGCACAGAGCCTGGCAAATAATAAATAAATTAGTCCTCAATAAATGCTTGTTAACTTGACAAACAAGAATTCATTAAGAGCCCACCATGTGCCAAGGACTGTGCTAGCCTAGAGAAGGGATTACTGAAGGTCACACAATTGCCAGAACAAGAACCCAGGTAAGGTTTCTCCACCTCGCACCTTCTGTCTGTACAACTGGATTTCTACATACCTTGGAAAAGCTTAATTTGTCATCATTATCATAATAATGGGAATGTATATAACACTTGAGGTTTGCAAAGTGCTTTACACACATCGTATCAGCTCAATCTCTCAACACTCCTGTGACTTAGTAGGGAGGTACATGGCAATATTATCCTCTAAGGCTCAGACAAGTTAAGTGGCACAGCTGGTCAGTATTAGAGGAAGGATTTGAACCTAGGTCACCATGACCCCAAGTACCTTGCTCCATCTGCTGCACCAGGTTGTCTCCCTACTACCCCAATCCACCACACCCATTGTATGGGGCTTAGTGAAGAGCCCAGAATGGGGAATGACCATGTTCTATCACTTAGATATAACTATGATGAATGGATCCATTGAATCTGTCCATCAGTCTACCTCTGCCACAGTCATATAGACCCCAAACAGAGTGACTCATGGTATGGCCATCACATCCTCTTACTCAAGGACAAAAGAAGATGGTAGAAGCTTCTATAATTATCGTAGAATCATTGAACTAGAAAAGCATACAGACATGTAGTGTTAGACATGTAAGAGAAAGTGTGGTACAGCAGAAAAAAGCCATAGAATGGAAGTCAGATGATCTGGGCTAAAATCTCAGCTCTGGCACTTACTACCTATGTGACCTAGGGGAAGTCACTAAGCTTCCCTGGGCCTCAGTTGCCTCATCTTTTAAAATGGAGGAGCAGGACTAGATGGTCTCTAAGGTTCCATCTGGGCAGCTAGAGGGCACCATAGTGCATAGAGTGCCAGACCCGGAGCCAGGAAGACCCATCCTCCTTAGTGCAAATCTAGCCTTAGACACTTCCCAGTTGTGTGACCATGAGCAAGTCACTTAATCCCATCTGCCTCAGTTTCCTCATCTGTAGGAGGACATCCTCATCTGGAGGAGGACAAGGCAAACCACTCCAATACCTTTGCCAGGAAAACTCCAAATGGGGTCACAGAGAGTGACACATGAATGAAAAATGGCTGAACAGCACCAAAATGTTCCATCTAGCCCTAAATCTATGATCCTGTGAACCCCTGCATTCTACAGATGGGATGTGGTTTCAGAGATATGGGTTCTGGGGTCTCCCTCTGTACCTACTACCAAAGACCCAATGCCCCTTTTGAGTGATACATTCACTATATGAACATAAGACTAGAACCAAAGATCAAAGGGACACATCCATTCACTCTGGGAGGAAACTAAAGAACTTATTCCAGAGCACATTTTAATTACACTACACACTAGGCTGTTGCTTTAACACTGTCTACCACGAGGTGGAATTCAGCCTATCTCAGATCAATCTTGGACTCTTTTCAAGAAGGATTGATTTACTGAAGTGCTAAGAGGTCCTTGTCATAAGCATCCAAGCAACACTAACCTCAGAGTCAGGAGACTTGGGCTCAACTCCCAGGTTCAACACTAGTTGTAGAACCATGGACAAATTCATTTTATCTCCCTCAGTTTCAGTTTTCTCACCTGTAAAATAAGAGAACCAACACTTGGACTGCCTCCCCATAAGCTTACAGTTATAGTAGGAGTGAATGCCATCACCCTACCAACCCCCACTCTCTCCGCCCCTGTCTACTGGGCAAGTCTCTCAGCTTCCCTGGACCTCAGTTGCCTTGTCTTTTAAAATGGAGTAGCTGAACTAGACAGTCTCTGAGGTTCCACCTGGGCAGCTAGGTGGCTCCATACCATGGAGTCAAGTGTGCACCATGACTCTGTGCAGATGGACGTGTTCATTGCCTTCTAACTGAAGGGCATGCATATGGTTTGCTGAGATGATACAATAAATCCATATTGCTCCCTATGATTGAGTTGTGTCACAGAGGAGTGGCCACTAAGCATCATGGGAGATAGATTCTCATGAACGGACCTGCCCTCCTTCTGTAGGCTCTAAGAAAAATGATGGTCCCTTTTGAGCACTTCTCCTTTGTGAGAGATTCAGTATGGCCATCCAGTGAGGTGCAGGATTGGGGTTGGGAGTCTCTCTCCTCTTCCCTCCCAAACAGTGGCAACCCACAGGGCAACTACACATGGCTGCGAGAACAAGTATGTCAGCACAGCCTTGAGAACACTGTAAAACTAAGGATCCCACAATCCTCTTCTGGCCCCACCCAGGACTTCTAACAGTCCCATATCACTCCCCTTTTATATAAGAAAGGAGAGATCACAGGATTTCAGAGCTGGAAAGGACCTGAGGTGTTATCTAGTCCAATCCCCCATTTTATAGAAGAGTAGATAAAGCCCGGGAGAGGAGAAAGGAGTAGGACCTATGGTGCAGCAAAGGGTGGCCAGAGTCAGAGGACCTGCATTCAAATCATTAACTCTACTAGGTGCTACCTGTATGACCTTGAGCAAATGATTTAACCTCCCTAGGTCTCAGTTTCCTCATTTTTCAAAAAACATTGAGAGGGTTACAGTGGATGACTTCTTAAGATCCCTTCCTGCTCCAAAGCCCTTACCCTCAGTTATTTTTATAAGGTCACTTAGGTTCTTTCAGAGGCTAATATTTGAATCCAGACCTTTTAACTTCAAATCTATACATACTACGCTCCCACCCCAGCTTTAGAACATTTTATTAAAGGAAACAGTAAGAGGGATAAGGGGGGGGGGCATTAGCATGGGAGAAGAGACCCCAGTTCTTAGAAAGGGAGGAAAAGACAAGGGAGGCAGGAAGGGGTGGAGGGGTAGTCTTTCTGGACTGAGTCTATGCTTGGGGCAAGCCCCATGCATTCTCTCACCTACTACATCTGTATCTGCATCTGGAAAAGGATTTTAGCCATATTCTTACAGGCCTTTAAAGTGCCTCAGATGAAAGATGTTGCTGGAATCACAAAGTCCTAAGGCTTCTGCTAAAATGAAACAGAAGGAAATGACTGTCATGGGTTTTCCATCTAAATGGTGTAGCAATAAAGTTGTAACACTTTATTATCTGGTCAAAGGGGCATGGGCAGAAGCAGCCTGTGGTGATTAGAGCCCAGACATTATTACCACCACCACCCCCTTCCCTTAAATTTGACCTAGACATCAGTAGATGTGGTTTCTTCACCACCACCACCGCCCCCCACCACCACTCCCTACCACCCCCTCCAGTTTTGTTATTGAGGCCACAAGTAAGAGGTAGCCCTTCTGAGCCTTGGTTTCTAATCTGGGAATCAGAGAAAAGGGTGGGGGGGAAAGAACAATGATGTTTTCTAAAGGGTGTCCCCCAAAAGATCTTAGTGTAATATTCAATTTTAACATATTAAAAAATATAGGAAGACAATTAGACACCCTGTATTTGCATAGCACTTTACAATAGACATACTTATTTCATTTGATTCTCACAATGACCCCGTCATGTAGTTTCTCTAAGTATTATAATCCCCATTTTAGAGATGAGGAAACTGAGGCTCAAAGAGGCTAAGACTTTCTCAAGTGCTCATAGATAATAAATGGCAAAGCCAGGATTAGAACACAGCTCTCAGGACTCTGTTACAGCAAGTACCCTCACACACCCAGCATGGCCTACTAGCACAGGTTCTTTGATCTGCTTTTAAAGGAAATCAACTTTAAAGAGGTCAACGATCTTATTTTATTTACACTCACTAGTTCAGGTCAGCCCCCCTGAACATCAGAGAAAGTACAGAGGAAATGCAAGCAGAAAAATTAGACCAACAGACAGGGCTCTGACTGCCTGAATCAAAGCAATATTGCTATACACTTCACATACATTACTGGATCGAGAGAGCCTTTGCTTATGAGCAGTTGCGGGTCTGAACATATGGCTACTCAGAGTCTCGACCAGGGAATCAAAAGATCCTTCTCATAAGTGAACCCCTGAAGCAAAATACCAACTCAGACTATATATATTTCTCAGAGCCAGAAGACATCACAACCCTAGTGACTCAGTGCCTGATTTGCTTAGTTCCAAAAAGTGTGAAAGCCTTCCTATAAGCAAGCCTCCCCTAAGCAAGCTTCCTTTAATGGGCTCCACGTGAGGCCTATTAATGGGCAGGGAAGATCTCATACCCCATTAACCTTACAGACTCCTAATCCTAGTGCTTTTTTGAGTAAAATAAGCTAACTTATTATAAAAAGGATTATCAAAAATAATATTCCAACATCCATTCAGATTTGCAAAAATTACTCCCAAAGAGTAAATTAGGTTCTTTTATGGGCTTCACAGAGAACTACTCCAATCACACTCTCATTGTAATGAGTGGGACCCCAAAATGAGGAAAAAGAAGAAAGCACCTCCAAATTTAGCCTATCTTTGGCATCCCATCAAAGAGGTTTGGGGAAGGAGGGATCTGCACTCAGAAGCCTTGTTGGGAGGGGTGCCAAATGGCTGGCTAGATGGTTTACTCCAATTCCTGGAGTCTTGTCCATGACCTTGAACTAGAAAGGGTTTATAGAAAGAAAGATGAAGGAGAAGCTTCTGAAAAGGGCCAAAAGATGGGTTATGTGTCATGATATCGTGTGCAAAATTCTGTCTTTGTGTCTCTCTGATTCTGTATCTATCTGTGCCTTTCTCTCTCTCTCTCTCTCTCTCTCTCTCTCTCTCTCTCTCTCTCTCACACACACACACACACACACACACACACTCACAAAAAACTGCTTCCTTCTGTATAACTTCCCTTCTCACTCCTACTCTACCCTGCTATGCTGATATCCCTTCTTCCTGTTGCTTGCTAAGGCATTGGGTACAATTCAACTCCATCAGCAACTTTTAAAATCCCCTTCCGCCCTGCTCACCTGGATTTTTCTCTTCCAACCCCATGATGAATGGATGGGAGCTTCACTGATAGAATAACTCCCAGTCCAGAAATAGCTCTATCATTTAGACGTCATGGGGATAACATTAATACCAAACACAAAGGCTAAATAAAAACCTTTAGCTAGTGAATGGCTCTCAGATTTCAGAGCTATTGATCTGGTGGTGCTCGCAATGTTATTATGGCTATACTACTGCTTGGAGAAATTCTGGGATCCAGGGCAAAGTTACCAGGAGACAGAATTGTGGATCATTCATTACCTTTAACTATGGAGAGTCCTAAAGTGGAGAGGGGCCACCTGAATGCATGACATATGGAATTTAATTCACTCCAACATAGAGGCAGCAGGGATGTATTTTCTACTTTGCTCTGTGACTTTGTTTCCCCTAAAATAGCTTTATGTGTTTATAGATTTTTAACTTTGCAAAGCACTTAAGCTCATTTGAGCAATGAATTCACAGCCATCCTCAAAGTCAAGAAGACATAGGTTTAAGTTCCATCTGACAAATAATGTCTGTGTGACCTGGGACAAGTCTCTTGACATCTCAGCAAATGCTCTAACTCCCTAAGACTGTAAGTTGCAGAGGAGGTGCTGATCTGTCTTAGTACAGGGAGTTTCCTAATTTAGACATTTCCAGACCAGTTAAATCACATGTCCAGTCCCTATCTCTATTACCACATTTATGCTCAGAACAGCCCTATAAGTCTGGATAATCAACCAATCAACAAGCATTTATTAAGTACATACTGTAGCAGGCTCTGGGGATACAAATACTCAAAGAAACAATTCTGGCTGGCCATCAGCTCCCATTTTAGTGGGGAAGACAAGTCAGATATAATCTTCGAGAGTTGCTATCAACAAAATTCATTGACCTGTGGCCAGTGGAGTGATACACTTTTTCAAACGTACTCAGTCTTGTACTTTCACAATGGGCAGAGAAACCACTCCCAAAGCCTGCCCAGCTTAGTCCAACCTATTTGCAATTTTCCATTAGAATGGTTTGCAAGAAACCAAGGGTCACCTCCAATCCAAACTCAAACACAGGAGGACTTCAGCATTTTCATGTTAACATTGAAGATAAAATTACTGGAAGCAGACCTTAGAGCAATGATAAATACTATAGACAGAGACCAAAACATTCCCAGGACCAAATGAACATTCTCACGGACAGGCACTTCCTTCCACACACTGAAAGTGGTTGAATCAATGAAGAATGAAAAACACCAGATTTAATCCCTCCATCCAGAGCCACTCTCACCAGATTTAGTCCAGAAAGTATATTTCTTCTCTGCTTCTTTTTATATTTCTTTTTGGGTGTTTCTCCTTTCCTTTTCCAGAGCTGTTATTACCCAAGAAAGGCATGCGTTTGAATTGTATTCAGCTGGATAGAGTTAGATCGACATGGTTCATTGAGCCTAGATGACCCTTTAAAGCAAGTGTCTTCCTGGGTTTTCCGCAGTGCATTTTGGAGGGAGGGAGGAATGAAGAAAAACAAGAAAACAATTGGGTCAGTGATCCTGCCTCTCTATGTTCTAAGCACCTTGGAGAGCCCCTGGGAGAAGCAGATGGCTCTGGAATATTGTACCTAGTTAGACAGACAGTGTATCTTTAGCCATTAATTCCATTTACAAAGCTATACAGGGCTCTGGCAAACATTTGTAGTTCTACTTACCACACCTGTAGACGTGAGCCAATCAGATATAAGCTGAGCCAGAGGGTGGGGAGGTAGAACAGCAAACTAATTGAATTTGATGAATTTGACTGTGTCCTATTTTTTTAAGTGGGAAAAGAAAAGAGGAGTCTAATTATCTAACCTTCTACATTAAACTTTGGAAGCCGAAATTTGGAGAATCCATGCTGGTTTTCTCAGAATGGGTCTCCACGGATCTTAGAACCAGAAGAATGAAGTCTTCTCCTAAACGGCCCAGAGCCCAGACTCAGTCAGAGTTCCTAGAACAGAGACTTCTACCTGGGCATTCGGCCAAGGAAGCCTAACCTCTTATTCAGATCATCTTATACCTGAGGAGGACCAGAGCTGAAAACTGACCAATGCAGCCAGGAATGAGTGAGGACTAGAAACCTATTCCATAGTTAGATATCATTCTCCTCCCGTAGTATTTCATGATGGATCAGTCCTTTGTCCACCTTTCTGGATGATGTCTATTACCATATATAATATGTGTACGTACATATATGTATACACATATGTGTGTGTTTGTGTGTGTGTACACACATATATATATATTCATATATACAATGTGTGTATACATACATGCACACATATGCATCTAGAGAGGCATGGAGTAGCTAAGGTAGTGGGGAAATATATATTGCTTTAAAGTCCCAAAGTACTTCATATATATTATCTCACTTCATCGTCACAACAACCCTGTAAGGATTCTTCACTTTGCAGTCAGGAAAACTGAGGCTCAGAGAGATTAAGGAACTTGCCCGTGTTCATGTAGCCAGTTTCAGAGACTCTGCTAACTACAGGGCTGCATTCTTATCCCTGTACCACCCTAACATCCTGGAAAGGATCACCTTCCTCTTAGATCCCCACTGCCTAACATTGGTTTGTTGTGCTTGTACAAAGCCCAGTAATTTGTAATGGAGTAAGGGGTAGAGGTTACAGGAGTGGTCTCCAACCCAGGATGGATGGATTAGGGAAAAAGGGAAGGAGGAAAGAGAGGATTATAGTCTGTAGACTGGCAGTCTTTTATCATTCCCATGGGCCTATTGGAATATGTGTGGCTCAAAGGTAAGAATGTACAGGCAGTTATTTTTTTAAATGTCAATTTGGTTCAACAACCAACTAGGGAAGTGCCTTTTCCTAAAGGCCTATATATAGACAGCAGCCACAGCTGGGATATCAGATAAGAACAGAGACCCTGAGAGACCACTCAGGAAAAAGACCCTGAGAATCAGATGGCAGTCTTGCTTCTTCTCCTCCTGCTTTGCTTTTGCCCTAGTGACTCATATGACCAAACCTGGTGCCAGACTGAGCCGGAAGAGGATTACAAATAAATGAACTTGAAAATGTAACCGAGAAGAGGGAGGCATGGCTTTCTGAATGGGGCAGCATAAATTATCAGGATGCTAGGACTCAGTGGCTGGTGTGGGGTTTGAAGGGGGGACAAAATTCATTGGAAGCAACCCACAGACACAGCATAGCCTGGAGCAGAAGCAAAGCATCGTATATTAAAGGAGGAACTGACAGGTTAATGGTACAGCTCTACCCAGCTTTCTCAGAAATACAGGCCATCACCTCCCTCTCCCCACCTCTTCCCCACTGGGGCTCCATCTAATGAGAAAAGATTTATAAGGCTGCCACTAGGAGAAAGGCTGCTTAGGTGGTAGCCAGGCTTCTCTCCATCCCCTGAGGTTCTCAACTAGACTGTCAGTGTCAAAGGCTAGAAGGCAGGTTTGGGCAACCTCCACCAAGCAGGCCAGACACCACCCCACAATGCTACTCCATTAGGCACAGTTTCCACCAGAAATGAGAAGGCTCCTATTTCCCCCTCTTTGTTCTAAAAAGTAAAAAATATGAATGTTACCCAAAAATCTGCTGGGAAAGTACCTGTTCAAAGAACTTAGTGTAGTAGTCCCATCTTAATGGAGGGATTAATCTTTGGAAGTAGATAGAGGGAAATTTCACAATTGTCTCCAAGGCACAGGTGGAAGCTAGGCTTGAAAAGACTACCAATCAATGGTTATTCTGAAAATTAGATGGTGTCAATCTACAAGGATTGAAAAGGTAAAAGTCACATCATTTACTAAAACAACAAAAGAATAGAGGGAGGAAAGGAAGAAGAGAGAGGAAGGAGAGGAGGGAGAGGAATGAAGGAAGGAAGGAAGGAAGGGAAGAAGGAAGGGAGGGAGGAAGGAAAGGTGGATGAAAGGTAGAAAGGAGAAAGGGAGAAAGGGGGGGAGGGAATGGAAGTAAAATCACCATATTCACTTTGATTCAGAAAAATGTGGCTTTAGCAAAGAAAATTACACAATGGCTGCTAAAAACCTTGAGGCCAAAATGGACTGATGTCCACCTGCTCTTCACATAATGTCTGATTGCCTGAACCCTCAAATAGCCTCCTCATCATCCCGAACTGCCACACGTTTTCCCACAGTACCTGTCCCTACCTCGAAATGCAATCATCTTCAGGGAAACAGTACAGTTATGCAAGAATATAACAGCTTCTCTCTTGCTACCTATAGACAGGAGAAAGACAGAGACAGATAGAGACAGATAGACACAGAGACAGAGAGAGATAGAGACAGAGAGACAGACAGAGACAGAGACACAGAGAGAGAATCTCTGAGCCAGTGTTTGTAAATTGTCTTTATATTATAGCTATGTTTAATGGTCACAAAGAATTGAAAATCGAGGGGATGTCCATCAATTGGGGAATGGCTGAACAAGCTATGGTATAAAGTTGTGATGGAATACTGTTGTGCTATAAGAAATGATGAGCAGAATGCTTTCAGAAAAACCTGCAAAGACTTGCACGAACTGATGCCAAGTGAAGTGAGCAGAACCAGGAGAACACTATACACAGCAACAGCAATATGGTACAATGATCTGTATAGCCTATATCAGTTTGCATACCACCTTGGGGAAGGGAGAGCGGATGGAGGGGGGAAATTTTAGAACTAGAAAGCTTATAAAAGTGAATGTTGAAAACTAAAAATAAATAAATAAATAAACATATATTTTACAATGATCAACTATGAATGACTTAGCCATTCTCAGTAATACATTGATCTAAGAAAATTCTGAAGGACTTGTGAGGAGGAATGTTATCCATGTCCAGAGAAAGAACTGATGGGGTCTAGATGCAGATTGAAGCCCACTTTTTTATTTTATCTTCCTTGGAGTTTTTTGTGTTTTAAATGACTGAATATGTATAATCTATATCAGATTACTTTCCTTCTCCATGAGAAGGGAGGAGAGGGAAGGAGAGAATTTGGAACTCAAATTTTTACAAAAAGAATATTAAATATTGTTTTTACATGTAATTGGAGAAAATTAAACATTAAATATTCTGTATCTATAGAATTGATTGTCTTTAAATCAGTCTAAGCAAGAAAACCAGATGACCCCTCTTTGTAGCAAATCATTAACACTCTAGGGTATCTGTTGTTTTCAGAGTAGCTTTTCATTTATGTCTTGGTTGCTGTTTCCTGTGTTGTAGATGTCCCTGGGGCAGTCTTGTGTACTGCATTGAACTGTAAACTGTGTTTAAGATATGTGTATAAAGATCTTTCCCACATTCTTTTGCCTGTTGGGCATGAAGCCCTCAGGCCCTAAAAAGAACATATTCACTCAGAAGGTAGTGAATGGGATGGATAATTGTGAAGACTTCACAGGGTATGTCTAAGGGAGTATGAGAGGTTTGGGATTTGGCCTTGTGATTCTGGAAGGTCAGGGCCTGGAGCTGTGGGCATGCCCTTCCCCCTCTCTCTCTCAGATGTTAGAAGATAATGAACTTCCTGTGAGCTATTTGTTCTCTGCTCTAGGAAGGTCTCTCCTCCCCCCGCCACCCCATTTCTTCTCCTAGACTTTTAGACACCACCCCGGCAGTTGAGTTCTGATAGGGAAAACTTGAATGGACCAGATCAACCTTGGTCTTCTGCCTAGTTTTCACACCTAGACTGTAAGCCCACCTCCCAGCCAATGGTGAGAAGGGATAGAGGTGGGTGGGAATCTTTTTATTAAGAGTATAAATTAAGGCAGGTTCCCTTTTACCTCGCCTCCTCCATTATGGAGGTGTGCCCTAATCTTGCAAGATTTGTAAAATAAATTTACTTTGTTTCTCCTAAGAATATCTCTCCTATTATTTAAAAATCCTGTCTCAGACACAGGCAAGAAAACAGTTAGGATTCATGAGTGACTGTTTATGTGAATGCCCTAGCAGGGGCGGGAAGGTTACAGGATGACTTGGCTCTTTGCTGTAATACTGTGTTTTAATCTCCTTGTTGCTACATTGATGTGGGCTTACTGGTTCTGGCATACAATTACTGCTATATCAAATTGGAATTACTGGTTCTGGGATATTGATTCTTTGGTGCCCAAATAAATGTTATACTTCCTCTGCCTTCTGCCTAGAGAGTTTTTCATATTTTGCGATTCTGAACCATACAGGCATGTTCATGGTCATCCTCCAGGTCATGAATCTTGCCTTACTGATATAGGTAACACTTTGAAGATAGAGCTTGGCTTTTGTGATGCAGAGGAGCATGGACCTGTAGCAGCTTGTGGGGGTTTATGGCAACAGTATTCTAAGATAGGAACCAGCCTTTCCAGAAAGTGTTCCCATGAGTCTGAGCTGGGAAAGTTCTCTTCCCAGAAATGCTTGTGTCAGTTTCTGAATTTCTGTTCCGTTTGTTTAAGCTTGTTATTTCTAAAAGGAATAGCAAATAAACTATCAATAAGATGATCAGAACAGGTGTTATGTAGGAGGAAGAAAAAGTTTTGAAGGAGTATGGGAAACATGGAGTGGGGAAAAGGGGAAAATGAATCATGGAAAGGCACAGGGTAGAACAATATAGCCCATAGTCTCTATTCTTATTCAGTATAGTGCTACACATGCTAGTAATAGCAGTAAGAAAAGAGAAAAAATGTTGAGGAAGTAAATAGGCAAAGAAGTAAATCCATCTCTATTTGTAGACAATATAATGGTTTACTTGGAGAATCCTAGAGATTCAACAAAAAAAATTAATCAGACCAATTAATAGCTTTGGAAAATTAGCAGGATGCAAAAATAAACAAAAATAATAATATTACCATTTCTGTGTACTACTAACAAAACCCAGAAAAAAAGAGGGAAAGAAGAATTCCATTCAAAATATCTACAAAATGCATAAAATATTTTGGAATTAACCTACCAAGACACACTTGGGACTCATACAAATAAATTTACCAAGAACACCCTTTGCAGAAATAAAGGAAGACAAATAATTGAAGAGAGATTTATTGTGCTTGTCTAAGCCACACCACTGTAATAAAAAATTATGATACTATCTAAATTAATTTGCAGGTTTAATGCTATACAAATCAAATTACCAAGGAGGAACAAAAAATCAAGAATGTCAAGGTAAATAATGAAAAAAATGCAAGAATGAAAGGACCCTACTGTACCAGATCCCAAATTCTAATCCAAAGTCATAATCATCCAAACTATTCGATGCGCTAATTCACTGTTGGTGGAGCTGTGAATTTCTGCAAAAAAAAATGGAGTTATGACAAAAAGTGACTAATGTGGGTATCCCCTTTGATCCAGCCATCCTACTCCTGGACATATGCCCCAAAGAGACCCAAATATTCACAGCAGCACTTTTTATGGCAGCAAAGAACTAGATGACCTTTCAAATACGAAATGACTAAATAAATTATGGGATACGAGTGTAATGGAACATTTTTATACTATAAGAAATCACAGATATAATGAATTCAAAGACAGATGAAAAACTTACATGAACTGATGCAAAGAAAACAGAATGAAATCATACGCAATGACTACAACAATGTGAGTGGAAAGGAACACAAATGAAATTAAACACTATGTAAAGTCATTTAGCCCTTAACAATAAATTAGGAAATGCAGCTTCCTCTTTTCCTTAGCAGAGGGAGAGTGTTATGGTAATTAGAGTGAGACTTTTTTGCTGTTCTCTTTTGGAATGCTAAGGCCATCGAGTGCCTTTGATAAGCTTTGCCTTTCAAATGTAATGGCAAGCAAAGTAGACCTTTTGTTGTCTTTGTTTTGGAGTGCTTCTCAGCATTAAGGAATCTTTGATTGAATCAGGAGTCTTTGATGACCTGCTTATGTCAAGGGAAGTCCTAATTCACATGCGTTTGAGTCCCATGGTTGTGACGTCCTCTGACCCAGAGCAAGCATTTAAGTCACAATAAGGCCTAAGTCACGTGGGTTTGAGTTGCATGGTTGTGGTGCCCTTTGACCCTGAAGAAGTGTACATAAACTTAGAGGTTGGCATTTTGCTTTTGGGGGCACACTCATTGGAAGAGTGTTGGTGATTTGGCCAGACGAGACTCTGCGTAGCCATTGGAGCCCCCTGGCTTTGAAAACCCAGATATTTGTGCTTCTCTCTCTGGTAACTGTATGTATCGCTATGCACAGACAGAAGCCTGTCTACTGATTTGTGTTTGTTCTGTTTATATAATGTACACTTGTAATTTCTGCTTGTATTCTCTCTGAAGTTCAGGGTGCTGGCTTTTCCCCCTGAACTTAGTGAATGATACATGTATGTTTAATTAAAGTAAGATTGTTAACCTGTTAAAGTTGCTTTCCTTAGAAAAGCAGATCAAAGGACTTGTGCTAGCAGCCCTCCTATGTGCTCCTGTTGTTGGTCTTTCACCTCCACAGCAGCTGCTAGCAATGTTGTTATGGGCGGGGTGGGCAGCAGGGGGTGGTGTGCACAGAGATATGAGTGTAGACTTTTCTATAGTACAAAGCCTGAAGCTACTCTCCCAAACCCAACTTGCAATGGTAAATTGAGTCCTTGGTGGGGTGACTACCACATCCCCCTTGGAGTACTAGGATTAGCCCTGAGAAGACAGGGAGTGTCTTTCTGATGCTCCTAAGTCTCCAATGGTGTATTTCCACTTATGCTTATTAATTAATAGCAATTATTCAATCAGAAATAACAGTAGGGGCTATGAGAAGTTAGGCACATTAATACACTGTTGATAGGGCTATGACTTGTTCCAACAAATTTTGAAAGTAATTTGTGTGATTGTAGTTTTGTGAAAATAATCGTGTGAGGAAAAGTTACTAACCTGTTCATACTCTTTAACCTATTCATTCCTCTATTGGAAACACACCCTTCCCCCCTCCCAAGCATGTAATAAAACAGGAAGAAAGGTCCCATACATGCCAAAATATCCATAATGATATTTTGTGGGAGCAAAAGAAAAGCTATAAACAAAGTTGAGTGCCTATAGTTTGGGGAAAGCCTGAATATACTGTCTTATATAAATATAATGGAATATTATTGCAATATAAGAAATAATGAATATGAGGAATTCAGAAAATATCAAAAAGACATATAAACTGATACAGAGCAAAGAAAGGAGAACCAATAGAAAATTATGCACAATGACCACAATAATATAAATGAAGATAATGCTAAAAGATATCTGAATCCAGATTAAATGTAATGACCAATCTGTTGCACAGAACAGATAATGAAACACTCTTCCCTCCTAATGGTAGGAAGATGGTGTACTACAGGTATGGAACATTGCATGTGCCATCAGATGTGGCTAATGTGACTGTATGATTACTGCTTTTGTTACCATAGAAAGTTTTATTGGGATGGGGTTATTGGGAAGTGACAGTAGTATAAAAAATCTATAAAATATTTTTAAAGGTAGAAAGAGTTCATATAACATATTTATCTACTAATAACATATTTGTCCACTGATTTATAGTTTACAAATTATATGTATTTTGGCATATGATCCTCGCAACAGTATTACGTGGCAGTCACCTATCGTGAGTATTATCCCAAGATGAGAAAATTCAAACTCAAAGAGAGTCTTGCCTAAGATCACACAGCTAGTAAATGGTAGAACAGGGATTCAAAACTATGTATAATCAAATAAAAATGCTCTAAATCATCATTGATTAGAGACATCATCTTACACCTATCAGATTGGCTAAAATGATAGAGTCCCTAAACAAGTGGTGTATATGATTGTGATTGAATACTACTGTGATATAAGAAATGACGAGCTGGTTGATTTAGAAAAACATGGAAAGGACTTACGAAGGAAGATGCTATCCTCCTCTGTTGGGGGTCCCTGACCAGCAAGGACCCCAATCTCAGTACGCAATGATGAAGCAGGAGTCAGGGAAGATACAACTCCGAGTTATTGGGAGACATTATCCAGTTTTATAGGGTTTTGCACTACATGAGCAGAAGCAGGTGTTCAAGGGGTAAGGGGATGACAGCATGGGAAGATTGATTTCAGGTGGGAAGAATCTGGATTGTAGCAAACTATGGTTCCTACAGGCGTATGGGAAAAATCAGGGATGTAGCAAGATAGTTTCTATGGGAGTATGGGAACAAAGGGGGATGCTGTCCTACAGTATCTGTGGAGGCATGGGAAGGCTCAGGCATGTAGTCAGCTGATATCAGAGCTGTATGAGCTATGTGAGGCACGGGGCAGGATGCCCTTGTAAAGTATCAAAGATGTTCCAGTAAGTAAAGTATCAAAGCATTGTTGTGTTAGGCACTGGTTCAAGAGCATTAGGTAGTGGCCAGCTGGGTTCCTCCTTCTGGGTTTGAGAGTCCCTAGTGGATGGACTCTGCCTGCATGAGGATAACTACGGGAGGGGCTGTTAAAGGCAGAGGCCCTCCCTCCGGGCTCCTGCCATTCCAACTCCTACTAAGCCTGTCTGGTTATACCTAGGAAACAGGCCAAGTGCTAGGATCCTGAGAGCCCCGGGGTCGGCACCAACCCCTTACACACCTCCACAGAAAGAACTGACAAATAGAAATATACATAGTATGGTCACACATATATGCATATGTGTGTGTGTATATAGATAGATGTGTGTAGATATATATTATATATATACATATATATATTCATGTTTAATCGTGGCCTTTTCTAGAGTAGGAGGAGGAGGAAAGGAGAAAAAATAAAAAGCATAGAGCAGAGAATAAAAGAAAACTTAGAAGGAAACAGAAAAAGCTAAGTAGCTTTGAAAATAATTTGTAGTATTTATTACATAGGTTTTCAAAAAGAAGTAAACAATTTGAAATGGAAATTTATTATTTTATATTGAATCCTCTCATATTCTGCTGTGTCCATGGAAATATTCTTTTTTTTCTTGTTTTGTATTTAAGTTTAAAATGCTTAATTTTTTTTTAAAACTTGTGCTTTTCCCACTACTCTGACTCCTCAATTTTCTTTATGGTCTGCTCTGCACCATGGGAATCACAAAGTGAGCATGTATAGTAGGTAGAAGTATGGATATTGAGTGAGAGCCATTGAAAGACATTTATGGACAGTACTCAGCACATAGATGATTGATAAATGACTGCTCCACGATTATAGACTTATTTTAACACTAGGACAAGTGGAAGAATAGTGAGGATCTACTTTTTGACCCATTGTTGTTGTGCTTGCTTGAATATATTTCTGGTTTATCTGAGGTTATCTCATTTCCTTCCAACCTGGTTCTCCTTAGCTTGGCACTTCTCCATGGCAGAGCTATGGTTCTTCCCTAACCATGACCAGCTGCTCACTTCATAGCTTCAGCCAATTCGCCACCAGGTGAACAGTTGCTAGCATTAGAAAAATGTTGCTGGTGGACAATCAGGAAGCCCAAGAGTGGAGAAGTAGATCATGAGATTTAGAGATGAAAAGAACTTGCCCAACCACCTCATTTTGATATACAGATAAGATTCTGGTGAAGATATCAAGATCAAAGGATGAGGTCTTTGTTCTACCATCCATAATATCTCCTTGATGGGGTACCTTTGGCCTGGATACTGTTGGTGAAATGATGCCACATTGAAGAAGATTGATTAAGTCATGGCTAGATCCACCTGAGCCATACCCTTGGAGCTGGCATTCAGAAGGGAGAGCTGAAACAAACCAGAACAAAGAAAATGAAGAGCGGAGATAAGCAAGGAAAAGCCAACGAGATATGAGAGCTGCTTCCCATAAAGGAAGCCTGAATGATCCTTTCATAATTCCATCCTTCCATAATTGTTAAATTTTCCCTGTGAGGGTTTACACCTTGGAAATCAACAAATGCTATAAATCAGGACTTGATATGTTGTTTTATTGATTGTTTGACCTTAAGAAAGTGAAAGAGAAATATTAATAATGCAGATTAAGCATAAAAGGATGTCAAGAACATCTTACCCCAGAGTTGCTTGTTAAACATCTACCAGGACCCCACTGCCTCAAAGGAACTATGTTTATCAGTGAACCACATGGCTTCAGAAGAGGAAGGAATTAGTTGGCCCCAGAGAAGACAGCAGATGGAGGCAGAAATAGAGTGGTGAGGAGTTCCAAGGCCAAGCTGTTAGATAAAAGAACTCTTCTGCTTAGACCTAGAATTGTCAACATCATCCAGAAGGTTTGGTCTAGGAGGTTACAATTACCTAGGGACTTCTACTTTTTCCCTAGAAGGCTCATTCCAGGAAATCTTCCAGTTGTCCAGGAATTCCTCAGTTGTTATATTAGCTAGCATTTACATATTACTTTAAGGTTTCCAAAGCACTTTACAAATATTATTTCATTAAATGTTCACAAAAACTGTGGAAGATGAGTGTTACTATGGTCCCCACTTTACAGATGAGGAAACTCAGGCAGACCATAAAATACAGCTCAGTAGTGACAAAAGTCAGATTTGAATTCAGGTCTCCTTGACTCCAGTTCCAGGGCTCTACCCACTATGCCACCTAATTGACCCTGTTTTTCTGCCACTGTTTCTCTTATGCTGACGGTTCAAGTCCTTGAAGCTCTCAGCTTAGTCTAGGAGTTCCTCCACTCTACAGCTGCCTCCATATTAAATACTAGTGGGCCATGCAGGCTTCCCTCCAGGGAACCAGACTTTGCCCATCTCCATCCTCATTTTTCTAGCCCTGCTCTCCCTTTAAAAGGCCAACTCCAAGTGTGTGGCTCTGGGGCGTCTTGCCTAGATTCATTCATGTTGAACTGAGATATCCTTGCACATCTCACCAAGTTAATCAATCTTAAGCATTTCTTAAGTACCTATTAGGCATCAAGTACTTCACACAGCTTTGGGGATACAAAGACAGAAATGAAACAGCCCCAGTCCTCAAAAAGCTTGTATCTTATCTGGGAATACAATATGTATAGTTAGAGGAATATAGAAAAGATTTAAAAATAGATAACAAGTGATTTAGGCGGGCAAGATGATAGCAGCTGAGGGGATGGGGAGATGCCTCATATAGGAGGTGGTACCTGAGCTGAATCTTAAAGAAAACTAGGGATTCTAAGAGGCAAAGGAGAAGGGGGAGGGCATTCTAGGCATGAGGGACAGGCAGAGAAGGCAGAGTCAGGAAATACACTGCCATGTATGAGAAGGCCAGGAAATGGAAGTAATAAATGACAAAGCAGGAAGGGAGGTTGGGGGCAGGTTGTGAAGGCTTTGAGATCTGCTCCTAGAGGTAATAGGGAGCTACTGGACTTTATTGAGAGGGAGAATAACATCTGAGTGTCATAGAACACTGTGCTTTAGGAAAATCACTTTGGCAGCTGTATGGAGGATAGATTGGAAGGAGAGAGAAGCTTTATCAAGGAGGCATGATCTAGGTCAGAGTAAATACTCATTTTTTTACATTGTCAACTTTGACCAACAGGCTTCTCTTAGTCACATACGGACTGCATATAGATGAAGCAACAAAGACCAAGAGAGATTAAGTGATTTGTCCAAGGTCACACAGCCAGTAAATGGCCGAGGAAAGAACTGAACCCATGTCTTATAACTCTGAATGCAAGACCTTCCAGCAGAAAGGAAAGCTACCTTTCCTGGTTCTTTCTCACAACCTAACATCCCAATGAGTGGGGTTGGGGTTGGGGAGGTGGGGAAGACGCAGTAAGGAAATGTATTAGAAAGACTTGTAGCCACAGATCAAGATCCACAAGGTTGCTACCCTAGCTTCTGTGGATTTGATGCTTTCCTCCTCCTCCCCCACCCTGCTCATACCTCCTATAGGCCCCTAGTGATATTAAAAACAGATGAGGAATTTCACTACCATTGCTGGCATTTTAATATTGAAAGGTTGTGAAATCTAATAAGAGATACAAGGATGTTGATGGAGGGTGGGGTTATTTTATTTCATTTTTTTCTTCTTTCTGAGCTTCAATAGCATCAGAATTCAATAAGCAAATGTGACAGAATGTGTAATTTCCCGTTGATTCGCTGAGGTTGGGCATTTCCTGTTTAATAACCTTAAACCATCCTCCCCCTCTCTCTGTCACCCACCCCACCCCCCTCTACAAACATCTCTCCCCTCCATCTTATCAGAATAATCCTTCATTTGAACGCAGCACAGACTGGCACTTTGGCGGCACCTTATCACCGCTTGACGATACAAAGGGAGCAAGCTGAAATATGATTTTTTTCCCTCTGTGCAAAGGTGTTAATGAGATCTTCCTGCTCCCCTCTGCCTCAAAAATGAGATTCCCTGCTCCTACTCCTCACCTTCCAAATTCCAGTTTTAAAACCTCAAGATTAGAAATAAAACAATAAAACAGTACACTTCTCAGTCCCATACCTAGGATGGGCTTAGATTCAAACTATCTCAGGACCTATGTATCTCCTAGTGCACTAGCAAGAAGGTACAATCAGGAGAATTCTCAAGAGGTGTTCAGTAGTTAAACTGGCAAAGAAAGAGCACAGGTAGAGAAAATAGAAGGGGTAAGAGAAAAGAATGGACACCAATGGAATGGTATAGGTTTTTCCAAATGGCTCTGCTCCAGCCATGTGACTCCCCTCCCCCTTCCTTCAAACCTCAAAACCAGACCCCAGCTTGGGACTTTGGAGTACAGAATAGGGCAAAATTGAGGGGAATGGGAAAAATAAATGGATGTTTCCAAGTTGAACTAACTCATCAACAAATCTTAATGGAGTAATTTTAGCTTCCTTTGGAGCAAATCAAAGGGCCACTGGGGTTCCTTGAGAAATTTTCAAGGGCATCTGTGAAGTCAAACTATTTTTATAATACTAAAACATTTAATTTCTAATATGGTAAATAAATAGCAATAGACTCCATATAAACACAAGCTCTTTGGGGGGGGGGGTGAGAGTCCTTAGTAGTTTTTAAGTGAGTACAAGTGTCTTGAAACCAAAAAGTTTGAGAACTACTGTTCTGTCCTGTTGGTCCTCAAAAACTCTACGTCTCTCTTTTACATTTCCCCCGAAAGACCATATTTCTTCAGAAATTGACTTTATTGGTTCCTTATATGTTGTTCCTTTCCTAAATCTTCATGAACCCAACTGCTCATGTATAAAATAGGCTATGCAGAAACAAAAGTGAAATGGCTTTTGTCTTTAAAAAGCTTACTTTCGATCTGTACAGATATAAATGATATAGATGTAGATAGAGAAGAAAGACAAAAAGTAGATGACGGGTGATTTGGGATTGTTTAGAAATTTTAGAAATTTAGAAAAGACTTGTTTCCTGCCCTCATGGAACCTACCATATAGTAGGGGAATAAAATAAAACATTTTTCTATTATTTCAAAAATATATAATTTCCTCAGCATAGGTACTCTCTCCAACAACACAGATCCAGACCTCTCTTATGACACAGTGGTAGTGTGGTTGTTCAGTCATTTCAGTCACGTCCAACTCTTCATGACTCTATTTGGGGTTTTCATGGCAGAGATACTGGATTGGTGTTCCATTGCCCTCTCCAGTTCATTTTACAGATGAGGAAACTGAAGCAAATAGATTTGAGTGACTTACCCAGGGTCACACAACTAGTAAGTGTCTGAGGCCACATTTGACCTCAGGAAGATGAGTCTAGCACTCTATTCACTGCACCACCTAGCTGCCTTAGGACTTAGTAGGGAGCCTTTAAGAGTTTATATGGATGGAAAAGTTACCATAGTATGATCACCCTGGTGATGAGATTCCTCTGAAAACACTTGTAATGGGGCCTCATTATCACTGATCTATACTCAAATCTTTCCAGTTCAAAAGAAACTGCCAGAGTTCACACCCCACTATCATAGCCTCCTAGAACACACACACACACACACACACACACACACACACTCTCACACTCTTATACACCACAGAGGCACTGAGGTTGGACATTAGTGGTGGCGACCTGCACTTAAGTTAGTTCTAGAACACACCAAGCTTAGTGCTACTTTGACCAGCACTCCCTTCTCAAGCGCTTTGTTTCTTATCCTTCTCTTGAAGTCCTTGGTTCATGCTAATGGCAGCTCTCATTATTCCCTCTACCAAATTGCCCCTTTCTGCAGAATGGCAGGGCATGGGAGGCAGTTCCCATGGTATGCAGGTGGAACTGTTATAACTGGGCTAACGAATTCATCTATGAGGAGAAGAGACAAGGACTGGGAGCAAGCATTCTGCCAGAATTCTGCCAGAGTTGTTGCTGACAAGCCTTCTCATAGGGATGCTCAGATTTGATGCCACAAAGGTCTTGAGTGTTTCCACAAGACACAGGGTACCTAGGGAACAGATCCCTAGACACACATTCTTCTCCTAGCTTCTTCTCTGCCAGTTAGAAAAACAAAGATATTCCCACTGTCAGGGAAATTTCTCCTCAGGAAATCCAGACAATGAATCAAAGCCCTTCCCATGTCTCAAGGGTTTACTCTCACTCTGTAAGCCACACTACCTACAGGTACTAAAGTTTGCCAGCCCGGTTAAACTCACTGGCCCTGATAATGGTCCCCTTTCGTTCTCTACATTCTTGGCAATGCACACTGCAAAAGCAAAGATGCTACCAAGCTAAGAAGCTTGGCTGCTATCAATCACAATGCTGAACTAGCCAGCTACTCTCAGCACATTACTCCCCAAAAGGGACAGGTGACTTGTCCAAGGTCACAAGAGTAACCTGTGGCAAATAGAGTTAAAACTTGGTCCTTTAACTCTAATACTCTTTGCAATGTACCATGGCTTAGGTCACATTCACCACCAAGGAACTAGGAGTAATAATGCTAAATGATAATCTAACACAAATACCTTAGCTCTACCTCCTATGGAATTAATTTATCAGATTAGTCCTAGCACAAGCAGGACCCTGGAGGAATAAAGCACAGAGCAAGTAAGTGTTGATGGGGAAAAGAAGAAACACAAGGAGTATGTTATAACTGTCTATGTCCCAAAGGGTGCCATGTTGGAAAAATAACGAACAGCTATGGGGAAAAAGAAAGGAGGGAAGCACAGAGGGGCACCCCAGAAAGGAGAATGGGACAAAGACAGGAATGAGAAGGTGGAGCCTGAAAACTAGATATTTATTGCTTGGTCAGGAATAACAATAAAATCTAGCCTTTCTTTCCTAGGTATGTCAAGCACTAACAGAAATATCTAGATACTTCTGAAATGAATGATGATTCTGAAATTAATTATGACACACAAGGTGCGTCTCCCATCCCTGGGACTCGGTATTGTTCTCATTTCAGAAATATATAAACTAAGAATCAGTGAGGAAGAAGTCTTTGGTCCAGGTTTCTAAAGCAAGGCAGAAGCCAAACCAAGATCAAGACTTTCCTTTCCTCTGTTCCCAACGGGTGTATAGTGCTTTCCTTAAGCACCAACAAAGGGACAAGAGCACAGCCTGTGCCACCAGCAGGTACAAAAGCTGTGAGACCAAAGTCCACGCTGCCCCCTTCCAACCACATGTTTGATCGGAGTGTGATAGTACCTTGCTTTGTAATAAAGTACTCAAAGTTTCCCAGGTGTCACTGATCTTAGCAGTCTCAGGCAGGGATAATAGAGCCTCTTAATTCCCTGCTGCACAAATCCCATTGGGGAAACTTTGAATTTCCTTGGATAAATAGTAATCTGCCTCTGAAATAATAGCAAGGTACTGCAGCTCATCTAACTGATAACACTTGGAGTTGCTAAGTTACTTTAGTGTCTAATTTTCTATCATTTATTACTTGGAGGTTCTGAAACCTTCTGTAAGATGACAAGAAGCCAGCAGCTGTAAAGAGGGGCTCAGAGTCATTTCAGTTGTAGTGCCAAGGTTCCAGCTAGCCTTAGCCCTTGTCCTAAGAATGCCCACCAGAAGTTCAGTCAGCATTGATAGAGCACAAGCTCGCTCTGGGGAGAAAAAATTTAAGAAGGAAATTTTGAGATGGTTGTAGGGACCAAGGATTCTGCCCCCCGAAGGGACATTGAAGAAGAATATCCACAGTCTAGCGGCCCTTGTTAAGTATTCCTTAATAACAAACACCACCAGCTTCTAGGATTCATTTAACAAATGGCTATCAGCACAAGGCTGTGCTTCGTGAGTGGGTTGTACAGTCCCATCCGTCTGGGAGTCTATAATCAAAGGTAGAAAAGACCAGCAGGGATAAAAGTATATGGACAGAGACCTCCATTTATTGGGGAATGGCTGAATAAATTATCAGGTATCAATGGAATGGAATATTACTGTGCTATAACAAATGATGAAATGTATGGTTTCAGAGAAACCTGGGAAGACATGTGAATTTTTTTTTAATTTTTATTTATTTTTTTTATTTTTAGTTTCCAACACATGGTTCTACATAATTTTGAATTCCAGATTTTCTCCCCTCCCTCCCCCCTCCCACCCCAAGATGGCATGGAATCTCCTATAACTACCATGTATAACTTTGCATTGAATTAATTTATACACTAGTCAAGTTGTGGAGAAGAATTATGACCAATGGAATGAATCATGAGAAAGAAGAAACAGAACCAAATAAAAACAAAACCCCAAACACTAAAACAAAAGGGAAGAAAAAAGGCGAGCATGTAGTGTGCCTCAATCTGCATTCAAACTTCACAGTTCTTTCTCTGGATGTAGATAGCATTCTCCATCGTGAGTCCCTTGGAGTTGTCCTTGCACCTTGTGTTGCTGAATTGATGCAGTGTGAAGTGAGAAGAACCATTAGAATAATTTATACAACATATAGCATCATACTGGGGGGAGAAACCCTTGAAAGACTTGAGAATTCTGATCAAAGCAATGACCAAACAGGATTGCAGAGGACTGATGGTGAAACATGCTACCCATCTCTTGACAGAAGGGTGATGGACTCAATATACAGCATAAGACATGTTTTCAAACAGGGTTGGTTGTTTGCTTGACAATGCATATTTGTTGCATGGGCTTGGTTTTTCTCTTTTTTTCTAATGGTAGGTGGAGGAAGGAAGAAAGAATGAAAGAGTAATGAAAAGAAAAAAGGGTGATTCAAGATCATCTGTTTTTTAAATGCACTGAAAAGGATAGAAGGAAGGTCAACCAGAGTACTAATAAGGACAGCTTTGAAAGCTACAAATTTGAATTTGTCATATACTTTAAAAGAATGGCAAGATACACATAACAGATATGCAATTTCACATACAATCCTTTTTTCTGTCCTACCATGTATACAGAAATGCCCATTTTATTTGGTGTTTTTTAAGTTGAACATAAAAATAAGCAATTTTTAGAAGAGTATCTAGACAATGATTGAATGATGAGCAAGTACATGAATCAAAAAAGGATATCATGGTAGGTAGGCAGAGAAGCAAAATGGCCCCAGGCCAGGAATCAGAAAACCTCTTTACCATTCAGTGTCATCTCCTATATATGAAGGATCTGTGATTTTAACCTAAGCTAATCACAAGTTGGTCCTAGAGTGTTGCCCAAATTACATAAGGTTTAGTGACCCACTTAAGGTCACCCAGCAACTGTAGTTTTTTTTTTCCATTAACAAGCATTTTCTCTTTCCCTTCCCTTACTGAAAAATGCCAAAGAAAATCCAATCCCTTATAAAAACACACAGCAAAGCAAAACAAATTCCCATATTGACCATGTCCAAAAAAGAGCATCTCACTATGCATATTTAGGCCATCATCTTCCTCATCATTGGTCCTCTGTAATCATGGTTCATTATCACATTAATCAGAGTTCTTCAATCTTTCAAAGTTGTTTGTCTTTACAACATTTTTGCTATCACATAAATTGTTCTCCTGCAAGTGTTAAGAGGTGGGGTTTTGTGCCCAAGTTCCATACCCAGCACCCAAGCCACTCTTCCATGATGCCTCCACAGAATGGGGAAAATTATAGCTGCCCTACCAAGCTCCTTGGGGTACTTAGATGGTGCAATGCATACAGGACCAGACCTGAAGTCAGGAAAACCTGAATTCGAATCCAGCCTCAGACACTCACTAGTTGTGTGACCCTGGGCAAGTCACTTAACCTTGTTTGCCTCAGTTTCCTCATCTGGAATGAGCTGGAGAAGGAAATTGCAACTACTCCAGAATCTTTGCCAAGAAAACCCCAAATGGAGTCACAAAGAGTCAAACAAGCCTGAAAAAAAAACTGAACCACCAATCTTCCATGATCATTGAGCAATCAGATGAGATAATGTAGGTAAAGCACTTTGTAACCATAAAGCACTCTATAGAAGTAAGCCGTTGTTTTTGTGAAGCAGGTAAAATAAGGGTGGTCCAAAACAGTGGCATCCCTGAAGCTGTTGTCTCAGCTCCAATGACTGCATTTTAATCTGCACATTTAGTTACTGTTCTGAAAAGGCAGGATCTGGCTTTGCCTGAGATGTAATGAATCGAGTATAAATGTATTTGTCTCTCTGGGAACTTTGGGGCTGGGGGAGGGAGGGCAGGTGGGTAACAGCTCCCCCAGGCTGTTCCTGGGGACAGAGGGAGGGGATAAAAAGCAGTCATCAGAAGACTCGAGCAATCAGAAGAATTAGCATACAAACTGCCTCCTCCAAGCACTAGGGCCTGCTAGCCAAGCACCCATCTGGGGGTGGCAGGCACTTATCGGCCGCCATAAATACAGATAAAAGCCCACTAATGCAGAGCATCTCGGGGAGCCCGGAGAGAGCAAAGAGGAGTCCTGAAGTTGGAAGCCAAAGGCTCAGGGATGTTCACCTGGGAGGGAGACAGGTAGCACTCACAGAGCTATAGATGGAAATATAAGGGGTCTTGGAGGTATTGGAAATATAATGAAGGCAAAAGAGAAGTAGAGGATTGTGGCAGATCCAAACCAGCATGTTCTGTCAAAGGCTCTGGAAGCCTGAGTTTTAATTCTGGCTCCCCCACTGAGATGCTATAGGACTTTCAGCCTTGAACTTAACTGCTCAGTACATCTGCTTCTGGGGAACAGGGAGGCAAAGATTTCAGCAAAGAGAAAAAAGGCTAGAGTAGTGTTCAAGGGAGGCAGATGGGTAGAGGTTCAGGAGCTCCTAATCGGAAGTCAAAGAACCTGGGCTTGACTTCTGTGTCTGATATTTATCAGCTGTATGACCTTGGATATGTCATTTCCCGTCTCTTACATTCCTCTGTAAGATGGGGGAATTAATGAAATCATAACTTTAGAACCAGAAGATGTCTCAGAAGCCATCTATATTCCACCCCCCTCATTTTACAGATGGGTCTATAATTCCTTGAACTGAGCGAGACACCAATTCTAAAAGCAGAGTCCCATGGACTAGAAAGGGTGGAGAAGCAGAGGGAGTCTGGTGTAGTGGTGAAACCACTCATTCTGAAGTCATTCGAGTCCTCCATCTTGCACTTACTAGCTAACTAGAGATGAGTCACTTCAGGGGATTTAAGCAATCCTCATATTGCCTGCTCTGCAAGGTTGTCACTGGGGAAAGCACTTCAAACAGTGAAGCATGAGCTATAGGAACTGTGACCTGACCACTTAGCAACTGGATAAGTTTCTTTCTTTGCGTTTGGTGAAATAAAATATATGGCGGTTGACCATGTGTCCGCCTACCTCACCCAGGGATGGAATCTGGAATAGGTTTGAGTTGGAAGTGAGCATCACCTCATTCAATCCCATCAGACTCAGAAGGGTTAAATGGATTCTCCAGTTTGTATATTGAAAGGCCATGAGGAATAGTGTAAAGAATGCTAAATTTGTCATCAGAGGACCTAGTTTTAAATCCTGGGTTTGTTCCTTAATACTTGTGTGACCTTGGACAAGTCACTTAACTAGGCCTCAGGCAGTATTATACATATTTCATCTGATCCTCATGACAAGCCTGAGAAGTAGGTACTATTATTGTCCCCATTTTAAAGTTGAGAAAATTTAGGCAGACAAAAGTTGAATGACTTGCCCATGGCCACCCAGCTAGTAAGAGTATGAGGCCAGATGTGAACTCAGGTCTTCCTCCAAGCCCAGCACTCTATCTACTGTACCTCTATTTGGTTCAGGCTTTTCTTCTGAAAGGTTGAAAGAGATGAAAGAAAGAGGAAATGGGCCCAAAAATATTTATAGTAGCTCTCTTTGTGGTGAAAATGACTGCAAACCAACTAGGCACTCATTAATTAAAGAATGACTCCTTGGTTTCTTATTGTTTTTACCACAAAGAGAGCTGCTGTAAATTTTTTTGTTGTTGTTGCATATAAGCCCTTTTCCTCTTTCTTTGATCTCTTTCAACATCTTTGTTTCATAGAAAGACCGAGGCAAATGATGAGTTATAAGTGAAGTGGAATACTATTGCTCTGTAAGAAATGTTGAAAGGGATGGTTTCAGAGAAACCCAGGAAGATTTGTATGAACTGATGCAGAGTAAAGTGAGGAGAACCTGGAGAACAATTTATACAATAACAACACCAAAAAGGCAAAATGAGATAAGGTATGAAAAGAGCTTTTCAAAGCTTAAAGTGCTATGTAAATGCTAGCAACAAACAACTCTGAAAGACTTAAGAATTCAAATCATTGTAATGTAATGACCAACTAGAGTTGAAGTGAATCGATAAGGCAGTACCTCCTGACAGAGAGGTGATGGGCTCAGGGTACAAAATGTGGCACATACTCTTTGGACACGACCAGTGGGGGAATTTGTTTTGCTTAAGTATTCATATTTGTTACAGAGGTTTTGTTTTTCTTTTTTTTAATGGAGGGTTGGGAGTAGAGGGAGAGAAAATAGATTTTTGTCCACTTTAAAAAGTTAATTTTTTTTTCATGAAGAATTAGACAAGATGATCACTAAGGTCTTTTCTTGCTCCAAATCCTACAAGTCACAGTGAGTTACCATCAAACCCTCTATGACTTCAGCCTCTCATATATAGAATACCCTATATATAGCTACCTATTTTTACTTCCACCACCAAAAGCTTTAAAACTACTTGTTTTGTGGTTGTATCCTTGGAAAAATCACCCTCTCCCTTCTCACTTAATTTTTGTTTCTCTGATTCATCTGGACTTAATTAATAAATGAGCACCTGTGACTTTAGAGTAATTAAGACTGATTTCCAAATGTCTGTCGAATCAATCTTATTATACCATTGTAACCGCATGAAATTATGTGTCATCATCATCATCATTCCTTGATGATATTGGCATCACCGGTTGCCCACTTCTATACTGTATTCTGAAATTAGTCTGTTTCAAAATGACCACCTAGTTCCTCAATATAGGATGGAGGAAAAACCCATCCCTAACTGACCTTATCTTAAAATCACTCTGTCCCACCATTCGATTCAGGACTTCTCTCAGTGCCATACCATAATTAAGCTTCATATCTCCTTGGCACGATTCTGCCTGGCACACCAGCAAAAATAGTAGCAGTTGATCCTTGTTCTGTTGAATATCTGGTCTATCAGCCAGTGCTATTGTTCCATTATTATAGCTCTGCCCAAAGACCTCTGAGAGCAACTATTTTTCAACACATTTTTATACTGACACATAATATAGTTGAAATGAACTTATTAACTCAAGTTGAAAGCCAATTTATAATCTTAGCGACATTACTGTCTCTTGATGCAATCCACCATCATTAAGGTACTGCATTTTCCAATGTGTCCATTGTCTCAGACTCCACGCATTATTTGTTTCTCTAATCATCAAGCCACTTCTTATTCATTATAAACATGCATTATTTTTATTTTCATTATTTATTTATTCTCAGTGATATTGATTTTTTTGTCCCAGGAGATAGAGAGTGATAAACAGCAGATGCTAGTCCTTCCTATGATATCAATTCTCTACACAAAGCTGGCCATCCATACAAGAAAGGAGCCATCTCTGGTACCAGCAGCATATGTGACCAGGCAATCTCCTGATCGTATAATTTAGGGCATTGTTCCCGCCCAACACTCTAACAGTTTTTGGTGCCATATTCAAACAGTCCTTCCCTATTAGGGCACATCCCCATCGTGGCACAGAGGTGATCCTGGGTTCTTCAAGTCCATGCTGGCAAAATGCAAGCTCTGGCAGGTTCTTACAAGCTGGAATGGTTTTGAGTAGAGACCTAATAGTAGAATCTAAGTGTGGAGAAGTTAATTATCACCACTAGGTTGGTCACCAAGTGATGAATTTTTCAGGAGCCACAACTCACCAGATATAACATATTTGTGATTAGTGTCAGTGGAAGAAACCATGCTGAAATCACAGGTCCTTGAAATGTTCAAGTAACCCAGGAAACACTCTTTGCCAGGGACCACAGAGACCACCTGCTCAACTAAGTGATTCTCCACTCAAGCCAGGTACATGTAAGCAAAGAATCCAGGGGAAAAAAAAGAGAGAAAGTTGTAATGGCTTACTTTTTCCACTCCAGGGCTAAAAGGTAAATGAGACTCATGATGAATAGTATACTAACAATCACTTCCCAGATAACCAGTGACCTTCTTGCCTTCAAGAGATCCCCAGGCTGTGCCCAAAGGGAGGCTTCAGTCAATGTCACTGGATAGCTCAGTTGGTGAGCACACAGTGCTAATGAGCCCGGGTCATGTGCTCAATACCCATATGGGTTGGGATGTCAGAAACCCATTGCCTAAAGCACATATCCTACTTTTACTTTACCTTCTTCATCTTTCCTCCAACCAAACCTAAAATTTAGACTATTGCTATAATTAGGAAAGCCAGGAAGTTGAATCTGTGAATCAGGAAGGTGGCAGCTGCTGCTAATAGACTTAATGAGGGCATCAGTTTATCTCCTACTCTGAGGCCACCTTGTGGCCTTTGAAATTTTTTGTTTAATTTCCAGTTACAAAGTTTCTCCTTTCCTTCGAAGTTTCCTCTACCCGTTGAGATAGTAGGAAATATGATACTCATGATACATACGAAGTCATATTTCTGCATTAGCTAGGTTCCAGAAAAGAAAGAAAAAGAGAGAGAAGAAAGAAGGAAAGAAAGGAAGAAAGAGAGAGAGAAAGAGAGGGAGAGAGAGAAAGAGGGGGAGAGAGAGAGAGAGAGAGAGAGAGAGAGAGAGAGAGAGAGAGAGAGAGAGAGAGAGAGAGAGAGAGAGAGAGAAGGAAAGAAAGGAAGAAAGAGAGAGAAGGAAAGAAAGGAAGAAAGAGAGAGAAGGAAAGAAAGGAAGAAAGAGAGAGAAGGAAAGAAAGGAAGAAAGAGAGAGAGAGAGAAGGAAAGAAAGGAAGAAAGAGAGAGAAGGAAAGAAAGGAAGAAAGAGAGAAGGAAAGAAAGGAAGGAAGAAAGAAAGAGAGAGAGAGAAAGGAAGGAAGAGGAGAGAGGGAAAGAGGGAGAGAAGGTGAGAAAGAAAAAAGAGGGAGAGAGGGAGAGAAGGAGAGAAAGAAAGAAAGGAAAGAGGGAAGAAGGAAGGAAGGAAAGGAAGGAAGGAGAGAGGGAAAGAGGGAGAGAAAGAAAAAAAGAGGGAGAGAAGGAGAGGAAGAAAGAAAGAAAGGCAAGAGGGAGGAAAGAAAGAAAGAAAGAAGATGCTTCAATCTTCATTCTGACTTTTGAGTTCTCTATTTGGAGATAAATAGCATATTTCATCGTGAGTCCTTTGAAGTTCTGGTGAATCATTGTACTGATCAGAGTTCTTAAGTCTTTCATAGTTGTTTATCTTTACAATATTGCTGTTACTATGTACATTGTTCTCCTGGTTCTGCTCACTTTGAGTCAAGTCATATAAGTCTTTCCAGGTTTTTCTGAAACCATGCCCTTTATCATTTCTTATAGCACTATAGTATTCCATCATATACCTATACTATAACTTGTTCAACCATTCCCCAGTTCATGGGCATCCCCTTAAGTTTCCATTTTTTGCCATCACAAAAAGAGCTGCTATAAGTATTTTCGTATGTGTATTAGTCCTTTTTCTTTGATCTCTTTGGGACACTGACTTAGTAGCAGTATTTCTGGGTCAGGGATCTGCACAGTTTTATAGCCATTTGGGCATAGTTGGAAATTGTTCTCCAGAATAGTTGGACTAATTTCTGGCTGTACCAAAAGTGCATTAGTGTACCTCTTTGCCCACATCCCCTCCACTTTTTGTCACTTTCCTTTTCTTTTATCTTAGGCAATCTGATGGGTATGAGGTGGTATCAGGGTTGTCTTAATTTGCATTTTTCTAATAATTAGTGATTTAGAGCACTTTGTCATATGCCTATTGATGGCTTTCATTTCTTCCTATGAAAACTGCTGGTTCATATCTCTGACCATTTTCAATTGGATAATGGCTCATTTTTATAAATTTGGCTCAATTATCTATATATCTGATACCTATATATCTCTATATATCTATATAGCTGAGAAATGACAACTTTATCAGAGAAATATATTGTGAAATTTTTTCTTATTTCTCTTCTAATGCGGCTTGCATAGGTTTTGTTTGCTACAAAAACTTTTTAATTTTATGTAATCAAAATTATCTATTTTACCTCCCATGAACCTCTTTATCTCTTATTTGATCATAAATTCTTCCTCTAGCCATGGATCTTAGAGGTAATTTCTTCCATGCTCCCCTAATTTACTTATTATATCACCCTATATGTCTAAATCTTGTATCCATTTTGAGCTTATCAAGGTGTAAGATAATAGATGTTGGTCTATGCCCAATTTCTACCAGACTACTTTCCAGTTTTCCCAGAAGCTTTTGTCAAATAGTGAGTTCTTGCCCCAGTAGCTAGGATCTTTGGGTTTTTCAAACACTAGGTTACTAAGCTCATTTACTTCTGTATATTGTGTAGATGGCAATCCTTTTTTTTAAAAGCAAGGAGATCTGGGCCCTCTGGTTCAGTGTTCCTTAAACTTGTTATCGCAGTAAATTTAATTATGTTTGAAGAAAGGAGAGCATAGTACGGTTCTTTGGGATTTAGTTACCTGGGTGTCTTTCCTGTGTATTGATGACTGTGGTCCTCTGGGCTGAAGATGTTCTTGGGGAAATTCTTAATCATTATCCTGTGCTGTGTTCTGCTTGAGACCTCATTGTAGACTATGCTAAAGAGCTACGAAGAATAACTCTGTCACAAAGTGAAGAAAAGCTTACTCCTGGATAATGCATTCTGAAACCTTCCTCATTCTCACAGGAAAACCTTTGTCAGAGGTGAGACCCAGGCATTCAGTGATCACAGAATCCTTATGGTAATTATTCCTTACAGTGTCTGGCTTCTTCTTTTGGTGTAACAGAAAAGAAGTTCATGTTCATTTATTTTATTTTGACTCACCTCAATATATTTTGAGATAGTGGCTTCGATTATGCTTTGATGGCTCAGTCATTTCATTGCTATGGATGTTGTAATTATATAATTTATAATTCCATACCTAGAATTATAGGAGCACAGATCGAAAGTTAGAAAGGACCTTTACAAGTCTCAGGCCTAACTCCCTTATTTTACAAATGAAGAAACCAAGCCCCAGAAGTGTTAAGTGGCTCGCCTGGGATCCCACAGCTCTTAAGTGTCTGAGGGAGGATTTGAACTCAGGTTTTTTTCTGATTTTAGGTCCAATGCTCCATTCACTACATCACACATCCCATTCTTATCCATGTCCTCCTGTTACTCCCCCATAGAGGTTGCACATATGCTTCAGAGGGCTTCTTCTGGTTCTTTTAATAACTGGAGGATGCCAGTGTGCCACTTGGACCATTTGTTATCTCTCGTTCTTGCTATATGATGAGCCTGCCCATTTTTCCAGTCATTCGGGTCTTTGATGATGTCTCATGTTATTCTTCATGTGCAAGCTATCATTGCTAATATGCTATTCCCTCCCTTGTTATATTCACCATGCCCCCTCTGGGTTTTGTGTAATTTAGATTCTTCAGAGATCGTGGTGTTCCATGACTCACAGCCATCTAGCATCACCAGGAAAATATCGGCATTAAAGAGATGGGCTTTTGCAGCAGCAAGCTCACTTTTACTATTTATGTTTAATTTAGCACATTTTGTTGTCTTTCTTATTGTAAATTACATGTTGCCTTGCCACCTCCCTCAATTTCCACCTCTGAGGACTTCATCTAAATAGTCTCCCTTGTCATGCAAAAGCAGTAGCCCACTTACAAATAACCTGTATGTACAGATGGCCACCCCAGCCCCTCCCCCAACTTCTGGAACCCAGCTGCTTCTGATACCACTGCCAAGTGCAATATTTGAGAATCTGTAGGTTCAAATGTAAAGGCTGGGAAGTAGCAGCTGTATAGGGAAGAATTAGACTGCTAAGGAGAGGTGGCCCCCACCCCAAAATATCTCCCCTACCACTGATAATCTTTTTTTTATACTTTGTTTCATCGGCCTAAAATCCTACTGACCAAAGATTCACTTTCCTTAATAAGCATTTTCCTTCAAAAATGCAAATGCACCTGAGAGAGTGGGAGCTAAATACCAATCAAACCTTAGTGAAAATTAGATAGTCAATTTCTTTTCCTTCTAACACCTAGCTGAGATCAACTACATTGAGACGAATGAAGTTGTTTTTCTTTGAGGGGGCCAAGGTGGGGGAAAGATGGGTAAATGAGCCCATTTCCGGGATTAGAGCAGGCTAAACCTATTTCACCCCTCCCCCAACACGCACCGGGGGGATGATGGAGGCACTCAAAAAACATGAGGTCGCTGAGAACTCAGGAAGAACTGTAATAGGAAGTGGGGGAGGATGCAGCAAGGGAAGGAGAGATAGAAAGGCAAACCATTTTGCAATTTTGCCAATTCAGAAAATATTTATTAAGTCACTACTATGTGGGAGATACTGTGCTAGTCACTAGTCACTCTTGGCAACCAACCTGTTAATTCCCTCACTCCCTATAGTTCTCCAGGTATTGCAGAGACGTACTTGCTACAACAATCTCTGCACTTGAAAATTTTAAAAAACCAGCTCGGATCTCTAGAAGAAACTGCTTTTAAGCCATCCACTTTCTTAGTCAGACCAAATATATTTTATCCTCTGAGAAATTTTGTTTTTAAAATTCATAGGAACATAGATGCTTGGATCCAGCAACAGCAGAATGTCCAGTGTGATACCACATATGCAAACATCTGTTCCTTCTTTGGTCCAATGTTCCTTAAGGCAAAGCCTCTGACAGTGTCTAAGGGATATATATTACCCACTCACTAATCTAGGATTTAGAGCTGGAAATAAATCTATGAGATAATCCAGACCCAATTATTCATTTTACAAATGAGGAAACAGAGACCCTAAAGATGAATGACTTGCCACAAACATATTAGGTGGCAGAGCTGGGACTTGAAAACATATCTTTTGAACCTAAATCCAGTGTTCATTCCATTGTACCACAGAAACTCATAATTAATCCATAAAATTGGCTGTAGTTAGTTATGGCTCAATTCAACAGATATCTATTGTTATAAAGAACATATAATCATGATCACAGCAAATATCTCACACTTGAGGTCATATAATGGGGGCTTTTGCCAAAATTAATCAATTACTTTTGCACAGGGGCAAAAACCCCTTGGTTCCATAACTAGGGACTGTACTTGTATACTCACCAGCCTTCCCAACATGCTCCCCATGGCAAGGAGCACTGGGTGAGAGCATGGATGGAGGAAACCAAACCCACTAACAACTCCAACTCCAGCAGTACCTTTGTTCTAGACACACATTATATTTGTTAATGATCAAGTGCAATTTTTTTTAAATTTAATTACAAAACATTCAATAATAGAGTGGTAAAATGAGGAAAAGATAAAGGCACCCACCTTCATAGGAACCAAACATCACAAATGTTCTGGCTCATTCCAAATTTCAAAAAAAAAAGTCCATTTCCAATGTCTCTCTGCAAATGTGTGTGTGTGACTCTGTGTGTGTGTGTGTTTATACTATCTCAGACATTATTTTCTTATTTTTAGTTCAGAAAATCTGATCACTTCCCCCATCCAATATCATCACTTACATATTAATAGAATAATGAAATCTCGGAAACAGGAACTCAAGTTGCAATATTCCCACAACCCACTA